>NC_039263.1:15229151-15569126 GCF_003368295.1 Carassius auratus | reverse complement strand
TATATATTTTTTCATAATTACCCCTTTATGGAAGACTAAATAAAAAGCATTCCACAGTGGCTAAATTTATAAAAATAAAAAAAACAAGCAAGATGATGAAATACAGCAATCCTATAACTAAACGTGCCCTTTCACCGACAACAAATTTTATGACTATGATAAAATCAGAGACAGATGTTATTATTTTACTTCATTCTCTTGCTTTTTTACACAATCATATGGTTTCACAGCACATGACGAAGTAAAAACAGACCACTGATTTTGCTAAAAAACCCAATTGGCAGGGTTTTGAGTCGAGGGGATTCTGTCCTCCAACAAGGGATTAAGTGGTTTTAACATTGTCCAGGGACAAGTTACATTAGCGAAACAGTTCCAGAGACACGAAGGAGACGAGTGAAGCTTAAATTGATCAATGATCAGAAAAGAAGACTTGAGAGTATTGAAGGTTCAGCCAGACACAAGGCAACAAAGCCCGGAGAATCGCCTCTTCCTCTGCCTCACCAGTGGATAAGGAGTCAGATTTAGCAGACTGCTGTCATCTACACACATAAAAGCACAGCATTTAAAAATAAAACACATTTCTAGCTATATGAGCATTTTTTTTTTTGTTGAAAAAACTATATCATCAGAATAATTTCCTTAAAAAATTTTGAGACATACCTTGATTTTTCAGTGGCAAAGGCATTGTCTCCCTGAGTTTGCTTAGAAGGTTCCTCATTTCTCGCGTATCACTGGAAGACATTTCACAACATAGGAACGTCAACAAAGATTATAGCCAAAATTATTTATTTATAAGTGCCTAAAGGCCCATTAAATTGACTGACAAGCCATTTTATATACAAAAGTTTGGAGTCTGTAAGATGTTTTACTTTTTTTTTTTTTTAAGAAGTCTCTTATGCTCACCCTGGCTACATTTATTTGATAAAAAGTACAGTAAAACAAGAATATTGTGAAATTTTACTATAATTTTACATGTTTATTATTTTCATATATTTTTTTACATTAAAATGACCAAAGCTGAATTTTCAGTATCCTTCAGCAGCCTACAGTAACCTGTCACATGATCCTTCCGAAAATCACTATAATATGCTGATTATTATCAATGTTAAAATGCATTTGTGCTGCTCAGTATTTTGGTGGAATACATGGAATATGTTTATCAGTAATTTTTCTATCAATTTAATGCATGCTTGATGAACAAACTTATACATTTTGATAAAAAAAATCTTACTGACCTCAAACATTTGAACGGTAGTGTATTCATAAATATTTAGCAAAATTTTTTTAAGTTTTGTTTTTACACCTATAATGAATGATTATAAATCAGCAGCCATTGTTTTTTTGTTTTTATTTGATTATGTATTAGCATTTGCTCATTCCTTTCAAAGGTTTGCAGTTTACAGTCCTCCTTTTTCTTTTTCTCAGGTTTTCAAATACTTTTTGCTTCAAATTTTTTCATGTTGTAATTCATCTCAGAGCTGGTAGGTTGTTTCAAATCCCTATGGAGTAAATTAAGTAGAAAAAGTGGAAGCCTTTCCTAATTAATCCAGTTTGTCATACTGTACCTCTCTATGTTCTCAATGTCTGTGCATACGACCCAGGATTCCTGAGGAAAATCTACAGGTGATGATGATCGATCTTCCAGCATCGGCACATCAGAGCTTTCATCGACCCTGTAGTCCACGTTGGGCTCAGGGCACACATCATTTCCTGAAGCGAGTGACACAAGAGTCAAAGTTATATTTTGTTTTGCTTGCAGTGAATGCTTAAAGGGACTGTTTTATGTAGTTATTGTGCCATCCCCACCACCTTCAGACTGACAGTAGCATTTCAGCATGCAGTATATTAGCTTTATGTACTCATGTCTGTTTATGTAAAGAATCTGCTGTCCTCTGCTGGCTGTCATTGACACAACACCTTTCCTATGGAGCTGCAGAACACCCAACAGACACATAGATTTAAGCATCTCTGTAATGTACATCTCCAGACAGCACTGAAGCTGGATGAACAATCTGCATATTTCTGGGTGGATTTCACCATCCTCTGGCCTAAGAAAAGCACAGTGAGAAAAAGAGAAACCACATTATATGGCATCTTACCTGACACGCCATCAAATCTGCATGGCTGTTCTAACAAACAGACTTACCCAGAGATTGCGATGAGGTTTTGATAGGCCACCTGGGCTACAGCGCATCCTTTGACGCGAGTCTTGTGCATCTGTGCCCTTAAAGAAGGACAGTCAATTGTATTCTCCCCTATGGAGATGACCTGCTCACGATGGAGAGCCACAAGAGTGTTGAACTCCTGAACGGTCTAAAATGAAGACAAATCCTGTTCAGTCTATTTTTAGAAAGTGAATGTGTATAGTTTAAGCTAAAGCAGTGTTTTGTAACATGGTTGCTGGTTGGGTTGGAAGACCACCTTGTACCAGCACCAAACCATTTACCAGCCAGTCAAACTTGGTGATCATTTTAGACTAGCTAGAAATATTCCAAAATAGCTAGCAGCTTAAACTGGATTTTCCAGCAGGGTAAACACGAGTTTAGCTGCCATTGTCTAGATGCCACATAGCAACACATGGGATCGTGGGGAGGAATGTCATTTCTAAACAATGGTGCAGTATGAAAACACAAATAATAAACATAATAACACCAATTGTTTATCTTAGAAGAATCCATATATCGGTAATAAGTATCAATGTTTGTGGGCTATACGTTTCTACTGCAATTATTCGTCATGTTAACGCTAATCCTGTTAATTTGCATATCATTGATGGTCATTTTAACGTGTAGACACACACACACACACACACACACAAAAAGCCTATCCAAAAATACTATACGCAGAAGAGTGACAAGGGTTGTCCTTCAGCGCGCTCACCGTTCTACAGTCATCCATCGCCCGCTGAGCTCTCCGCGTGCTCTCGGTGCTCTCCCGGCGCTCCGGATCCCTCACCGAAGATTTCCCGATTTGAAAAATATTGGCTGCGGATCTGGGGCGGTTCTTTCGCCCGTTCGGTGCAGAACACATGCATACGCATCCACGAATGAAACCACGTAACTGAGAAAACGTCTCTAATCCGCCTGTCCTCGATGAGAGGGTGAGGGCGATCCTTGGAAGCGGGTTGTTTCGATGATCAGAATGATGTGACGGAGCCGAGCGAGCGTCCGCGACGCTTCGACTGCATCTCCCGCACTAACAGGCGAGTCACCTTCACCCCTGTCGAGGGCCGAGCGCCGCTGCTGGATCTCCACAGATGCGGGCTTCACGACCCCTGAATCGACGGCTTCGTCGAAGTAACACAATTGCTTAGTGTGAGGAATAAGAAACATTCGCGAAGAATATTTCCAGAACGTTAGGATTTGGTTCTAAACAAGGATGTTCTGTGCTGGGTGTTCTCTCTTAGGATTAAAATGAACAAAAAGTACAATCCCAAACGAGATTAGCCAAATCTTAATAAATAAATAAATCTCATTCCAGTATAATGAATTGACACAACAAAACATGTTCTGAAACATTTTACTGTGTAAAAGAAGCCATTTTTACAACATAAACCTTGGTTCTAGCATTAAACGAGCATCTAAGCCACTCCAAGTAGGCCTTATGGTAACAGAAAAAGAGGCAGCTTATCAAAATGTACAGAAGGACTAAGCATTATACCCGGAATTATTGCTTTTTCTCTTTTCTGCTGCATTATAATACTGTTTACAGGTCAAGTAGGCAGATGCTGTAAGGAAATTGCTTAACGGGATATCTATGAATTGCACAAACCCTGTAAGACCTAAACTACAAACAAACACACAAATGATTCTCCCAGGAAGAAAAACACCTTGATAATATTTCGTCTTATTTGAAGCTACATTGAAATAAAAGTATGAGGCACTTGATGAGATGTCCACAGTCAACAACATTCATTTGTCCAGCAATCAAAGTGAGAACTAATCCTCCATACATCAGAGGAGGAGGAAGTAGCAGAGGCCACAGAAGACGATGAACGCCATCACCCAGTGAAGAGAGTAGATAGAGATGATCACAAAGTCAATGTCAAATGGCCAGCCCCACATGTCTCCCAGATCCAGTGCATCCAGGCCAAATGCTCTGTGGGGAAACTGCCAGCGACTGGCAGGGCCGCCATGTCTCTGTATTCCTGAAAAAAAAAAAAAATGAAATAAATGTGCAAACTTTTAACGCCTAGTGTCCTGAAGACAAATGGCATTGCAAATGACATATAACAAACCCCAAAAGATGCGGAAACGCTTTGGACAGTTGGGCAGGGGCCATTTAGAATAGTTGGTCTTCTGAAAGGTCTCATGTCTTGAATGATACACTTTTGGAAAGCAAGTCTTTGTAGTTTGATTGAGCTCTGAAACAAAAGGTTGATCAGGTGGTTAGATAAAGTTCTTGCAAACGATATGACAAAAAATGGAGTTTATTTGTTCCACTAACCTTCCTGAAAGAGCACATGGGATATAAGGGTCCTACAGAGGGGACAGGGGGTATTGCTTGGCCTGTTCTTAGCTAGAGTTCTCAAACAGGGCTCACAGAACACATGACTGCAAGGATGGCACTTGTAAGGGCTGTAATATACCTCTAAACACACGGCACATGTGTATCCCTCCCTTTCTTCATCATCGCTGCCTGTTAAGTCCCACTTCATAGCCTGATAGGTGGAAATAACACATAAAATATGAATGAAGAACTGATACATTATGTTTAAGGGGGAAAAAAACAATTCTCCAATAAAATGACACCTGCTGCAACAGCCACATGTAACTGTGAATGGCGTATTAAGATCCTCAGGATCTTGCAGCAGCTTATTATTCGGATTTATGCCTGTCCTGATCCACAAATCTATTATTGACATTTTGCGAGAACTCTTTTCAGCACAACACAGCTCCTTTTTTTAATAGCTCACATATTTATGGCTTATCTGACTCCTCGTAGATTTAACAATATAGAGCTGTGTACCATTCAGAATTGAGGAAGCAAATAGGATGCAGAATTGTAAATCAAATGTGGCAAAAACAACAACAAAAAAAGCCGTATTCACCCCAATAACTATAATTTTCCTGCAGCTCCAACAGTAGAGCATTGAGCTAGAAATGCCAAAATCATGGGTTCTGAATAAATGTATACACTGAATGCAGTGCAAGTCACTTTAGATATGCCAAATACTTAAATGTAACAATAAAGTTATAATAATCGTTTGAATTATATAAGAATAGGGAAGTCCACACCACAGCTATAACAATAATGTCACAAAGGAATGATCTCATTGCAATCACTTTCAGAACATAAACAGTGAGTTATTATGCAAAGTAGCTGTTGTTATATTTATTTTTATAAATATCATTCTTGATGTAAATGGGCCTTTAAAATGAAATGAAACTTATAACATCTGTCAGTGTAAAAAGTCAGTTTTAATTATCCATTTAATCATCCATATATTTGATATCTTCATTTTTCATTCATATTTAAGCAGGCTGCTATAATTATGGAGTTGACATTATGTAAAGTATTGCAATCTCACAAGCTTTAACGTTGATAATGTAAAGTGCTGTTGGACAATGTGTAGTGTTGTTTGCCAAATTTAAAAACCTTTATAAAATGTATGTCTGTGTTAAGAAAAATTTCTGATCATTTCAGAAGAAATGCATATCAGGGTATAAATAGCCATAATTATTCAAAATTATTTATTTTTGGACTATAAGTTATGTGTGATTTTTATAAATGTCTTTGATTGCAATTCAATTAAATCTAAATGAACATCCTGAAGGGAAGTTAAATTGATTTAGTTCACAAATAAGAACAAAATGAGTCAGCACCACTCACAACTTTAAAATATCTCACCAGATCTTTTGCTTCCTGCTGTCTCTGAATCCAATTCTCCTTCTTCCTCTGCTTCCTTCTTAGGCTTTTCAGGCGGTTTTTCTCTCTTTTGGAGAGCTTTGCCTCTAGGTTGGGTGAGATGCTTCTTGATGGCTCCTCCATCACTCGGAGTCTGACCTCCTCTGGATTCACAGCTCTTTCCAGAGAGCTTCTACTCTGGGAAGCAGAACCCACATGCCTTACTTCTAAGCTCTCCTGATAATCTGACAGCTGTGGTGGCAGTTCAGAAGGCAAAGAAACATCTGTGCCTCTCTCAACAGTCTCAAGAATCTGTGGTTCTTCAGTTGACTCAACCTCAAGTTCACTTTCAGCAGAGGCTACATGGGACACAGTACAGGAAAAGCTGAGGGTTGAGGAAGGAGAGGGAGCTGAGCTTATTGTCTGAGGGAGAGCCTCCACCTCCTCCTTCCTCCTCACGGTATGTTCTCTAGTCCTTCCTAGTCTTGTCAGAAGAACTGGAGGTTTTAGATCCTGATCAACACGACTCTTACTGAGATGTACAGTTGTATCACATCCACAGGAGCATTTACAGCACTTTACAAAATTAAAGCCTCCTAAGCGAGCTCCACAATTCTGACAGTTTAATTTCCCCACTGTCCAACTGGCCTGCAAGAAATGCACATTTTATCAGAACCGATAATTTTCAGAAATCAAAAGCCCAATTGCATTAATTAAAAACAAAGAAATGAGAACTACCTGATCAACACTTGCCAAAATCCAATCTGGCAAATTTTCAACATTCAAATGCCACACATTGCATGTGCCTGCAGTCTCGCTTGATGTTACTGCCTGTATTATTATAAAGCAATGTCACTTTTACATGAATGAAAATCTTAAACCTTTCCCAATATACTGCAGTTACCTTTCAAAGACAACATATTATAAGTTTTAGATCATAAGTCTCCCACCTTCAGGAGGCTGGTCGAGTCTATTATACATCTACGGCACTTTCTGCAGCGAAGGTTTGTTGGATCTTCTAGTGTCCCCGATTGATCTTGTTCTTCAGTCTGATTGAAATGTGCATTAGAAAACCATGATTTATTACTGTACAAATCCCTAGGTAGATTAGTATTACACACAATATAATGCATGCATAAATAGTTTATTGTTCTTAAGTAGTGTAATATGTTGTCATCTTTGTATGTCTTCATTTTTTTTTTTTGCACATTAGAAAACTTAATGCTTGAGCATAAAACAGGCCAATACAATCTCTTGCCACAAACAACATTAAAATTATTACAACACAGCAAGAATCACTGTATTAACTATCTAAACTCGCACTAATTTTCTCGTCAAGTTTGTACGGATATTTAAACAGTGTAAGTTAGTGTTCTTAATGAAAAATCTACAGTATTAGTTCCTGTACTGTCCGGTGTTTTTACAGTCATTGTTATGTAAATACTTCCTGTTTGTCTCAGTTAAACATTTGGTTTACGTATGTACCAAAAAAATAGCATACCACGAAAGAGCTAGCCATTTTCCTCGACGGGATTTCAGAAGAGCACCTAAAGTTGTTTGGCTAAAAGGCTAAAAACAACAAACTGGCTCTGTACTAACCACTCGAAGTGCAATTGCATTCGCTACGGAAGCCGCAGAGGGGAAAAAGCCTCGGAACAGGCGTAAATACCGTAAGTACACAATAATGAATCTATTTCGTTCATAATGTTACTCATTCATTTATTAAATCAATCAAAATGTCCTAACCTAAAGCAGACGAATGCATAAAAATGTTGAAGAGAGACCTATAGGAACATGGAAAATTCAATCGAAAAATGCTTTAAACACAACTGCTTGTGGTATATTTGTGGTGTAAGTTAAATGCGCTGGAGCGGCGTTTTGTTACTTCCTCAGGCGATTGCGACTTCACATCTTTAGCCCCAATAGCCTATATATGTTTTGACTATTGAATTGTTTGAATAACTTTGTTTTACCGTCTATGGCACACGCACGCACGCACACACACACACACACACACACACATATAGGCTATGTTTATAATAGCCTATGTATCCATACAAATACAAAACAGTCTTTAAAAATATAATTAATGTTAAAGGGGTCCTATTATGCTTTTTCACTTTTTCAACTTTATATAGTCTGTAATGATATATATATATATATATATATATATATATATATATATATATATATATATATATATATATATATATATATATATTATAAGAGACCCATGCTAATTTATAAAAAATATCTCAGAAAAAATTTGATATTGTGCATAGTTTATTTGAGTGTGAAAGTCATTAACCAAAATGTGGCCCATTTTAGCTGACTTAATCCTAACTGTATTCTCACAGCTACTGAGAATTAAATTACAGTAAAGCCTAATATTTTCACACACACATATTGATTTATTTCCCAAATTGGAGTGACTTTTCTCAAATAATAGACACCATTATTTCAGCAGTTTAGGACACAAAATAGGACAGATGCTTATTTGATAACTGTTTAATTTCCTATTTGGATTATTATGTATTGACTTTTTTTAAAGATTAGACTAAGAGTTTTTTTCCAAGGCAATGTTAGATGCAGTGTTTCCTGTCATACCTACACATACTGGGTTTCAAAAACAGTATCATACCTTGATTTTAAATCCTGATCTCAAAGTAAAAGAGGTGCTAAAGTCTGATTTTGTGTGCATGTTATAGAATTAATCATCTTAAATCAAGGGAAGAAGGATTTTGAAAGTCTGACAGTAGCTTTGTAAAATTAACCCTGCGTGCTCTAAATGTCTCAAAATGATTAAGTTTAGAAATGTTGAAATGTAGGCTAATCAAAAAGTAATCAAATGTAATCAGTTACATTAATAAAATCTAATTGAAATATATAACTAGCCTACACATTATTACATTTCAAATAGGGTAACCTGTAATCTGTAACCTATTACGTAACATTTCCAAAGTAACCTTCCCAACACTGAATAGGCTACTCAGGGGTCTGGATGAAGGAGAGGTGTTTGGGCCAAACGTTGTTTTCTCAGCAGCAGACGCGCTACAGCAGGTGGCAGCAGCACCAATACAATTTTCAGCTTTACGAAAACAAGCTTTACGAAAGCAAAAAAAAGTTGCTTTCTAAAGAAAAAGTTCACTCCTTTGGAAATTGAGGGAATTGGACCCCGTCTTAAAAAGCATCGTTCAAGCATTCAAATGTTGGAATTGCTTCAATAGTTTGTTGCTACAAATCGGATGATGAGGATGGATGGATCTCACTGGAAGAAATTCTGGAAAAACGCGCGTGCATTTTCTATGCCGAGCCCACCCGGTACACCTGCGTAGGTAACTGACGTCTAGAGTCACTGCTGATATAAATGGAGCCGCGTCGTCACAAGTCGTCAGTAACAATGTTGATGGCTGGCATCGCCTTCAAGTGTTTGAGCTCCTCTGAATGGAGTAGTGCTGTTTAATGAGGTTCTGCTAATTTTACGCTCTACGCGACATGGAAGAAAACAACGACACGTTCTTATCTTTTCAGAACGACAGTGGGTTAAATCAGCAGCTCGACAATGTGACTTTACCTGTGAAGGTTCCACTAAGTTATCAGATCTCCACGTCTTTGCTGATCGGCGCGCTCATTCTATGTTCCATATTTGGAAACGCGTGTGTTGTGGCGGCTATTGCTTTGGAAAGATCGCTGCAGAATGTTGCAAACTACCTGATCGGATCACTTGCCGTGACGGACCTCATGGTGTCGGTGCTTGTGTTGCCAATGGCAGCTCTTTACCAAGTTTTAGACAAGTGGACGCTTGGACAAGTAACTTGTGATATTTTTATTTCTTTAGACATTTTATGTTGCACATCTTCAATTCTGCATCTGTGCGCAATCGCTTTGGATAGATACTGGGCTATCACCAACCCAATAGACTACATGAAGAAAAGGACATTAAAACGTGCCGCTCTTTTAATCACCGTTACCTGGTTTGTCGGCTTTTCGATATCAATTCCACCCATGTTGATCATGAAATCTCAACCTAAGAGTAAAGCAGAAGACATGGCCAATCCTGAAGCTTGCATGATCAGCCACGACCCATGGTACACCATTTATTCCACCTTTTGCGCGTTTTACATCCCTCTGATTCTCATGCTGGTCTTGTACGGACGCATATTCAAAGCGGCGAGATTTCGCATTCGCAAAACCGTTCGAAAGCCCGAGAAGAAGAGGGTGAAATGTTTGACTGTGTCACCTGCGCTTTTTAAGCGAGCGAACGGAGAGCTGGGCAAAAACTGGAAAAGCGCAGTCGAACCCAAGCCCGCCGCGTGCGTAAACGGCGCGGTGAAGCACGCGGAAGACGGTGAGTCTTTGGAGATCATCGAGGTTCACAGCAACTCCAAAAACAACATGCCTCTTCCCAACACGCCAAACTCTGTCCCTCTGTTCGAGAACAAACACGAGAAGAACACCGAGGCGAAGAGGAAGCTCGCCTTGGCGCGCGAGCGCAAGACAGTGAAGACGCTGGGCATTATAATGGGCACTTTCATTGTGTGTTGGTTGCCATTCTTCATCAAAGCAATCGTGCTCCCTTTTTGTCCGTCTTGTGATATGCCTTTGTGGCTCATCGACGTCATTAATTGGCTCGGGTATTCAAACTCGCTTTTGAACCCCATCATTTACGCGTACTTCAATAAAGACTTTCAGAGCGCCTTCAAGAAAATCATTAAATGTCATTTTTGCAGACCATAAACGTACCCTCTTTTCAGTTTTAACTGTCAGAAAAACGAGTTTATCCAGTAGGCCTATTGATTGCTCAGAAAAACAATAGTGGTGTATTTCAACAGCACTCCAAACTTGCTCTGTAGTAACACTATAAATATACATGATCCATCCTGATTTTATGTATCAGATGTATATGTTATGATGTCATTTTACATAATGTGTACTGCAAATGTTTATTTCATGTCCATGACAAACAAAGATCATGTCCATGATGTAAAAAATAAAAAGTCCCACTGTACATTTACCTTGTGTCCTTGTCCTTCTGTCTAATCATATGCACAGACCAAAAATGATAAATACTAATGTTTATGAATGAGAACAACAACTTGTGCAATTCTCAAAGAATAATTGAATTAAATAATTAAATAGAAATTGTATTAATTCATATTATATTTAAAGCTGTCTATCAAATAAGCAACAGCAAGAAAAAAAATTCAAAGGACATCTTATGTGAATTGTCACCTTGAACATTTGACGCCTGTAAAGATATGTTCATAACATTGACTTGGATTATATAAGTATCAATATGAATAATATAAATGTCAACCTATTAATTTTTTTTACTATGTCTGATGGCACATGACCACATTTAAGATAAAGGATTTCAAAAAGCTAATCACAGGAAGTGTTAATTTCTCAAGAGACAGCTGTACATTTATTGATGCGTCACTTTCAGTCCATCATTTAAATGCATCTTTATACTTTACCTCTTTGCCAGGCACTTTAAAACCCATTAATCCTGACTTGCACCTTCATCCCCTGTGGAAACCCTGCGTGAAACAATGGATACAAAGAAGCAACAGAGAGGCCGAAAGATCCTCTTAACAACTCCCTTCATAAAAGAATGTTTTCAACAAGATGCTCCACCGCACATATCTCTTTATTCCTCAAATAAAGACTTTATTAAATCTCAAGGCTTTTACATGAACAGGAATGTGCCAGTGCAAATTGTTCCAATGAATTATATTAACAGATCCCCAGCTGGCACTGTTTATGTCAACTGATGAATTCTTGTTGAAACATAATTGTCTGTTTGTTCCATCAGTGCTGGAAATTAAAATGTGAAAAGTCAATAAAACAGGCAACTGGGCTACATACTTGTGAGTTCAAACTCAAACTCTATAAGGAATTATTATTATAAAAATTTTTGGAGGATTGCACTAGGCGTAAATCCCTGGGTGGGGGGTGGTGGGAGGCAAGAGCACTAAAATAAGATTAAAAACCATGCTCTGTATTGTAAATAAAAATGCTTTATACTTTAAATACTTGTGTAAAACAACACAAACGGGCCAAAAATGCATTTTAAGTTTAGAAAGATTTTTAGTCTGCCCCTTGCCTCACAGTGCTTTGGCCCAAATGCCAGCTCTGCTCTTTTACATCACCTACACACACACACACACACACAGAGAGAGAGAGAGAGAGACAAGTCCGGTGAGAGAGACGTCAATAGTTGATGAACTCCAGTAAGTAAGGTTGTCAGCTATTTTATTCACTTAAACATTGAATAAAGTGATTATTTTATCTTTAATACATGATGGCAATGTATTTTTCGACGACTCCGCTATGTTAGTAATAATAACTTTACCTGTTTAACGGAAAGGGTTGCCAAGTGTTCACAACAAAACCTGCTCAATAGCTACACTGTAAAAATTTTCCAGGATTTCACAATATATAACTGTAATATTTCACAGTTAATTACATTATTACCACTTCACAGGCTTTAACTGTGATAATTCACAATATAATACCATATTTAGACTTTTACTGTGAAAATAATGCAGGTGCGGGGCTTTTACAAGAAACTACTGTGAATGCCGTCTTTTTTGAGTGGCAACTGCGGCAGCGTCATCAGAGCGTCATCAGAGCTCTCTGATCTTCGTGGTCTCATTCGGTGGATTCAGACAGCGGTAAGTGTTTAAATGTCAAACCTTATCAATTTGATGTTTTTTATATGATAGTGCATGTAATTTAAAAGTATGAACCAAATTAGGGTTAGTTGTAGGTTCTGTTGTCATGTTTTTGTAAGTTAGCTGGAGCAGACTGGCATCGACGATTAAGCGCGCAAATTTGAATGAAAAGACGTTGGTTGTAGTGTTAATTATACCGTATTAAGTTAACTGTGAGATGTCTGATTAGATACACCGTCGAAACATTTAACTTTAGCTTTACTTAAAGCTTATCTTAGTTACTCTAACAGCGTTCTCTCTTTTACCACAGCATTTTCTACATTGACCGACGATAAATAAAGTTATAAGGTAAGATGTGGCCTTAATGTGGGTATTATGACAGTTATTATTAACTAGATAAATTATGGTGTTTGTGGATTTGGGCAAAGGTGGATTAAATTCATCTCAAATTAGTAACTTTATGCTTTTCTTCCCTGCTGTGTGTGTGAAACGGAGCAACCGTTGTCTTTCTCGTCAACAGAAAAATGAATGGGGGGCTTCATCCAGCTGAGTTCACGCAGCATTTTCAACCGCCATTTTTATTCGGATAATTTTCAAAATATTACTGTTATTGTGTCATGAAATGTAGTTTTAAAAGTATTTCAGGCGAGAATGTAGTTGTTTTAAACTCAAATATGCGGTTTATTTATAATGACAGAGTCTATTTAAAAAATGTGTTTCGCCGATCTCGGAGATGAGCTCCATGCGATCAGCGGGAGCTCCGTCATCATGTATCCGCCGAGAGTAGCCTTACCTCGGCTAGATCTTCTGACATTTGCCGCTGGCTATGATGTGTCTTTAGTGGTTCAAGATCAAATATAATTCGTTTGTGGTAAAATGAAACGTTTCTTATCTTTGGCCTATATTCAATTTATCTATTAATATGTTATATATATATATATATATATATATATATATATATATATATATATATATATATATATATACATATATATAGGTCATTTTTATTCCTGTCTCTATAGAAATATGAACTTTTGTCATATAGCTCCGGTTGACTGCTCACTGACAACATCTGTCGTTCCTCCTTGTTGAATGAGTGGAGAAGGGTATTCCTGCACAGCCGGAGGCTGCAGGAACATACTGTTGAATGAGTGACTCCTAGCAGGCTCCTGATTGATTAACGCGGCGCGAATTGACGCCAAAGTTCAAATTTTTCAACTCGGGCGGCAGACGCGAATTCGCGTCAAACGCTAAATGCACAAAAAGCACCATTCGCGCTTAACGCGCGTTTCGCTTGAAGCGCTCTATTCGCTCGTCAATTCGCGTCTTCCGCGCCGCACTTAACGCCCCATTCGCGCCGCGAGACCTCCAGACGCGCGTAAACGCGCGAGACGCTCTATTCGCGTTTGGTGTGAACACCGCATTATACGCAGCTAAAACGCTGGTGTGGACGGAGATATTAGTTTTAATACTCCGTTTCTAAACGAAAACGCAGTAGTGTGGATGGGGCCTTAATTTGTGTGTCTGTGCTGGAGACCAGACCAGATTAGACCAGAGACAAAGCTTAAAGTCAGAAACAACTAAAAAACTGGGTGCTTTATTGTGAAAAAGATATAAGAAATGAAATGTTTATCACATCATCTGTGAACGGGTAATAATTCTAGGAGGAAGAGTACAAGTAGAAACAGCCATAGGGAGATGGACAGGCAACAGGCTCTTACTCCATCCTCTGCAAACGGAACATGTAAATTATGTAAATTGTTGTGTGCGAATGCTTTGCCTAGGTAAATCACACACCTCTACTTTGGTGAAGGTCTATTCTTGACTGTGTTTGTGATGGAAATGTTTTTCAGTTCAGTTCCATGCATTTTTTTTCTGAATTACAGTACTTACACCTGAATTACACCTTTGTTTAAACTGAGCTAACTTTAGTTTGACTCTGTACTGCAAAAGCAGTGACCCACTGAAGGTGGTGACTGGGAACTGACACTTTTTTCATCACACGAATTAAACTAACAGGTTTCTTCTGTCTTTTTGTTCGTAGGTGCTTCTTGGGCATCAACCCAGAGACAGGCACAAAATCTAAGAGGCAGAGAGGTCACATGAACCAGCAAGTCTGCACTCTTATCAGGAAGCTCATTGACTTCGAATGGATGTCAATCTAATGTAAGCTGTGTTCCAATTTAAGAACGGACTAATGAAACACAGTATCTGTGTTAAAGGAACATGCTGACTTTTTGTGACTTTATCTTATTCCCCGTATCCCCCAGAGTTAGATAAGTCTATACATACCCTTCTCATCTCCGTGCTTGCCGTAAGTCTGTCTGAGGCACCCACCGCTAGCCTAGCTTAGCACAAAGACTGGAGGTAAACGGCTCCAGCTAGCATACTGCTCCCAATAAGTGACAAAATAACGCCAACATTTTCCTATTTACATGTTGTGATTTGTATAGTCACAGTGACTCTAACCATCTTCTAACCGTATACATACTGGGAACTATATTCTCAGAAGGAGTGATTTTCTCACAGCACCTGAGAAGCCCTGTGGTGAGGAGCAGAGAGTTTGCTCAGAATTGGAGTAAATCACTCCAAAGAAGTAGCAGTGCTTCGCCTTCTGAGAATATAGTTCCCAGTATGTATACAGTTAGAAGATGGTTGTGTCTCATATGACCTTGTTATTTGTACACACTGTGACTATACAAATCACAACATGTAAATAGGAAAATGTTGGCGTTATTTTGTCACTTATTGAGAGCAGTATGCTAGCTGGAGCTGTTTACCTCCAGTCTTTGTGCTAAGCTAGGCTAGCGGTGGGTGCGTCAAACAGAGGCACTCAAGGAGATGAGAAGGGTATGTATGGACTTATCTAACTCTGGGGGATACGGTGAATAAGCTAAAGTCCCAAAAAGTCGGCGTGTTCCTTTAAGCTAGATGTAGTTATGCAGTAAGAAGTTTACTGAAGCTATTAAAGGGTTAGTTCACCCAAAATTGAAAAATCTGTCATTAATTACATCCCCTCACGATGTTCCAAACACAAGAATTTTGTTCTACACAAACTAAGAAAATTTTAAGCAATATGAGAGCTTTCTGATCCCACCTATAGACTACTATGTTATAACCATTTTCAAGTCCGAGAAAGGTAGTAAAACCATCGTTAAAATAGTCCATGTGACTACAGTGGTTCAACCTCAATGTTTATGATGCAACGAGAATACTTTTTGTGCCCAATGCAATCACATGCATGATCGAGAACACATCACGTGAACAGCATCGGATACTGGCACAGAAAGGAAAAATGTTGAATAAAGTCGGTATTCTGTTTTGTTTTGTTTTGTTTCTGCGCAGTAAATGTATTCTCGTCGCTTCATAACATTAAGGTTTAACCACTGTATACATATGGACTATTTTAACAATCTTTCCGGGCCTTGAAAGTAAAATAATTGCTGTCCATGGAGGATACAGAAAGCTCTCGGATTTCTTAAAATATCTTAATTTGTGTTCCAAAGATTTTTGGGGTGAACTATCCCTTTAATGTGTTCTATAGTGTCTCCTGATTCAATGTAGAGTTTAGACAGACTGCAAAATAAATGTGTAAAATTAATTGTTTTTACGTTTATTTGATTTTAACATGCCTTGACGTCTAAAAAACGTGAAATTTACAGTACTTTACAATAGTTTTAAGTGTAAATTTACATTACTTGCTACTGTGTTGAATTACTATGCAATTTAGCATGCAATTTTTGCTTAAAGGGTTAGTTCACCCAAAAATGAAAATTCTGTCAGTAATTACTCACCCTCATGTTGTTCCAACCCCGTAAGACCTTCTCTCATCTTCGGAACACAAATTAAAATATTTTTGATTAAATCTGAGAGCTGTCTCACTCCTCCATAGGCTTCTAAGGGATTGAAACTTGCTGGCCCAGAAAATGTATTAAAAACATCATTAATATAGTCCAAGTGACTACAGTGGCTCAATCTTACGTTTACCAAGCAACGAGAATACTTTTTGTGCGCAAAACCCCCCCAAAAATAATGACTTTATTCCACTATTCATTTCCTTCTCTCTGGGCCTCGGGTGAATTCATGTAGTATAACAGCGTAGCGCTTCTGTGTTATACGTCACATGCATCACACACATGACCAGCGTCGGCCAATAGTCAGCCTACGTGTGACGTATAACACAGAAGCGCTACGCTGTTTTACTACATGAAAAAACTCAACGCCCACAGAGAAGGAAATGAATTGTGGAATAAAGTTGTTGTTTTTTTTACGCACAAAGTATTCTCGTCGCTTTATAAACTTAAGATTGAGCTACTGGAGTCACTTGGACTATATTAAAGATGTCTTTAATACATTTTTCTGGGCCAGCAAGTTTCAAACCCTTAGAAGCCGATGGAGGAGTGATCCAGCTCTCAGATTTCATCAAAAATATCTTAATTTGTGCTCTGTAATTACTGACAGAATTTTCATTTTTGGGTGAACTAACCTTTTAACCTCAATCATGTTACTTTCAGTCCTGTTACTCACGTGAAAAATATTAGGACTGGGTAAATGTAACAGGAGTGATTAGAGTCCTGGTTTGTTGATTTAATATTAATTGAGAGTACTATTCACATTTTTTTTAATAGTTGAAATTACTTAAATTGTAGACATTTTAGGATTAGTGTTACAATGCGAGCACCATACTTACAGTGAGTCAGTCCACCACAGAGTAACTTAAACTTTTTGTCTTTCTTATCTTTTGTATATAGTGGATAGAACCCACACTATGCAGGTGCCAGCTGCGAGGGAAGGAGAGAGACACCTGCGACACCACCTTTTTGTCTTTTCTTACATCTCTCTCCCTCACTCTCTCTTCTCTGTCTCCTTCTTTCTCTTTTGACACACATTCCTGTTACCCAGTGTCAATCCCTGTTGCCCAGTGTTTTATTCATGTAATTAAATTGTATTTTACTTCTAAAAAATAAAAGTTATGTCACTGTTTATCAGTTTTGTTTGGTCCATCATTTATGCTAAATCACAGTAATAGATAGACATTCACAGTTATGTACAGTAATTCTACAGCTGCTTACTGCTAAATTACAGTAATAGATAGACTAATTTCACAGTTAAATACATTAATTCTACATCTGCTTGCTGCTAAATTACAATAATAGACACTAATTTCACAGTTAAATACATGAATTCTACAGCTGCTTACTGTTAAATTACAGTAATACATAGACACCAACTGTAATTTCACAGTTAAATACATTAATTCTACAGAAGCTTACCGCTAAATCACAGTAATGCGATGTCTAAATTACTGTGAAGTCACAGTATACAGCTGTCATTTCACAATAATTTACTGTAAAAATGTTACAGTAACTTACTGTGAAAGTCATGCAATTATTAACCTGCAATTTATTGTAAATTTACAGTCAAATAATTAACAGTGTACTCAAAACTATCCCAAACGAACCACATTTCGAGGGGAGGAAAAATTGCGTTCCGGGTGCTAAAATAACATTATTGGGGTCACTTCAACCCGCAGCGCGGACATAAAAAAAAAACAACCTGCAGCAACAGTGAAAAAAGCCCAATTCTATGGGAAAACTGCAGAGTTGGCAACACTGGGACAGACAGTAATGTCTACATAATGTAATGTAACCCCCGCTCTAAGCTAACTGTGAGAAGAAATTTACACCCCGGCGCTATGATTGTATAATTTCAAAAGTTGCTACAGCAGCCCTGCCATCCAGTTGTGTCTGAATCACTAAAAGCCACTCAACAGAGCGGACACAGTGATGCTGGTCACCATAGCGACACTCAGATGTTTCAAACTCTGGGTCTGAGGTGCAATTATCTGATCAAAGGCCTAGGACAATACACAGAGCCCACGTGTACACCCACAGCTGGCGTGATGGCGACCTGAGGATCCACAGCTATTTATTAACAATGAGAAACCTCCAGAACCCTGCTGAGGAACCACTGCCGATCACTCAACAAACATCGGTGAGGTCCATTATTGTCTATTTTGGGTTACAGCTCTGCGAGAACAGATATACAGAGACAGTTTGAAACTAAATCGATAACAAATAAACCTTCTCAGCCAAAGAGAGCATGACTTGGTCTGTCAAGCTCTAAACGTGCCAAATAAACATCAGAAATAGTCCACAAGGATATATTCCAAATCTTCTAAATCCATCCAATTATTTTATGTGAGGAAAAGAGCTACATTTACACAGGGATCCAAAAGAACTCTAGCTGAAATATGATTAATAAAACATTAAGCACATACTTGTAGCTTAATAATTTGGTAGTGTGATGTATAATATTTACTTTGAAACAGTTTTCACTCATAGATTGCTTGTAACTTTCACAAATAATTACAATGTAAAATGATTTTTTGAAGTTGTAAATATACTAGAAAGATAACTGGAGTATTTTTAACAAGAAAATACAATTTCAGTCTTTCTATTTCAAAATGTTTAGTGTTACTTGCCTTTTTTCGCTTATTTGTGAAGTTTACAAGCAGTTTCTGAAGATCGTTTCTTGTTTGCTGACTTTTTTCAGTGTACAGAAAAGGCAAGGGACACATCAAATCAAACAAAGAAATTCAGAAAGACTTAAACAGTTGTAACCTAAAAAACATACTTCAGTAATATTTGTTATATTTACAGTTTTGAAAAATCTGACAAAATAACTGAAAGTAGGTTAAAAAAGTGGGACACCGAGACCACTTCAGGTGAACTTTCCTAATCAGACCTACAAGCTCTAGTTATTCAGTTTGAGATCTATACTATTCTGAATATTTCTCAGCCGCTCAACCATAATCAGAGGCAGATGCACCGTCAAAAGAAGAGATTCTAGAAAGTCCAATGTAATCCAGCCAGCTGAATGCAGATTCTCAAGTGGCCGTCTTCACAGCAGGCAAGATACAAAGATTTAAACTCAAGAACGCAGCTCAGACATATGTAATTCTCAAGAGAAAATGGTACATCCAAAAAAAAATCCCTGGCTTTCTTGAGTCTTGTTCACACTAGCAACAATTGTCAAACAGACCTAAAATTGTAAAAATGTAGTTCTGTGGTTCACAATTACTGCTGGAGTGTATGTCAATGAACACTTTCCCAGAGGTGGCAGGTGCGGTATTCCAGCTTCGGTTAGAGGACATATGAAGGGTAAGATTTCCAAAACACTTCATTCAAAATCAAGACGGAAGAAAAGGTGTCCACATATGAGACAGCAAACAGGAACAGGCAGTATTCCACAAAATTGAAATGTATTGTTCATTGCTGTTTCAGGTTTGGGCTTTTTGCCATTTTTAATGAAAGAGACAGTTGAGAGGAGACAGGAAATGAAGGCAAGGGAAAGTGGGATTGGGACGTGATTCTAGAATTAAACTCTAATCTGCTTCATAGGAGACACTTTTTGTGTTTTTGGCTCCAAAACAATGCAATATATTTTTACTACTGCAAAATATATTTTCTTGTTTCCTATTATCAAAATTTTTAGACTGTTAAGCACAAAGCACAAATATTCAGCTTGATGTAAAAAACAAAGCAGCATGCAATCATATGCAATATTTTCAGGGATGGAACTGATTCATATATGGAGCTTTAATATTCCAAAACATGAACCAGAATAATATCAGTTTGGCAGACTCCTATATTATCCATAAAATATTCTCAGTGTTGAAAAATATATTGCTTCATTTTGACAAACACTTCAAGTGACAAATTTAGTTTGCTTAAAAACAAAAAATCCATGCATGTAAGAGAAATATGTTCTGATCTGTTGTTTGTTCTGATATATTTTTGCAGACAATTGAAAGTGATATTGAAATTAGAGTATTGGTGTGAACTTATTTTCTAAACAAAAATGCCAGCTTTCTTTTATCATATACTCAGGCAGACATACAGAAAATAAACAGGATAATAAAGCATGTACATCAGATAAGCAAGTGAACATCAATACATTAACTGCATAATAGTAGCTGTGAATAGCATACAATGTCTTCATCGTTGATTTAAATAAATCACATGTTTGTAAAATATGATTTAGACCAGTTATATTCAAAGTTGATCTGTACTGAGAAAATCTAAAATTCACTGCAAGTTTTTAGTTCAAAAACAAGGTCCTGAACTTTTGCTCCACAATTATCATATTCTTCCCGCAGCTATTTCACAATGCTAAATTATACATTATGAAAAAGGGAAGCAGTAGAGGGTAATCAATTATTCAGATATACTTTGTGGCCTTTGAATGTTTATACATGAACAACATATTCATTACACATTTACACATTTACACACATTTATTTATTCATATACACACACACATACATAAATACACTGCATTTCAAAAGTGTGGGATCAGGAGGGCTTCTAATGTTTTTTAAAGAAGTCTAATGCTCATCAAAGATGCATTTATTTGATCAAAAATACTGAAAAAAATAGTAATAATCTTGCAAAATGTTATTAAAATATAAAATAATGTTTTCTATTTTAAAATACTTTAAAATATAAGCTATTTCTGTGATGCAAAGCTGAATTTCCATCAGCCATTACTCCAGTATAAAGTGGCACATGATTCTTAAGAAATCATTCTAATATTAGCAACAGCTGTGCTGCCATATAGATATATTGTATAATTTTTTTTTTGGAAACTGGAAACTTTTTCTTAAAAGTTAAAAAGAACAGCATTTATTCAAAATATAAATCTTTGCTATCCCTTCTTATCAATTTAACACATCCTTGCTGAATAAATGTTTCAATTGCTTAAAAAAAAAGCAAGAATAATAATTTATTGACCCCCAAACTTTGGAACGGTAGTGTATATTGTTAGAAAAGATTTCTATCATAAATACATGCTCTTCTTTTTAACTTTTTATTCATCAAAGAATCCTGAAAAAAAGATATCACAGATTCCAAAACAATATTAAGCAGCACAACAGATTCCAGTACTGATAATAAATCAGCATATTAGAATGATTTCTGAAGGATCCTGTGACACTGAAGACTGGAGTAATGATGCTGAAAATTCAGCTTTGCATCACTGGAATCAATTAGATTTTAATGTATATTATAATAGAAAAAGATTATTTACATCATAATAATATTTCGCAATAATTTTCCCCTGTATGTTTGAAAAATAAATGCAGCCTTGATGAGCAGAAGAAAATCCTGTAAAAAAATCATTAAAAAAATCATTCAAGGTAGTGTACACACACACACACACAGAGTGTGTGAGAATGCTGTTCTTTTGAACTTTCTAAGAAGATTTCTGAAAAAAAAAATTATGGTTTTAAGAAAAACATTTTAACTTCTTGATACCAAAATCAGCATATGAAAAAAAGGATCATGTGACACCGAAGAGTAACAGCTGCTGAAAACTCAGCTGTGCAGTCACAGGAAAGAATAAATTACAATTGAATTTTTATTAAAATAGAAAATATTTCACAATATTTCACTGATACAGCCCTGTGAGCATAGGAAGCTTCTTTAAAAACATAAAAACATTTTCTTTTTTTAAATCACACCAACCTCAAACTTTTGAATGGTAGTGTGTGTATATATCTATTTATTTGTTTTACAATACATAATTATTTTGTTATTTATTTGATATTATCCTAATTTACATTTGTATATTTGCTAAGACAGTGCGAGTGAAAGAACACTAAACATTAAAATCCTAAGAGGCAAAAAGGAACAAACAATGGAAAGTCAAAGTCTCGTCAGGAAATCCCACCCTTTAAAGGAAATACAAAAGCAGATTCAGGAACAAGAGGAATGTTTGTTTCAAAACAAACCCCTTTTCGCGTTACTTTACTAACACATTCGAAACCTTTTAAATGTAACACATCAAAAAAAGAAATCTTCCTCAGACACTTTAAATATGACAAAACAGCTCAAAATATCCTCCCGACTTTAAACAGCTGAAATGAAGACAGCTGTGCTTGCACTTGAAAGCATCAGTCCATCAAAGAGCAGAGTGTTCAAACAGGATCACCTGGGTCTGACTCACACTGGAGGGTCTCAAGGGTCGCAGGACTCCGATCCGTGAATACACCTCTGAGTCCGAGCCGGTCCCACACGACGGGTGAGGACTGGGTGGGGTGGTGTGGATGATGGGGGCGGACACATACAACATGGACGGTGGAGGTGGAGTGACGTGAAGAGGAGGTCGAGGAACAGGTGGAGGTGGCGAGGGAAGAGAAGGGGTCACTACAGGCAGGTTGGGCTCTTTTAGATCATACTGAGCCATGTGGTAGAAACCAAAGTATTCCAGAGTGTTCCCGGCCTGAGCAACACGGAGCCTGTGGCGCAGCAGGAGAACCCAGTACAGCAATGCCAAGATCAAAATCCCAGCCAAGGCCATCAACACCACAGCCAAACTGAGCTCAAAGTCCCAGCAAACATGGGGGAGATTCGGGGTCCTACAGCCCATGGATGATTGATTAACAGAAGATAGCTTCCTGAGAGGAACACTGGGTAAAACTATCACGATCATGTCTGTACTTTCAGTGGTCATAGCTCCCATCAATCCAGACGTGCGTTTCTCAACCACACACTTTATTGGTATCTTCGGTTCCTTGAAGAACCTTTAACATCCATGGAAGCTTTCAATTCCAGAAAAGGCTTTTTATAGAGGAAAAACGGTTCTTTGGGGAACCAAAATGCTGCATCTATGGCATTTCTGCAAACCCCACTTTTGGAAGTGTCTCAGCAGAGGTGAAAGCAGTCGACCGTTGCTGAACATCTGTTCTGGAGAACGTGGTTTGGAATCCCAGGAATTGGATTGGGGCCTGATGGCGACTCGATTAAAACAGCGCTGGAACAGAATGAGCCTTTGTGTGAATGACTGAAATATGTAAGTGGTTAACCTGCTGAGATCAGTCTACTGAGCTGGCCATCCTGTGGAGATCTGGGGTTTAATATAGAATTTAATCAAAGGCTTTCGATGAGTCTTGCACAACAGAGAGCTGAAGCATTTGTGAGGCAGTCGAGCTGTTACTATGAGATGAAGTGTGCCGTATCTAGCATAATCAACCAGTCTTCTGAGGTTTGCATAACTTGTAATAGTGTGGAAATGAAATATTTGTCCGGAAATTATACCTTAAAGGAATTAAAAACTTACTTTTTCCACAGAATTCCGTAGAAGTATTTCCGACGAGGGTAACGACTGAGAGTTGCGCTCTAAAAATGCAGGAGAGAGCATTTGTCATGGAAGGAAACTCATAGAGAGTTCAGGAAAACATTCCACTCAGTCCTGTCTGGGGATTGGCTGAACTCTCTATCTCTATGGTTACAGGAAATTGGCAAAGGATGTTGGTCTGTTCCGCTGAAGAATTCTCATGTGAGAGCAAAGAACTGACTTATCAAAAAACACAGGCTTGTCATCAGGGGCGCAAGCCAGTGTGAAAGGCTTGTGCCCCTGAAAGGTTGTTGACATTTTTACTTTTTGTGACTTCAATGAATGTATCTTTTTAAAGTCAAATAAACATCTCAAATCCAAAGGTTATAAGTTAAGGAAATATTCATGTAAAAAAAAAAACAACAACAACATGAATTTCAATATTTCAAGTTTGTGTAAAATAACTTACTGTATGGTTTATTAAAAAAATAAATGAATTCATTCAGAAAGATGCCTTTAATTTAAAATTGATGTAACAAAAGATTGCTATTTTAAATAAATGCTGTTCTTTTCAACTTTTGATTCACCAAAGAATCTTGAAAAAAAAGTAAGTGTTACCAAAACGTAACGAAATACAACCATTTATAATTTTAACAATAAGAAATGTTCCTTGAGCAGCAAATCAGCATATTAAAATGATTTCTGGTGAACCTGCTGAAAATTCAGCTTTGCCATCACAAGTATAAATTACATTTTAAAATGTAATAATATTTCACTGTTTTCATATTTTAACTGTATTTTTGATAAAATAAATGTAGACTTGTATTTCCTTATTTAACTAGTGACATAGAAATCTTAAGTATCTTTTTATTAATTTCCATCATAACGCTACAGTACATTGTTTTACACTTTTCTAAAATACTAATCTTTACATTTATGTCCAGATTTTAAAAGATGTGGTCAAAGAGCATTTTCTTTCTTGATTCAATTTGCAGGAAAAAGAATATGGGAAATCATAAATAAAAAAATCCTATTCAAAATGACAGATTAGTCAATAATATTTAATTACCCATGGATTGCTTCTCTTTTCATGTGTTCTCTTTGAAAAGTCATGTGAGAGACATCTGTGAGGAATATCAATATTTGTGCATGTAGGCACAGACCATTCAGAAAGATAAATAACTAATGGAAGGACTGTTGTTCTTTCTGAAATCAAGCACACAGTCCAGTGCTGGAGTGGTGCTGATCTAGAGGTTTTAGGAACCACTGTGTAGTCTGAGCCACCTGCAGCCCTCCCCAGGCACAGCGTGGCGAGACAGATTAAAGCCAGCTCACAATCACTCATGTGTGTTCCCCACGGACAGGTGGGTCTGTATGAACCCAGCAAAAATGGAATAAAAGTGCAAAAGCTCTCAGAGGCCACTGCAGGTTATCAGAGTTAGGTGCTGCAGGACTCTATACATGCATAATTCAACATCACATTGATATGTCTTGTAAGCAAAGACCAAGTCACATTGCGAGTTATAAACTTCCAGTTGGAGGGGGAAAATCTGATTTGAAGATTATAAAAAATAAAGTCTCAATTGCTTTTTATCCTTGGGCAGAAACTATCTTCCACAGACACATCTCTTGGAAATCTGTTCAGGAAATGCCAATTTAGCTACAAAAAGGGGTTTAGATGACAAGAGCAGGTCCTTGTGTGAAACTATTTAGACGTTGCTCAGGAGAATAATTGCTTTTCCTGTTATGAGATTGAAACAAGATTGTGTTGTTTGTCTAAATTGCTGCTCTCGACATAGAATACAATCTTTAAAAAAAATAAGGCATATAATGGACAAACTAAAAGAGGACTGAATGGTCACTTTAGTTTCATAGCTTGAAAGGTTCATTTGAAATCAGATTTAAACCAGGAAATAAAGTTTTTAAAACAAGGTTTAGAATAAAAAGCAAAAACGATATGATATAAATTTAATAAAAAAATTGAAAATGTCATACTTTCACATGATCCTGCTGACAAACATTTATTATAGAATACTATTATTATTTTTTTCACAACCAAACTCTTTTGTCAATGTCTACATTTAATATGGTATATGAATAATTATGTCTAGTATACATAACAGTAACAGTTCATAGTTTATTACTGACATAACTGATTATAAATCAATCTGATTCAAATTGTCCACTGAAAAACTAATCCAGGTCTATTGTGTGAATGTTCTGAACTGAGTTAAAGGGAATTTGTTCACAATATCTTCTTTTTTCTTTTTTTTTTGCA
The DNA here is from genome assembly GCF_003368295.1 of Carassius auratus. Lineage (NCBI taxonomy): Eukaryota > Metazoa > Chordata > Actinopteri > Cypriniformes > Cyprinidae > Carassius > Carassius auratus. The sequence goes on along the minus strand of NC_039263.1, from coordinate 15,543,206 downwards.
TACTGGAAATTTTGACCCACACATTCTAATATCTGAATAAACTGTTATGTGAACATGCACAAGTCTTTCTCAGTTGCATTTTACATTATTATTGAGCATGTTATTATTTAATATCATCTTACTAGAGCTGAGCTTTGAAAATATCTCTTCAGATATTTAAGAACGTAGCACAAACACAGCAATAGGTGCCTATATCAACGTGACAAATACGTGCCAGGGTCACGCACTTAACTTGTGTTTTGGCACCACTCACTGGACGTTTCACTTTAAACTGACATGAAAATGCAGTAAGGTACATAATAACGGTGTTGCAGAAATGTATTTAGAGGCATATATTTCGAAAGAGCCTGGAATGAACCATTTTGGCCATAGACTTGAGCACTGAAAGACACCAAATACTAAGACTTAAAATTTATTTCAAACCCACAAATAAAACGTCATACTGAAAATGAAATATACATGTAATGAGAAATGATTAATTTAAAATTAAATAATAAAAAGTACAAATGCAAGAGAAGCACATGATGCCTGAACATGGAAGATTTCAGGATATTGTGAATGGCAGGTTATGATTGGTGCTCGATCTGATGAATGACACACATCAGATCTCTGATCGCAGACTTTTGAAGCTCCCCATCCTTCTTCAGAAGGAACATCATACTTTGAGCATTACAGGTAGTGTAGGTTTAAAAATGCACACACAGTATGTGAAATATGGAGCTATGGGGACATTAAAAAATGTGGCATTAAAAGTGTTGACTTACAGTGTCAGCAAAAAACTACACCCATCACATCGCCCAAGAGTTGTGGCACATCATGAATACATTACAATAACTTTGAGTGAGTGTTTTTGTGTAGGCTATATAAAGCCTAAAAAAGTTCTGATCAGCAGTGGTGTTCGGAGTATTGAGATGTCACTTCATACACACACAAACAACTCTCCTCATGCATTTTTAATAGTTAAAGGCATCCCAAGGAGAAGACGGATATACTCAGAACAACATGCTGTTGTCAGGGTTGGAGTGCTATGAGCAGCACATGTCCGGGGGCTCATGGGAGTTATCTGTCAGATCATCTTATCACACAGAGATGGACAGGACAAGGTCATGGTGATATCACCTCTAGGCATAGGCTAACCCGTCGGCAGCAGCTGTTTGAAAGAATTTCAGCCTTTTCCCACAAACCCAAACTACATGAAGAAGCTTCACAAGCTGCACTCATAACACTCAGAGAGGAACTCACTCGCAACTGTGGGAAAAGACTGGAAAACTCTTTACCCAAGTCAACACAAACTGTAAATAATGGGGTGTTTGTAAAATTAAAAAATTTTGTATGACTTTTATATAAAGACTGAAGTCATATTGCCATAACTTAAAATCTGATGTTAATATTTTAAATACTTTTTTCTCCCTTTTTAAGAACCATTTTAATAGATTTTTGGTTGTTTTAAAGAACTAGAAAATGTTGTTGTTGTTTTTTTACTTCACTTTACTTTCAATTTACATGAAAAACTTTAACCTTGAAAATAAACTTAAAAAATGGGTATAGAAAAATGTTCTTTCTTTTTTTTTTTTTTTTTACAAGCATACTTCTTTTACAGTATTTTATTATTTATTTATTTATTTTATTCACAAAGGACTACATTGAAATAATGTTTTGTGGTTCGGTCCTATTCAGCCTAGTCCCAGCATGCATTGCAGCATCAATAAATATGGTTTCCTTCTTTGACAATTTTTTTTATATCATTGTTGTTGATTTTGATGTGAGATTTAGTCTTGTGATGTCAACTTAAAATTAATTTTTAATTTTAATTTGATTGTTACCTTTGTTGTATTGAGGCATATATTATGTTATATTGGTAAGTTATAAGGTCTTTTGTCTTATGAATGCCTTCTTGATGAGCATTTATGTAATCCTGCCATATTAAGACAAGAAACATAAAGATGAAGCAGATCATATTTAACCATTTCAGAAGGTTATTGCAGTACAATTCATAAGAAAATACTATTTCTATCAACTTCAAATTTGACATTTAATTCAATGTGTAACTTGTAGCTTTTGTAATTATTTGTGAAATTTACTGGCAATTACTGATTGAAAACAAACTTATTCCAGAAAGTTGTTAGAACAGTTTAATAATAAGCAACTACAAACTACTACAGTCAAGTAAATCCTTAGTTATATGTCAGCATTATTTAATTGACTCATTTTGGCAGTCCAATAAATGTCATTTCAGTAACAGATGTGTTCTTCACTTCATGCAATTTATCGGACGTTCTTGAGGCCCCCGTACATAGACTTGTCAGTGAAGAATAAGAGAAAAGAAGCCGCGATGGGATTGAAGGGACTCTTGATGCTGGAGAGGGAAAGAGGGAAGTGCAATTTGAAATATTTGGTGGTAATCAGCTCGCTTTGATATGAAGATACCAGCATGTCGAGATTTTTTTTTTGCATGTCTGCACAGCGGCCCACTGATGGGCTCTTCAGAGAGCCCACGCGGTGAACTGCAGACGTGGATCTCACTCAGCCTCATGACCTCAGTGATTTGCTCTGCCGTTTAATGAAGCCCCTCGGTCCAAAGAAAGTCGGTTCAATCGCCTCCACGCCCGCTCATAAATATTTATCTCATCAGTGACAAAAGGACATGCTCACTATCATTATGTCCTTTGTAAGTCAAATAGAAATGTGCGTGTGTGTGTGTGTGTGAGAGAGAGAGAGAGAGAGAGAGAGAGAGAGAGAGAGAGAGAGAGAAGGAAAGCAGTTCTCAACTTTTGGCTCTGAGAGTTGAGCTGAAATGTGGTTTCTGACCTCCAAACACCACCAAGATTCATGCATGCAGTTTTTTTGGCAATTATAATCTAGTTGCTGACTTTTTTATAACACTATAATCATAATTGCGTCCAAAGGACTGAAACCAACAGTGCACATTTTCTGAACTTAATAATAAAATAAATTCATTATATTTTGCACAAAAATGGTCAATGTCAAAAATGAAAAAACTAAAACAAATATATTACTAAAATGTAAAATTACAAACAAAATAATTTCAAAATGAAATGTAAACCTATTTTGTAAATATATTTATATGGTCAAATAAAAAAAAGAAAAATAATAATATATAATATATATATATATATATATATATATATATATATATATATATATATATATATATATATATATATATATATATATATTTAAAAAAAAAAAATTATTACAATTGAAAATACAAACCTATTGTATGTATCCGGATGTTACTTACATTTTTTTTTTTATGTATAAAACAAAATTAAAAATTAAACACAATTATTAAATTTAATCAAATCAAAAACCGACCTATTTTAAAACAAATCTGAGCTCTTGCAATGTTCCGAGATATAATGTACCAAACAAATAACCCACATTTAAACCCTTCAGCTAAGGACCAAAATCTACTGTATTGCATAACTTTTGCAGGTCAGTTCCACTATCCACAGACATGTAATGGAAGATGATCGGACATTAGAGTAAAAGGCTTATTTTCACAGAAGCTCATTAAATACTTAATAGGCATAGAATGCTGTGTGCAAGGCCACTAATCAATGCCTAAAACGGAGAGCAATTTCCATATTCAAAACTTATGCCCAAGGTCACGCTATAAACCTCTCTGGAGATGTCCTTTGGCAACTGTCACAGAAGCAAGTTCACACGAGGAAATTTCATCCAGCAGTGATAAATAAGAGTGGATGCTGCAACTATTACTGCACATTTTTAAGATAATAGCACACTTTCAGAGATAAAACGGCAAAGCAGTCAATTAAATCATATTTATAATCCACTTTCAATGGAGATAATAAGAATATTTGAACTGTTAAAACGCATTTGCCAATTGCTCACACCAATTACGGCTCGCAGCACGACGGATACACAAGAATAAAAATCAGTTTCCTGCATTTTGTTAATCAGCATGACAGTTTGACATTTAGCCTGCCCCAACAAACACAACCCCACGCTTTGCTTTAGCACAAACACACGGTAATGATTAGCAAGTGGAAAACAATTATGAAATTATTTCACAGCCTAAAGACAAGGGCAAGCATCTGTGTATAGGTCAATCTGTCTAAGTGTATTTGACAGCGGAAGCTCACAGATGTGTTTCCAATGTGCTCTTTAGCTCAAGAACATATTGAAAATTATGATGTCTGGCGCTTTTCCACACTGCGATCAGCAATTATACTGTAAGTCAAGGTGAAAAAAGAATGGCAAACCTAAAATCCATCTTCCCATTAAGCAAATAATGATTCTTCTTGATTGGCTGCTTATTATGCACCTAATTTGCAACCCTCCTAATTGGCCTCCCAAAGAAACACTGACAAATGTAAATGAAATGACTAACAGGGTAACTGCTCATCACTGAATCACTTTCAAGATAATTAGAACGCTTCTATCAGCCTGTTCATTGGCCCTGAAGAAAGTGTAGCTAAATCTGATATCCACTCACAGAAGAGATAGTCCAGAACAACACACATTCCACTTAAACTGAGAAAGAAATACTGAAGTATTGAAAGGACTACTATAGAATGGCATTTACAGAATACTGCTGCAATCATTTTGTAATAGCTTTCAGTAAATGGACTCTAAATTCAGATTGTATGAGCTGTATTTGAGGCTGTAGTATAAACCAGATAAATCCACACCTACGGTACTTTGCTCAACAACCATAAACTCCCACAGTTGAGATAACAATTAGTCTATACTTGGTAGGAGAACTGTTGATTTAGATTACTGTAAAGCTTCAATCTGGAGGTAAATTAGGGCTAATTTCCCTTAGGAATGTATGTTGGGGGTTTATTTACTTCTTTTCAGCAGGAAGCCATGGATTGAAGTTAAAAATGTTTTAATGATAAACCTTTGGACTGAAATCTGATGTTTTTATCAGCTGTTTGGACTCTCATTCTGACGGCACCCATTCACTGCAGTGGATTCATTGGTCAGCAAGTGATGTAATGCTACATTTTTCCAGATCTGTTCTGATGAAGATACAAACTCATCCACATCTTTTCAATACAGTTCTGACTTTTGTCCTTGAAATGTAATTCAGTTTTCCTGCACATGCTTTTAATATCGGCACATGAAGGGGTCGGAGAGGGCAGCCAATAAACAAAAATGCTCACATTGATGTTAATAAGGGCAACAAAACCCATTTCTGAGAGGAAGCAGGTAGCCCTGCCTCCAACAAAACCAATTCATCATGACACCGTTTCATCCAACACATTACCAGCTTCAGTGAAACAGGTTCACACATCATGGGAGTTTTGTTTACCAAGCCATACTTTCAACATCACTTAAAGTCAAGCTTGAGTAACTTGAAATGTTTTGAATTTACTCGCGATATGAAGAGAAATTGTGTTGGTGTTTATTCTAGCAACTTCCAACAAACTGTTAAAGCCACTGGGATGAAAATACTCACAAACCATGTAATTGTTCTGTTCCTCCGGGGATTGGACTATTTTTAAGGTGTTACAGTCGGTGGGCTGAATGATCAGGGGACCATAAACTAGCTCACACAGCTTGATATGCTGAGATTGACCAGCATCATCAATGTCTTGCCAGATCAAGCGTGAACCGAGAAAGCCCCATGAGGCTGAGGGGAAACAGGATTCAGTGGATGTCTTTTGACTCGAGTCAGAGTGTGTCTGTCAGTTAGGACGTACCAAGTTCAGTACAGTGACCGCATATTGAGTTGATATTTAGAAAAGACATTGGGAATTTTTTTTTTCCGATAGGAAAAATGGAAAAACTAGAGTAATTAAATTATAAAATAACACTGCTAAATATAAATATACACTACTGTGTACTTGTACCAAGCTATAATAATGTGAAATATTTTACAGCTTATAATAAGAGTTTTCTAATTTTCTAATTTATTTTTTTAATGGCAAAGTTGAATTTTTAGAATTGCTAGTGTTACATGATCCTTCAGAAATCATTCTAATATGCTGATTTTGCTCAGAAAAAACATTTATTATTATTAATCATATTATTATGATTAATTTACTGATTTTTATATTTATATATATTTTTTGCAGGATTCTTTGATTAATAGAAAGTAAAAATAGCAGCATTCAGCCTACTTGATCAACAACAACAACAAACAAAAAAAAAACGGTATAAACAGTAGTAATATGAAATATTATTATAATTTAAAATAACTGTTATCTGTATAATATACGTGTAATTTATTACTGTGATGATAGCAAAACTGAATTTTCATCAATATTACTCCGGTCTTCAGTGTCACATGATCCTTCAGAAATCATTTTAATATGCTGATTTGTTGCTCAAGAAACATTTACTATAATAATCAGTGGTGAAAACAGCATAATGCTTTTTTTTTTTTTTTTTTTTTGTGAAAATATTTTTAATTAATTTTTATTTTTTGCAGGCTTACTTGACGAATAGGAAGTTCAGAATAGCAGCATTTATTTGAAATAGAAATCATTTATTTCATTAGAAATGTATTTAGTTTCACTTTTAACCCATTTAATCCTGACTAAAAATAGGAATTTATTTCAATATATATTTTAATGAAATTTTTGTAGTGTAGTAGTGTAAGCTATATTTCATAGCATTATTCTAAAATGATTTTATAATATTTTTAAAAAAGACAAAAGTTCTTATTATTAACAAGAAATATTATCAGCATTAATTTAAAATTAACTAAAAATTCACCTTTGATGTATAAAATGCTCCCGTTTCCACCCTTTCACCCAGGTCAGCATGCAGGGTGTTATCAATCTGGTATGAACCACTGCACCGCTACTGCACTCACATGAGTGAATATTGATTTGGTCTCCTGTTCTTTCCCTCTGGTGCACGTCACATCCACTCACCTCCTCACTGAGTGATGTGGTCAGCGGCATTCAACTACCTGAGATACAGATGCACAAATCAACAGATCCTTAATCATTTCTCCAGTGGACAACACAAATCTGAGGAGAAAAAAAACACACTGTCTACAAACCACGCTCAGCACTCAAACAGGCCAATATTGGGTATAAACAGGCATTTTCAATACCTAAGAGATTTCATGTAAACATTTATTGGAGAACCAGGGATAGAAATAATCGAAACACTTCACATGTGCTTCAACCTGGCCTTTGCTCAATTGATCAGGTGGGACGACCTTCCTACTAGTGCTAGATGTTGTCATTCAATCAGGAGGCCTATTTTAGACCTGTTCATAATTCACTCCGAGTCCCATGACTCACCATTCTGCCGTCATTTCTGGAAGGAAGTCTACACAGATCGCCATGATAAAAGGCTTGAATCACCACTGTAATTTTCTGTTCTGAAGCGGACACATTATTCAAAAGTGCACTCTTGAAAAATCGACATGCGTCACCTATATGCTACATGCATCCAACTTCCTTTCAACTTCCAAGCAATGATGCTTTGTTAATTGCAAGCTGCGCAAACTGTATTGGGAGAATGGACTCCAGAGTTGTGACATGACGGATAACAGAGATCCTTCTCTCAAAGACAGAAGCAGTGCACCCAGCTGTTAGTGTGGCACTACGAGATGACTCCAATCAAACCGAGAGAAGAGCTGTCATTTCCGACAGCTGAAGATGCTCTTATACCTTGCCCTTCGGCTGATTGATGTCATCACAGACGATGATAATGAATGCCAACTAAATAACTCCAGACAATCTATAAAATTTTGTAATGTATATTAGTACTGGCTCCAGCCATGTGTTTTGTGTTATAGCATTTTTTATATATATTTTTTGTATTGGAAGAAAATAGACATGATTATGTATTTGTTCTATCGATTTTATGGATAAGCCACTTTTCTCTGCAAGATTTTTTTTTTATTATTATTAAATATTTGTTAAGTTTCAAATGTCAGCACCTGTACTAAAATAAGCCTTTAAAAATCCCAGAGAAAATAATCATTGCATATGAAAGGATAATTTAGCTTTTTTTTTAATTGTTCAATTAATTAATTAAGAAAACTTTTGAATGTCAGCCCTATTGCTTTATTGATTTTAATACAAATTATTTTAAAGTTGAAAACTTTACTTTAAAAGTCATGTAAGAAAGAAATATTTATAAAGACATACAAATATATATAATTATTCAATTATTATGTCTGCAATCATTACTTTAAAGTTGAAAACTTTCAAACGTCTGCCTTAAAATACCCATTAAAAACAGATAAAGGGTAATTTTCCCAACAGAAATACTTAAAAATCATTTTAAATTATTAAATTATTTTAAAGTTGAAAACTTTCAACTGTCAACCCAAATATTGAAATAAACTTTTTTTTTTTAATCCAGACAAAGGGAATATTTTCATTGCAAGAAGAAATTGCTGGTGTATTACAACAAAGTCCCAATGAAATTCTTTTAACCTTGAAAGTTCAAAGAGACTTCTGGAATCGCTGTTCCAGTCTCCTCTGCCAATTATAAGAGGAAAACAGATAGAGAATACCTTTGGGGAAACAATATGCCAACCTACAGATTGTTAAACAATACCTTAAACAAAGATTTCTGTGTCATTTCTCAGCAGGCTTTGCAAACATGTTGCATTTTCAGCGTTTTACGTAAGTGTTGCCCCATAACTTGAGGACAAGAGGCTTTGTTGGATTTAACTCTAAATTTAAGACTGTCACCGCCAATCAGAACGAAATTTGTTGACAAACAGAAATAGAAACGGCTCACAGTAGCACGATAAACCAAACTGACAGTTTATCCAAAAAAGCCTAATTTATCTCCCCTAAGCCTCTTCCACTCAAAAGAATGCTTATTTCTTTATTTACTTCCGCATTCAACAGTAGAACTATTTGGATCCAAAGCTGCGGTGTGGTGGCGCAAAATCAGAGATAAGGCGCTATGCTGATGTTTGCCTGGCCAGCTTTGGGACGCATTGCTGTGACACACATATCACAAACACACTTCAGCCTTCAGAAAGCAAACCCTGTTATCTGGCCAACATTCATAGCGCTTTTGAGTACAGAACAGTGACCTCAATTTACACGCTGAGCCTAAAGATATTTGTTTGGACATGACATAAGGGTTCTTGAAATCTTTGATTTAAAACATCACAGGAAGGTTGCCGAGACAAGAGTTCCAATTTGTGGAGAACTACACCTTTTTAAATGAAAGGAACTGCCTTTGATCTTAAAAATAAGCCTTTCATCTATGGGATGTGTCTGAAATCCATAACTTTTGTTTACATGTGACATCCATTTCTCTAACTCAAAAGCTAAATGTTAGGTATTTACCAATCTGCTTTAGATTTTTGGCCTTTTAAGTGAGCTGGCAATTAGGTAAGTGTGTGAATTCTAGTTCAGGGGAATCTGAGCCTTTTGATGCCTCGGATCCCCAAATCGGATGATTCCTTTGCAAAGGACTCCCTTCTTAAAATATAATAAATGCAGCCTTGCTAGGCATAAAAACACACACAAAAAAATATTGTTACTTCTCCCAAAGCTTTTAAAGCTAGTGTATACAGTACTTAAAAAAGCACATAAGAGAATATAAGCATAAAATAATCATTTCCTTAAAATTGTTTACTTAATCTTTATCTTGAGAGTAATGTTAGATGTAAAATCCTGATGAGAAAGCTAATAACATGGCTTAATATGGCATGGCATAATAACATAATAATATGGCTGTCAATATACAGGTGCATCTCAATAAATTAGAATGTCGTGGAAAAGTTTATTTGTTTCAGTAATTCAACTCAAATTGTGAAACTTGTGTATTAAATAAATTCAGTGCACACAGACTGAAGTAGTTCAAGTCTTTTGTTCTTTTAATTGTGATGGTTTTGGCTCACATTTAACAAACACCCACCAATTCAGTCTCATTAAATTAGAATACTTCATAAGACCAATGAAAATAAATATATTTCATCTGAAAACAGGACTTTGGACCACTGGGCAACAGTTCAGTTTTTCTTCTCTTTAGCCCAGGTAAGACACCACTGACGTTGTCTGTGGTTCAGCAAATTCCTTGACACGTCTGTGTGTGGTGGCTCTTGATCTCTTGACACCAGCCTCAGTCCATTCCTTGTGAAGTTCACTCAAATTCTTGAATCGATTTTGCTTGACAAAACTCAAAGCTGCGGTTCTCTCAGTTGGTTGTGCACCTTTTTCTTCCACACTTCCACACTCATTCCAATCAACTTTCTGTTAACATGCTTGGATACAGCACTCATTGAACAGCCAGCTTCTTTGGCAATAAATGTTTGTGGCTTACCCTCCCTGTGAAGGGTGTCAATGATTATCTTCTGGACAACTGTCAGAGCAGCAGTCTTCCCCATGATTGTTTAGCTTAGTGAACCAAACTGAGAGACCATTCAGGAAACATTTGCAGGTGTTTTGTGTTGATTAGCTGACTGGCATGTCACCATATTCTAATTTGTTGAGATAGTGAATTGGTGGGTTTTTGTTAAATGTGAGCCAAAATCAACATAATTAAAAGAACCAAAGAATTAAATTACTTCAGTCTGTGTGTACTGAATTTATTTAATACACGAGTTTCACAATTTGAGTTCAATTACTGAAATAAATTAACTTTTTTTTTCAGAGATGTAACAGCAGTATTTGGAAGTGAGCATTTTGTCCAAATATTAAAACACGCGCACACACACACACACACACACACACACACACACACACACACACAAATACTCATTATCCTGTCCTGGAGGCAAATGCTCTATTTCTGTCAATTCCAGCTTCCCTGAAAATCTTGATGTTCACCGTGGCAAATTCAGAGTGGCACATGGCTGGCTGTCGTAGAGAGAAAAGGACAAGCGACAGATTACTGACAATAATAGTGCAGACTAAAGAAAAGCTTGAATGCATTTCCTCAGCTATCTAATAAAAGCATCTGTAAAAAATACATTCGAGATGCATGAAAGAGGATTCCACAAGAAACTGGAAACCACATCATTCTGTGTGATCTCTATTATAATGAAAAATAACTATAAAAAAATAATATAATATATATTGTGCCTTCTCAGCAAGAGTTAAAGATAAAGCATGGATCCACTCTGGATTCTGAACCTAAAGCCATATTGACCTGTCCATGGTCAAAATGAAATCAAAGAGTCCATATTGAGCACATTGTGGTGTGGGATTCAAGCCCGAAGCAACAAAGATCTTTGTCAGAATACTGTATTGCCTCTGATGCTTTGAGAATAAAAAGTAACAACATATGTCTACTTTCTGAGCAATTTCATTGTTACAATGTCCCTGCAATTTCTGCTATCAGACTGACAGAAAAAAAAGCCATTCCTAGCGAACAATGTCAGGACTGTGGTTTAATGAGAGACGCTGCTCATCTATGGATTCCTGGCAGGGCAACCAAATTAAAAAGAGATAGCTTTGTAGGTGCGTAAAGACTATGTTTATCTCACACTGAGATATCTGTTGACACATGACGTCCCGCCTGCTTTGAAAGTCTCAGGTCTGGATAGAATTAGCAAATAATAATAATAAAGACTCACATTATCTGCACTTCGATAATGAGATGAGGTTTGTTAAACCTCCAAAATTTTGGCTGCAGCAAGGCATAAGTTACACCACTCTCTGTTTTTTCATGTATAATATTGCATATGCATTCAGAGGTGTGCATTGCAGTCAGTCTGCTGACACAGTGATCTCTCCAGCTGCTGTAAAGGCAGATACGGCGTCTGCTTGAATCTCAATCAAACAGCACCATCTCAGTGGATTTAAGTTGGTATCAAAGGCTTATTTCAAATGCAGGTGCTTCGCCGGACAGAGGGTAATTATCCCCATTATTCAAATGACACAAAGACGGCCCTTTCATATTGCATGGCCTTTTTGTTTTGTTGCCGTCCCTAACGCAAGTGAGCACTTTTCTTCCAGCACCACACAAAGGGCTTGATTCTGTTTTCATTCTCCATGCTCCTGTTTTTTTCCTCTACCAGAGAGGCCTAAGGTCTCTGTTTTGCAAACCGATTCACAGCAGTCAGGGTCCCTGGCGATTAATTAGGTTGGCTGCCCAGAGCAAGGCCATATCCACATCCATATCATACAACACATACACATCAATCATAAACATCCGCACTGATCTCGAGTTTAAAATGCATGGCAGAAAAAGGTCAATAGATGACGAGAGAGCGACCATAGATAGATCATAGATTGATGGATGGATGGATGGATGGATGGAAAGCATAGCATGATAAATTCATCAAATGTATCGCGAAAAAATAATAAAAAAAACGTATTGGCGAATAGATAGATAGATAGATAGATAGATAGAAATATAGATAAAGACATCCTACGAAACAATGGAGAATAAATGTAGATTATAAGATCTGACACTTATTAGCATCAAATGCTCCGTATGTGATAACTGAGTGTGTGGGAGGGAGGATGGCTCAGTGCCAGTTTCTGTCTTGCTCATCAGTGTTACTATGTGTGAGATTGCCACTGACATTCACAGCTGGTCTGCTTCAATTCTGTGACGGGAAATAATGTGTGTGCGCGCGCCCGCGCGTGTGTACTTCACAGCAGCATATGCTCCATCCATCCGTCATATGAATCTCACCTGATCACTCAGAATTAGCGCAGAGCTTGTCAACACATCACATACGACGCGTCGAGAGCAATGAGTGATGCAAGGATGAGCAGTCGATATTTTGAGTTGCCTACAGTGAGAATTCTTGAGTTTTCTCACTTTGATTAAGATTTGGCTAAACATACTGAAGAGACAAGCTGGCGTTGGACAGAAGGAGAAACTTTGAAGGCAGTGCCCCCTGTCGGATAAGATGCTGTAATACTGGGTGGGTAAGAAAGAAAGAAAGAAAGAAAGAAAGAAAGAAAGAAAGAAAGAAAGAAAGAAAGAAAGAAAGAAAGAAAGAAAGAAAGAAAGAAAGAAAGAAAAGAAAATTGTCTGTGGGGTTTAGTAAATGTTTCTCAAATCTATGCGTAAAAATTGGGTATATACATGATGCACAACTGTCAGATGAGATCTGAAATTTGATTTTGCGTTTATAATCCAATATTTCTTCTAAGTGACTTAACAGTGGCGTCAAATAATCCCTAGGCTACATATTATTCAGTTTCTATAATAACTAGGCTACAAGTAATTTCTCAATAAAAATGATTTAAGATTCCATAATGCAAACCTTATCCAAAACATGACTGTGGAAAAAAAATCGAACAGGTTCAAATGAATAATTCATTGCTCTTATATATATATAAGGTCACGGATGGCTAATGACGAAAAACAAGAACAACAAAAATAATACAAATATTTTTCTAATCAAGTTTACTTGGCTAAATAGGCTACAATATATGAATGTTAAATCTATTTTATTAATCTACACGCAACGTATCCCCCTGGATGAAGAAACGTGTTTACATGGAGTCGATTATAATCATCCAAGAATATAGTCATAACATGCTATCATTTGTAAAATCAAGTAGCTAAAGGCGGTAACATGTCAAAATCTGGAGATTTATTAATGACATAATTACTATTTTATGCCCTTCTGATACAATGAAAATAGAAACAAACTTACTTCTATTTATTTATTTTTTCAAACTAAGAAATAATTCAGCAGTCGGGGTGTTTTTCTCCTTTTAATCAAAGAGTCTTTGATGAGCAGATATAGTCCACTAATATTATTGTTTTCAAAAGGACCTCCAATACACAGCGCTCGAAGAGAAGAATTAATGTTTTCACACCTTTTGACGCACAAAAGACTGTTGGTTTCGATACACAACGACCCAGGGACATGGATCCCTTTATGGATCACAGGGGCACTTCAAAGACCCAAAGGACCTCACAACCCATCAAAAGACTGCAAGTTTCTATAAGTGAATTAGATGGCCAGCCAGCACTCATGACCTTCACTTTCCAGAGGACGGTGTAGAAGAAAGATCTCAGGGACAGTGTTCCTCCTGAGCGTGGTGGATTATAACACAGCTCTGACATGAGGCGGTTTACCTGCGGACTCCTGAGCGCAGTCCTCGCGCTCTGGGTCGGTCTGGTGAGCTCCACGGCGTCGTTACCTGGACTCCAGAAGGCGTTCAGGAGCGGGATGAGAGCCCCTGGCAGGAGCAGTGGAGGTCAGGCGGGTCACGGCCGACACACCAACAGATATCCGCTGTATATGCTGCACCTCTACAGGACCCTCCTGACCGGGGACGACAAACACATGAGCCATGAAAATCCAACTCTTTATGACTCCGATTCGGTCGTGAGTCTTGTCGCCAAGAGTAAGTATATATGCGTATTTTATTATTATTAAATATAATATTTTTAAAAACGTAAAAAAATTTTTTTTATATACATTAACATTATAACCTATATTTTGCCTTTTGTTTTTATGAGAAAAAATAAATATATATATATATATATATATAAATTGAATTAAACATATTTTGTAATAAATAAATAAATGAAAAAAGCGGCATGGATTTTATAGCACGGCCAGTCTGCATTCAGCAGTCAAACATTTTCGGGACTTTATAGGCTATTCCTACAGAATTCGTTAGCTATCATCACGAGTAAAACATGAAATAATTGAAAACAACGCTTTATTTTTCTGGTAATTATCGCAAAACAAATCTCTTTAGCTTTAGCCTATATAACACTCTCGTGGAAAATAATTTGATAGGTAGCCTAGTACTTTAGCTGGTTCTAGGCTAATACCGAAGTCGTGTGTTATGCTTATTAGTTAGATTGTGTATTACTTCAAGACGTCTGTTTCAAATTGGCTTGGCCAGCAATACACATCTAAACAATAAGAACTTTCTACTTTATTAATTGCTTGTCCCGAAGGTGGCCATGTGTGAAAACATCCTTTAAGATAATTAAGCACCACACATATCACTTATCCTTTCTAGACTGAAGTTAAGCCAGCATTTAACTGGCTGTCCTTTGAACAATCACTAATCACTAATTTCTCATCCAAATATTTTTTAGGTTGCCATCAGGTTGGTGACAAACTATCTGTGACATTTGACATGTCCTCCATATCAGCGAGCGACAACGTCCAGCGGTCTGAGCTTCGCATTCGCCTTCCAGCATTCGCCTCGGAGATGGAGGTGGATATTTATCATGCATCCAGACGTGAGTGCGATCGGAGCCCTTGCGATGAAGTACGGATTCACCTTGGCACTGTGAAAGCCAAACCGATTGACTCAACCTCCTCCCATTCCTCCTGGAGGGTCTTCAACATCACGGCGCTGCTCAAGTACTGGTTGCAACAAGGCGAGAGCGTGTTCTCAGAGGAACCCGTTCAGATGCTTGCAAGATCTGAGGGCGAGGGGCACAAGAACGTCCAGCATCTGACAGCCAACAGAATCATGATGGTGGTTTACTCCAAGCAGAACCGGGCAAAGACGTCCACCCTCATCCAGACTGCTGAGCACTCCAAGTACGTAGCTCTGGAGCGGGCCGGTGGTGGAGGTGAACATGCACCTCGGCGTCACAGGAGGAACCACCGGACTGATGACAGAGTGCGTGATGCAGCAGCTAGCGTGATTCCTGGTGTTCCACAAGAGGAAGGGGAGAAGAAATCTCTCTGCAGGAAGGTGGATATGTGGGTAGACTTCGATCAGATCGGTTGGAGCGACTGGATTGTTTATCCGAAGCGGTATAATGCCTATCGATGTGAAGGGAGCTGTCCTACACCCGTAGAGGAGACCTTCACCCCCACCAACCATGCCTACATGCAGGTAAGAATCTCCAAATCTTTGAAATAATTGCAATTAAAATGCTTACTCTTGGCCAGACTGGTTCTAACATTTGTCTTCTTCTCATTTGCAGAGTCTTTTGAAGCTGCACCACCCAGATCGCGTCCCATGCTTGTCCTGCGTACCCACCCGTCTGGCTCCACTCCCAATGCTGTACTACGAGAACGGCAAGATGGTCATGAGACACCACGAAGGGATGGTTGTAGGAGAATGTGGCTGCCACTGAGTCTCCAAACCCCAAATGAACTCAACCCCAGCACTTTGGATATGTTCCTTAAACCATAAATACATATTTAAGCACAAATGAAGATAAATTGCGTTAATTTGTACAGCATTTTCACTTGGAATCATGAGTTATCCTGCACTGAGGCACCTGGATTACTGAATGCTATTTCTGAAAGCTTTGTGTATTTGCCTGATTTGTAAATAATAGAGTATGTAAATGACCATATGTAATAAAGTGTTTTCATAATGGTAATAAAATCAGCAACAGCAGATTAATAAGGAAAACACTTGTCAATTCTCTGGTGTTTATTGTTTTTTTTTAAATGCTTAAATGTCTCTTCAGGTACAAACGGGCAGTTTTAGAGAACTTAAAAAAAAAAAAAAAAAAAAAAAAGGCATTTTACATTATGTTGAATGACACTTCAGGTGAGCACACTCATTAGGATATCCCGAAATTAGATTTTACATTACAAAAAGTATCACTGCCAAATGGAAAGTGGTCAAATTCACTGAATGCTAAATTTCCAGGAGTTGGGTTTGGTTTTCCTCCACACCATTCTTGATAAGAAAACCACTAAAACGAGAACTGTTGCTCCCTCTACTGACCATTCTGTAAAACTACACAAATCTGTTTCAGACAAACAATGTCACATGGTGGCCTGTGAGGTGTCCTCCATGTTTTAGGCAGAAGTGGACCTGCATCGATGTGCTTGGGATGCACCATCTGACATTCGAGATAGTGACTCTTTCAGGCACAACAGTGTTAGCTGATGTTGAGAATCTAAAGTAATGGCTTTGTGCGTGTCTCGACCGACAGCATCAGTACAGGAAAGTAAAACATCATTTAAACAGCAGGTAAATGAAAAAGAAAAAAGCAGATGACATGGAAAGAGAAGTCTTCTGTGCATCTATCCCCTCTGGGAACAGTTATCAATCACAGTAATACTTGTTACAGTCATCGCCGCCTTCGTGTCGCAGGTCCTCTGTCGTAGTTAGATATCCATTTCAAACTGGGCATCATCCCCTTGAAATTACAGAAAAAAATATAAAGCCTACTGCAACACATTTGATACACAAATTTCAAAGTAATATATCATATGTCATATCAGGCTTTACACGGTTAATCAATTTTAGCTTCAGTGCACATTTACCTGCGCTCTTGTCCACCAGGGGGCTGATGCTGTTATTATTGACAGTCTGTTTGGGGATGGCCTTGTCATTTTTCATGGTGACCGAAGGAGGACTGGTCACCCCCGGAATGTCAGGGAGGCAGCAGGGGGGTGTGCGGGCCAGAGGGGAGCTGCGACACTCCAGCAGGAACTTTCGGTCGTAGATGATCCGGGTGCCTACATAGTTATTTAGTAATCAAATCAAGATCATATTACGGGAAGGAAACAACAGTCTACAAGAGCAAAGTTGAGCAACAAGCCTGTGAAAACATGGAGGCCGGCCAGGTGTGTTCAGCAAGTCTCATGTTAGTTTTGAGGTAAGTTTCCAAACATGCTTAAACATGTTCCTATGACTGTGCAGTTTACAAAATTTGCATCATTAAAAGCTGAGCCTTGTAAAGTGTCCGTGTTTAACACCCTATTTTTCATTACATGCTTTCCTTATCAGAACTGAAAAACACAAGTCAACAGGCTGAAATGAAGTAGTGAGAACATACTATCAGCTCTCCTCCTATCAGCCCTGTTGAACCTACTGAGAACAGTCACACACAAACATCCTTGAACTACATTCACTCAGTGAGGAAAAGCTAACCAGTGCGTTACAGTGTAGACAACAACCTGAAACTCCTATAAACACAACCCACTGGTTTATGCATAAAAATTAATGATGATATATTGCTCTTGGAAATTTTTGTCTTGCAAATATTGTGTGTTACATCATGGCTTATCTCATGATCTAGAGTCTAGACAAAAAAACAGTGATTGATACACTATTATAATAATACGAATAGTCGCCCTTATGCACTAGAAAAGCAGAAGTGGCCATTTACAATGGGAAACAAACACAGTCACATGCCTCGAGAGGCGTCAAGTCCTCTTTTGTTGACTTTACAAATTTAGTCATCGGACAAAAGTCCACAATGTACATAATATAAAACATAAATTATAACAGACGTGAGAGAATCTGTCTATTTTTCATGTTTCAGATTTTTCCCTCAGCTATAAACAAAATAACTTAAAATACGTCTTCAAAAATTGGAGAAAAAAAAATCATTTATGTCATTAAAAACCACACCAGACCGTCCAAAATACATTTGAAGGTCGTTCAAGGCCATGATGTCATCTTAAGTCGTTTTAATGTCATAAATGAAATGTTTAAAAAACATTATACCGTCGAAATGGCCTAAAAATGAATAATCTCTTTATTTTGAATGTATAATTATTTAATTTCATATTTTAATCAACCAATTCCTATGTCTACGCTTGCATTATAAGCATAATTCAACATTATTTGTGCCATTCCAGTGCTCTGAGAAGCAGCAGAACATTGTTTAGCAAGACAAATAAAGACGACTGCAGTCGAGTCAATAAAACAATGTTCTTTCCTTCGTAAAGATAACATTCCTGAGTTTACGACCCCTTTACAGGTGCAGCTAGAAAGGCAAACAATACAAGACGAGCAGGCTTGGGCGTTATGAGCACGCGCACCGCGGTCTGTCAAGCACAAAGACAATGCGAGCGGAGATGCATCGCTATGTCGCGGTCAAAACAAAAACAACGCATGCACCGCGACAGCTGCGAGTGCCCCCAAATGATTCAACTGCAAGTTCGTGGCATTTACCTCCAGGAGTCGTGCTAAAAAGGGTCCCTCCGGGGGTCGTAGAGTAATCGTGAGGCATATGGGCCGCATCGTTGATTGTGACTCGTCTGGTGGTCGGAATTGCCTGACTGGTGGTCTTCTGACTGCCCATGGACATTTTCAACACTATTGCAATCACAAATTTCAGCCAGCTGCTTTAATCAATAGAGTCTCTGCACCTTAGATTAAAAGAATAAAACAGTTCAGCTCGAATTTAACCGGAAAAATGTATATGTTAGCTGCAGTTCGCTATCAAGTTAACGTTACTTTCTATAAATATTTACCTTGTCCGTTTGTGGCAACCTTGACTACGTACAAAAATAAATAATACTAAATATTTGAGCCTGTATACCACTTCATTCACACATTCACACTCGCAAACTAGCTAAAAGGCTAGCCTTCTCCGTGACCACGTTTTCTCTCTCACTCCCTCATGCACACAGCACGCACTCAACAAAACACAAGCAGGAAAGGGTTATTTAAAACGAAGAATTGATTCAGCGGCGCCCCCACTGGTAAGCGGCGGTATTGCAACAGCGTGATGGGAAATGTAGTTTTTTTCCCGTGACACTGATTCATTAAATAAATAAATTAAATGAAACCTTTACTTGCCATTCGTGTACATTCATGGTAACATCACCGAAATTACTTATAGATGATCTTAGTGTTCTTTGTAAGAAACTGTTTTGATTAATTTTCTCTAAATTTGAACTCAATTATTATTATTGTTATTATTATAAAAAGTTACTTAGTAGTTATTTAACAATATTTAAGTATCACACATTCTGTAAAACAATAAAATGATGATCCTAATTCATTTACTTTAGACAGCAACATCAGAAAAAATGGCTTATAGGTATTACAAGGGGCTATTCTAAATTAATACTGGTTATGCAAAATATGCTAATTTTGTCAACATTATAAGATTTTCTGTCACAATGGTGACAAGTTGTAGTTAAATATTTTCCTTGTCTGAACCCATCCTGTAGTCTCCGTTTCATTCGTTCTAGCCTATTATATTATAAATGCAAAAATCAGTAATATTTGTCACATTCTCTTACACACGCACACAGTGTCACAATATGTCACATCTTTCTTTATTAATTTTTGTAAATGATCTGAGCTGGTGTGCAGGGTAAATGATCTATACATATCTTCATATCAGAATGAATCTGAATAAAAGGCTTGTATACATATTCAATGTTCGTATTTCCTGTCTCCGTTACAATAATAATAAAAAATAAAAAGGAAATGAAAACATGTTTAAATAGCTACAAAGCCTCTACATTCCCCATGACATGGGCATGTATGTATTACTGGATTCTAACTAATATACTTAAAGTACATCCATAACAACTCTAATAAGGGTGCATAGCATTCTAATTAAATATAGTTTGTCATATATTTATACATATATTCTTTATTAAAAACATATTTTTTTCTGTGCATGTGCGCAGTTGCATTCCTTAGTACAGAGTAATATGATATTGCGTTTATATTGTCATTAATCCATTCTAAAGGAGTATAGGTGGAGTCTATTTTTGCAACAGTTCAACATTGTACATAAATTCTTTTTTAATACATAATGATTGCAATGTTAAATCTTTTTGTTCCTTAAACAAAGCAAAAATAAATAAATAAATTAATTAATAAAAATAAAAAACGTTCTTTTGCTTTCCCCCCTACGTTTTCAGGAATTGTTTGTCTCCGATAACAAGTACAGCAGCGATAAGATATTGAACATGTATTCATGTCTTTCATGCTGAGGTCACTTCCCAACACCCCTGATAATCCTTATACTCCTTTGAGTGGATGTAAGATTTACTGTTACATGTGTATTAACTAGAATAATGGAAGAGAAATCATCTGTCAACATAAACCTGAGTGAACTGTAGAAAACAATATACAGTGAAGGCAAAACTCATGAGGGTTTTAATGTGAAGGGACGTGTGCATTCTCACAAAGCACATCATTTCAAGAAACCAACAAAAACACTAGGATCTGATTAGACTTTTTTTTAAATATGAAAGTACAATCATTGTCAATCGTCCAATTGTCCATGCATTCCATAAATCTCTTTTATTTTGTTTTGTTTGGAGGATAAGCTCATTTATTCATTCACTCACTCCTTCATTCAATGACATCCCTCAACTTTAACTACACAAATGTGTGAGCCAGTATATCACGGTGTGCTTGTGACTATGTAAGCTACTGTGCTGTGATTAAATGCTGAGCACCGTACTTGATTTCATTATGCTTGCCAGCCGTTCAAAGAAACCTTGTCGTGAAACCGCTACCGTTCAGTGAACTCGAGTTGGCATGTAGATCACGTAATTGCATACGGTGGGAGATACTCATGCATGCTGTTATATCTCTTAAATCGTATACGTCTTACAAATGCTACTAAAATGTCGGGTAAATACAGTTTATACTGAACACACAAGCGCTCGTAGACAGAAAAACACACGCGCACACACACTAACAATGATGCAGTATTCCAACTGTTGCAGCACGTTTGATATTATTGCTTTGGTAGACTATACTTCAAGAGTTGTGTGTATGTTTGGGCTCTTTCGTAGTTAAAAAAGGAATAACAACTAAAAAAAAAACACATGCAAATGACATTAATAATGAAGCTGCAATAGAAGTGGTTTAAGCTTCCCATAGTTACCATATAACCGTGTTGGTGTGTGTTGGTACTGATAAAAGTGAAACATTTGAAGCCAAAAAGTGAGACAGACAGTTGTGAGTTCACAGTTCAGGGGTCAATTTTAAGGTGGACTTTCACAGTGCTGTCTGTATATTTATCGGTCTATTTTTAACTGTACATCTAAATGAAAAACAAACAAACAAAAAGAATAATCGTTTAAGATGCTTCCTTGTCGCGCAACTCCATCCGAGATCCCAAACATTACAAAGGCAGTTACTCAGAGATAGTCCCCAAGCCCCACACGTCACAGCTACAATCGCTTTTTTTTTTCTCCCACCAGCACAGCTTGATTAATAAATAACAAATAAATTAAAACACCCGGGCCGAGTGCGGGCCCAAGAGAACAGCATGAAAAGTGGTGTTAACCAGCATGCAATGCTACATTTGTCTGAAATCGGTCCGACATGGCGGTTTTAGTCGAGCAGCTGAGCTACAAATGTGGATGAACAGATGGTCAGTAGGTCAGAGGTTAGAGTTGTGAACTGTCAGACAGAGAAAGCACATGCCCTCCTTAGGTTGCTATTTTGGGTGTTACGTACAAAGCTACACTACCTGCAACAAGTGAATCAGTTCCTTTTTTTTTCTTTTTTTTTTTTACGGGGGACTTGAAATTCAAAACCAGAGATATAAAAGTAAAAGGTGGCTGACAGTTCAAAGGAACACAGATACACTTCACAAAATGGAAATAAACGAAGGCGGACGCTCACGAGCAGGAGAGCACAGTGGCTTGTTGTCATTCCCATGGCAAAAACACCAAATGAGCTCTGACCGATCCAGAAAAAAAGCTCAGTACCAAGCCAGAAGCGAGTACACATGCGTTAGATACCGACACACACCGACGCACATTCACATAGCATTAGAGTGCATATATCACACTGAATAACAGGATAAAGGGCCTGTGGGAAATGACGTGACGGGCTTAGCATCCACTATGCTGCTGTGTAATGATAATCGATTTGACAAAATAAAGAACTGTTGCTTTTTTTGGGGATGTTGTGTTCCCATGACCCTTTGTTTCAAGAGTCTCTCGTTTTTTTTTAAAGATCCAAGGTCCAAAGGATTTTCCCTCCCCACTGTCAGTCCTGGAACGGCCCTTTACCTTGTACCCCTTCAGTTTTTAGATAATGACAGCTCATAGGTCATGCACCAGCAGTCAGTCATGCATTTACAGTTGACAGGAAGCACTTTTGTTGCTTTTTTTTGGTGGTTTTCTTCACATTTGTATAAAAAGTTCATGCCCTATTCTACTTGTATGTTTCTTTTTTCTTCTGTTAAAAATGTTACAAAACTACAGGTAGAGAACTCCATCTCCTTGTCGTTTTCTGTGGCGCTCCATGGTAGGATTTGGCGCGATGTGTTGCTCTTTCGCTGCATGTTTTGTTTTTTTCCATGTCTTGTCCTATCTCCCAGTCGTGCTTAGGTGAAAGATGATTTGGCAGTGGATGTTCGACCCTGGAAGAGCAATCCTTCATGAACAAATAGCTCCTTCAAAGAGACATTGTCTGAAGCAAAGTCACTAAAACATCAAACCGATGGACGAATCACTCGAATTTAGCAAAGCTAGCCTTGCCCATGGATTTAAAGTTGTTCTTATGTAATACTCTAATCATTGTACCCGTTCCGGGCCGTACCTTCAGGACAGTTTGTTTGTTTCAGTGCTTTACTCTCCGTAGACTGGAGTGCTTCGCGGTCTGGACATCCCTTTTCACATCCATGCCCAACTGGAGAAAAAGCAGGAGGCATAGTGGCATAGTTGTTAACTAGTGGTAATTTCATTAGTTAGATTCACTAAACAAATATTCCCTTCACAAAATAAGTCTATGTTCTAAGTCTGAACGAACTTAAAGGGTCTGTTATTAATTATTCACCCTCCATTGTATGGATTTCCAAACCCGTTAGACCTTCGTTCATCTTCGTAACACGATATTACGATATTATGTAAAAGTATTCACTAAAAGTTATCTTGTTGAAACCGGAGCCTGCGTTCTTACGTGGAACACGGATGCACTGTGCCTTGTTTGCAAGCAGAGAAAGAAACATGCTATAGCATAAAACAGTCTTTGTAAACATGTCTGAAGATTTCGACACAAGAGCTTGACTCGCATTGTTTGCCCAGCCTTACTTGTTCAAACCAGAATATAGAAAAGATGAACTAAGAAATGGACGTTCTACATTAGAAAGCTAACTTCTGCATCAGCAGCACCACACCCATGCGTCGTGGTTTTCTCTTTGCACGCACATGTAAGACTGACACAGAAGAGAAGACATTGATGAATAAAGTCCTTATTTTAGTTTTCTTCGCAAAAAAAAAAAAAACTGTTTTCTTATAGCTTCATAAGATTACGGTTGAACCACTGATCTCACACAGACTATTTTAACATTATTTACTACCTTTCTGGTCCTCGAACGTGGTCGTTCAGTAAAAAAAATCCTTATTTGTGTTCCGAAGATGACCAAAGGTTTTACAGATATGGAACGACATGAGGGTGCATAAAAACATATTTCAAAAACATATTACAAATCCTAACATTTGTACAGTTTATATAGAACAAGTGTAGTTTAATAATAGCAAACAGCAAAAAAAATCAGTTAAACAATTATTAAAATAATATCTATGAAATGTTAGAAAACAGAAACTATATTACCCATCATAACTGATGATAATCTCAAAATGGTGAGCCAGATACTGTATGTATATGTTTATATCAGTTTGAACCTTCTATATACCTAAAAGAAACCAGGTGACCTACCTTGCTCACAACATTCCCATGCTCATCAGTAAACTGCTCTTCATGTAGATGATCGCTGGACAGATCTACTGGATCATCTTTCTGCAAGCAGGGAATAATAGCTGTATTAATTATCATTACAAATTAATTGAAGTCAAGACTGTGCCTAAAATCATGTTCTTTTCTCAGACTGGACAGGCCCAGGGGACACACCTGTGCCTTCCGTCTGTCCTGGTCCCATGCCCGTAATTCCCCCTCCTGATGGGAGAAGCCCAGCCCTTTATCAAAGGGCTGAGTGCCCAGCAGACGCCCCCGCAGGACCTCCGAATGGCCTGTATCACATACCGGTGTAAGTAGGGCCTCTTCTGCTACACGAGACTGATTGTGGTCCGGGGACGATGACATCGTGGCCTCCATAGTCTGCCTTGCTTTGGGTTGGGACCAGCTGTGGAGGGAGTCTTTCTCCTGCGAGTAAGGCTGGAAGGCACCGCCGCTGAGCCTGCAAAAGAGGGATGGACAAACACAGTGTAAAGTTGTCTGTCCAAAGGACTGTTCAAAATTTTGAATAGTGGTTCTAATTCTGCGAAAATAGCGAAGTTCATATGGAATTACATTAAGTTCAATAATAATGAACGTAACTTTATAAAACTGAACGTAACTATTTCAGAAACTATCAAACATATGCCATTACAAAAGAAGAAAACACACAATGAAAATTAAAAAAATTTACTCAGTCGCACAAATGTAACAGGTTCTTCAAATATGCTTCATTTTTGTTAATGTTTTTCAAAGATTCGTTTTCGCTGATTGTGGATTCTGAATGCATTGCCAGAGACTTCACTTTTGCTTCGCAGTTTTTCGTTTGGAGTTTTGACACAAACTTCTCATGGGGGCGGCGTTAACAGTGATCTACTCTGATTGGATAGTGAGCTTTTGATGGACAGGTGCTCTGGACATTTGTGCAACTGTGTTAATTTTTTTCCTGTTTTTCTTCTTTTGTAATGGCATATTTTTGAAAGTTTCTGAAAAAGTTACGTTCAGTTTTATAAAGTTTCATTCATTTTTATTGAAGCAAATGTAATTCCATAAGTTCACACCTAACTATAAC
The DNA here is from genome assembly GCF_003368295.1 of Carassius auratus. NCBI lineage: Eukaryota > Metazoa > Chordata > Actinopteri > Cypriniformes > Cyprinidae > Carassius > Carassius auratus. The sequence goes on along the minus strand of NC_039263.1, from coordinate 15,517,898 downwards.
ATGGGAACGCAATCCATACCTGTCCCCGTTGTGTTCAAGGGCTCGGGTCAGTCCGGTTCTCTCACACAACTGAGCGTAGAGCTGTTGCCCTGTAAGAACAGAAAACTTTTCCTCTGAACTTGCCCCCTTTCCACCCTTTCCTCCTCCTCTAGCTACACCAGTCAAACTGCCGCCGGCCGCCGCTGCTACCTCTGTCCTCTTGCCCTCCGACCTCTGACCTCCAGCCTGCCCGTTATAGTTGGCCTTTGGGACGGCGCCACTGGCCCATGCCTTTTCTATGCTTGCCGACACTGGCTCGTGCTGTATGTCATCTTCCTCAATCTCCTCTTCCTCCTCCTCTTCCTCAAGCTCCATGATGGAGCCACTTGCCCCGCTGGCTCCACTGCTGGGCCTCCCCAAACTGCTGCATGGCAGGCTTAACGTGTTAGCCTCCGAGTCGTCCGCACGGCTACTGCCATCCAGAGACGAGTCTTCCACGGTCACCAGGGACGGACTGACCCCCGCCGGCCACACCTGCACGTCTGACATCTCCATCATAGTGTCCTCCTCAGTGGTGGCGATGGGTGCGCACTCCAGACTCGACACCTCCTGCCAATAGGGCTCAACGCCCAGCGGAGAGGGCAGGCTGTACTGCATAGAAGCGGGAGAGAGCAGCTCCTCCTGCACCAGCCCGTAACCTGAGGAATGGCCAGACAAGAAAGGCAACGCTAACACCACACAGACACAGTGGGGGTACGTGGGGAGTCTTGACCCTCTCAGAAAGGTCATGCAGAACACAGTGCTCTGGGTGCAGTCATAGTCTATCGATATATAAGTGAACAGAGGTGCTTTAACTCAAAGCAGCATAATAACTGGGCCACAGAAAGTTCATTCTGCAGAGAGAGATTGGGTTCACTCACAACAAGCAATCCACTTTCAAAGTAACTTTTTAAGTAATATTCTGGGTTTTTTTCCAATGAGGGTTTTTTAAACAAAAGGAGGCGGTATAAATACATTTTAAGAAGAATTAACAATCATGGCACACAGTGTATCATGCATGAAAATTGATTGTTGGAGCAAAGCAAAACAGAAACGCAAAACTAAGGACCCCAATATACAAACTATAGAGCTAAACCAAAGTTGAAATTGCAACTGACAATGAAACAAAATAAATCTATTGTTCATAGAGCTGTCTTTAATGCTATCTAAACACTGCACATTGGTGCATTTAATTTAGCATTAAAAATAACACAAATATGGTTGGGATGTGTCTTAACGTTATACTGTACCACTGCCCAGGTATTCTTTTTAAGCTTAAGCAAAGAACAAAACAGAACGTGGTGTGAGTATATCGTGGGCTTCAAGTGCCAAAGCTACATCTAGCAATAATTCAGTGTTTTACAATGATAATTGCATATTGATGTAGTGAACTACTCACAGAAACAATAATAAAACATAATTTAAAGTTGCAATGTAACGGATGTAGCAACTAAAATCACAATTAGATAAATAACATGCATTTAAAAATCAGTTGACTTTTCATTGCATGATGACGTAAATGTTTTTTTTATTAGATACAAAACAAAACATTTTAAAATTGGTAAAGTATGCTGTTGTAAGTATACTGAAACATGTTAATTTACACATGCCAGGGGACAACGAGGAACAAGTTTAAATTATTATGTTCAATATGTTGAAAACCCAGAATATTCCTTTACCATAACTTCCCCCACCCACATACACACTATTAAGCTCAGATTCAAAATTGGCTCATGTCAGCTCTTTCTTTTCTCATATATGTATGAAAGTTGTGTACATGACCACACAGTACATCCACATTAATGAGTATGCAACAATGGCTTTTCTCTTGTGTGTATGATCATAATGTAGGACCACACATTCCTGGGATTGTTCAAGTTGAATTTCATGGAATTGCAATATACATAACTGACTTGCCTTTGCATGAAATGTGTGCAATAGAATGCATGATTCATTAAAAAAAAAAAACACTAGAGTTTTAAACAGGCATTCTGGTGTAACATGGACCAACTCTGCAACCCTTCTTTGCAGTTTTGTATGTACTTCATTCTTACAGACACAACACAAATATAATACATATTTTAATATAAAAAATAAAGTGAAATAGAATCATCAATCATGGCTATTTTATTATTTTTATATTATATTGCTGGAGTCTGGGAGTCTACAGCTCTACTGCAGGTTGTCCACTAATTATTTATTTCAGATTATTTTTTGAGAAACAGTGCAAATATGCATCAACAAAAAATAGAATACTAAGATTCTTAAAGCGACCAGAGCTTTTCTAAGAAGCTAAAGTTTATTTAATGCATATAACTGTACTTCAATAAATATCATTTTTAGCTTTGCAATGTAAGCATTTAAACAAAATATGGAAATGCATTAACTGAAAATATATGATATAACGCAATGCATAACCAAAATTGTTTTACTATTCATATTCAGTATGTTTTACTAATTTAGATCATAATAATATGGACAGACTTGACTAATGACACAAAACAACAACTAAAGCTTGTCAATAGTTTTGTTGTAGCACTAGCATCATGCTATTATGAATTTTACTAATTTATCAAACAACTGGCACCTTTTGAGCAAATGTTGTAGCTGTATATGTGGGTGGATGAATGCATGGATGGTTTCATGGTTGGATGGATGATGTATTACTGTTGTATTGGAATGATAATGATAAGAAGAAATGAAGAAATATTGCAGAAGAGAATGAGGATGATTTACAGCGATGAATTAGTGGAGACCTTCACTGTGCCCCCAGTAATGAGAATACACACATGTGAGTCAGACACACACACACACACACACAATTAATCTACTGTCACTCCAATACAAATAAGCACCACAACATGGAGCAAATGTGTAAAAACTTTGTTCATTGTTAATTACAAAAGCCACATATGAAGACATATAAATCTAAAAACTCACTCACACAAAAACAGACACACACTCACACACACAGGTACGCATGCAAATAAATGTAAACACTCAAACACACATCACATTACAGCACAACACAACACAACACACACAACACAAAATTATGGCTCTGAAGCATCTTGATATCACACACAACATCTGAGTGGTCTGATTATCTAAATATGGCCTGACAGGAAGGTTAGATATTTCATCCCACACACACACACACACACACACACACACACAGATTGGGACTGCATTCACATTTTATATCATGTGATCATTTTATGCGATAGTTGTATCTGAATTGTTTTATGCAGCCATTTTGGTCTCTTTCAGCCAGGAGAAAGTAATTATCTCCAAAAAGTAAAGGTTCTAAATATGTGAAATGTTTTATATGTGATAGATTCCAGTTTTAGCCAGAAGGGGTCGTTAATAGCTACACAATTTTCATGTTTGTGAATACAGTCCAAGACATCAGCAACAACACAGAGCTCTGCGGTTGAAAATGGTGTCACACGATCAATGCGTGGCACACAAACACGCTTGAAACACACCAACAGCAATAAATCAGTTGACACATAACGTTCCAAAAATGCTTCTGCAACACGATACGGTCACAGATCCATTTTCCAGAGCATTATGTAAACAGCCTGATACAAAAATGTTAATATATTCACCAAAGATAATAAGAAGAGTTACTGAAGCTACTGAAATTCAGGAATTCACCGCCACTCAGGAAAACAATCCCATAACCCATAAGTTGAAAGCATGCCATGCATACACAAGTTTGTTATAGAGACACATAAATAAAGGCCTCTTTTTACTTAAAGACCTCACAAGTACATTTTTTCCAGAAACAACAGAAAAGAGCACGTCAAGCAGCATGCGCATGCATACAGACACAGCACAGCTCCCACGAAAAATGGGAACTAGAAAACAAAACGAATGACAGGAAAAGAGGAGGCCCAGAGGAGGTCATTATGAGGTCGGAGGTCGAAGAGGAGAGCTGTGAGGAGGAAGAGCGGCTGGGCTGCAGATGACATGTTTAGAGAAAGAGAGAAGGAGGAAAAGAGAGACGGAGAGGCGCAGACACAAGTATGGAGGCCTGTTGTCTTCTCTAGAAATACTCATCTATACGAGCCTGCATACTCCTATCTGTTCCTCACTGGCATAAAATACACTTCGGTACCCCAAAGCACATTTGGATAGTTTTCTGGAGCATAACTGCTACATTTTCACTCTCAGAATTTACTGGCACCACTGCTCTATACTGTGTCAATTTTACATGCTTCACTCCATAAATATATAATCATTAAAAAAATTAATTCCCAATGCTATTTTCCCTTAATATATTATTTTCCAACTGCATTTGATCATAATTATATATATGTATATATATGTGATATACATATATATTTCCCTTTGCTTTTATCCATAATTATTTATAAATATTTATAATAAGTATTTGCTATATTACCATATACATTTGTATTTGCATTTGCAATAATACCATTTATAATACCTTGGGAGTACCTTTTGCATTCAAGGATACTTGAAATCTCATATAGGCCTATATCAAGTAATGCCACCACAAGACAATTTGTCACTACTGAGAGGTTTCTTTAGTAATGAATGTAAAAGGCGGGAAATGGTGGCAATGCCATGGCATGTCTGATCCATCAATGAAAAAGTTAAAAACTTAAAAAAAAAAAAAACATTATCACTAAATCCTAAAGTCCCTCATATGTTCTTCCAACCTAAATTTCATGCTCAGGATTTTGGGAGACTAGATATAGTATGCAATTAGTGGCAAACCCATGCAGCTTCAAACACCTAAGCCTTGGTTTACTTGGTGTCTAATGTCAGGTCACTGATAGGAGTCCAGAGGATTAGAAAATCAGTGCAAGATGCAGTCTGTTCTTACCGTTGATAACACTAGGGGAAAGCAGAGTGGAGTCACAATCAGCCAGTCTGCAGGCTCCTTCCTCCACCGCCTCTGGAAGCACCTGCGGAGCCTGAGCCTCCAGAGACTTCACAATATCTGCCCGGTCAATGTTCTTCAAAGCTCCATAAAGGTTCTCCACTGAAGATGTGATGATGGAGGAGTATAAAAATACAAGGAAATAGTTACAAAGAGTAAAATGAGTTACTGTCAGGCACGGATTAACACACAGGCTTGCCTAGGCTGCAGCCTAGGGGCCCTGATTGGCAAGAGTTTTGTTTTTTATTATTTTAAATTCACTTCAACATAAACAAAAAAGACCCTCACTGGCATAAGAAACGTTATGGAATGATTCCTCACAGAGCGTCTGACAAACGAGAGTTCGTGCGATCGTTAAATCAAAACCGAAAGTAAATCGCACACACAGCCAAAACAATACCCCCTGTTTTGAGAGCGATGCACGCAAATTTGACTACATACAATAACTAGGTTGTTATTAGTGTGCAGGCTTTAATAGGTGTAGCTGTCTATAACTCTGTCTATAAAATTCTGTTTGCATTTTGGATATTGAAAGGGTTTTAATTTTTGGAACACTTTGAATTCCACAATTTTGGAGAGTACCCCAAAACATTGAAACAACAGAAACAACACAGCATTGTTTACGTTTAGTAGACAGTGTGTGCATGTTGAACGTAAACAATTTTGATTTACATTGACTACTTTCTGGGGAACTCTAGAAAATGGCAGAATAGGGTAGCTAAAAAAGTATTTTCGTAGCTTCGTAAAATTACGGTTGAACCACTGATGTAACATGGAGTTTTTTACCACATTACATGCACGTTCTTGCCTTTGACCACAATGAATTTGAAGTAGTGCTTATATCTCCACCCTGAAAATAACAACTTTTCATCGGATTGCTCCTGACTTGCCATTTCTGCTGCTGCGAATCTTTGTGTAGCTGTTGCGTGTGTGTGTGTGTGTGTGTGTGTGTGTGTGTTTGTGTGTTTGGCACCGCTGGCGCGTGTGCCTGCATGTGTGCCGGCATGTGTGTAAAAACACTGGCTCTGATTGGCTACCATGAAACACATGACTCCGCCTTAGCCAATCATAATCTCGTTATTAACCCACCTGCTCACTCGCTGTGTAAGCCAGGGGTGTTTGGTTTGCATAGTTTTTAAAATAAATGCATAGTAACGCACCGCATTTAACGTTCAGTAATGTTAACGGCATTGTAACGACGGAAAAAGTAATTAGTTAGATTACCCCATTACTGAAAAAATAACGTCGTTACCATACGCCGTTCTTTTAAATGTCGTTATTCCAAACACTGGTAATAATTGAATAATTGGGTGAACTAACCCTTTAATACTAAGAATGAAAAATACTTTGAACTCATTTATTGTTTATTAAATGTTCATTTCAACATTTACTAATACATTATTAAAATGAACAGCTGTGTTTTTATTGTCTAACATTAACAGTGATGAATAAATACTGTTATTTTCACCTTTTGTCCACTTTTTTAGTTTAGTTTTGTTTTAGTTCAATGATCACCTTCCATTTATTATTTTATTTCAGCTCAGGGATTTTAAATCAATAGATTTTTATCTTGGTTTATGATAATAATCCTGATGTATAATGTTGTATGTGTTAATTATTAATCCTCACTCTTGGCCTTCTTGCCCTCTCGGCTGACCCACAGGTTGAGCAGAGCTGAACTCTGGTCCAGGAGAGAGTTGGGATTCTCCACTCTGATCCGGTTAATGTCATCCACACTGAACTGCAGCTCCCTCGCCAGCTCTATAAACAAAAAAAGACAAAACCACTTATAGAATGTGAGTTAACGGAAAAATAATGAATAGAGACACAAGAAGTAAAGCTCTTACCGGTCCAGCTCAGTCCCAGCTGTTCTGCTATTACTGTGATCTTTAGCTCGGTTCTCTCTATGACATTCACAGTGGCTGAATCAAAAACAAAATATATCACTATTCCCACAGACAGCCCAATGATGAACCACTTCAATAACATACTCAGCTATGCTAGTGGATAATATATATATATTTCACTGTGGCTTTCACTGAAAAACCCAAGAGATGTAATACAATATAGACTATAGATTACAATAAACAATATGACCATATGATCTTATCTGTCATATATAAAGAACTGAACATATGCACTACCATTTAAAAGTTTAAGATTGGTAAGATTATGTAATGTTAACAAAGGCATACATCAACAATACAGTAAAACTGCAATATTGTGGAATATTACAAATTATGAAAAAAAATTATGATAAAAAAATATAATGTTATTTAAATATAATGTTTTTTTTATTTATTTAGTCTTCAGTGTCACATGATCCTTCAGAAATCATTTTAATATGCTAATTTGCTCCTCAAGAAACATTTTATATTATTATAAATAATGTTGAAAATAGTTCCTGCTGCTTAAAGGGTTAGTTCACTGAAAAATGAAAATGATGTCATTAATAATTCATGACTCGTGAAGGAGTCAATGTTTTGTTCATTATCTGGCTCGGCTCGGTATTCATCTTCAGTTCTCTCTTCACAGCAGTTCAGTCAGTGTACTGTTTTAGTAAATGAATTACTCCAGGATATTGGTTTGTTTGAACTCAGGGGGAGTATCAGCCACATTAAAAAAGTTAACGGCTTAAGTCATTTGCGGATTAATGCGGATTAGAGACGTGAACCGTTTTAAACGATTCAGTTCGATTTGGTGAACTTGTTCAAAAAGATCCTGTTACATCGAATGATTCGTTTGAGAACCGGATATCACAAACTGCTTTGTTTTGAACTCTCTCACACAACAGACACGGAAGAGAAGACAATGCTGAATAAAGTCATAGTTTTTTTGCTATTTTTAGACCAAAATGTATTTTCGATGCTTCAAAAAATTCTAACGGACCCTCCGATGTCACATGGACTACTTTGATGATGTTTTTCTTACCTTTCTGGACATGGACAGTATACCGTACACACAGCTTCAATGGAGGGACTGAGAGCTCTCGGACTAAATCTAAAATATCTTAAACTGTGTCCCGAAGATGAACAGGTTTGGAATGACATGAGGGTGAGTTATTAATGACATAATTTTCATTTTTCGGTGAACTAACCCTTTAACATTTTTGTGAAAACCATGATACAATTTTTGTCACGATACTTTGATGAATAGAAGTTAAAAAAGAAGAGTATTTATTTGAAACTGAAATGATAAATGTCTACACTGTCATGTTTGATCAATTGAATGCATCCTTGCAGAATAAAAATATTACCTATATACAGTATGTATAATATATATATATATATATATATATATATATATATATATATATATATATATATATATACATATATATACAGTATATGAACAATGAACATGTTCAGTAAAGATGTTGTCAATAAAGATCCGAATAACATAATGAAAAAAGCCTCCTCTAGAAATCTATCGTTTTCAACTGTTTACAACTGTTTATGAAATTAACTATATGCTAAAACACCTTGTAAAAATGCCCATACAATTATATGACCCAGATTAGTTACAACTGGCTAATGAAATGATAACATTGATCATCACTTACCAAGACCTGGTCAAAATATGTGCTCTACATACATTAGTTGGCTGCTTCTGCATCTGCTTCAAGAACAATGAAGATACGCCGTGTTTTGGATGGCAAAGCTGATTCGAACCTCCTGGACCCTTTCTATTATCACTCCCCCACTGTCAACACCTCTAAACAGGCAGTTTTTAGCAGTCCTTTTTCCTTTAAAGCTCATTCTCAAAGCTGGAGCTTGCCATGCTAAAGTATTTATGCTGGAATCAAACCAGCACCATGCGCTACATTACTGCTCATTCAATCAGTAAACATAAGGGCCGCCCATTTCTCTGAATTGTTTGGGTAGGTAGAGACCCCTCTGAGCGCAATCCCAGCATCACCCTCATAAAAGAGAGCAGTGCTCAGGATCCAATGCCCAATCACAGCCATGCATGAGAGAGTGGGCAGGTATAGAAGCAAGGATATGGGCACAGCATTCAGAAGCCCCCCTCCTCCACAGCTGAGGGGACGCATCATGGTGCCTCTATGTCTTACCCAGGCCAGACTCGTTCAGGGCGATGTACCTCTCCCTCAGGGCAAGAGGGGTCAACGTTCTCCGCCGCTCATCGCTACCCACCACCTAAGACAAAAATACAGTAAATACAGTGCTGCAGTTTTGTCTTTCATACAGTATTTATCAGAGCATGTAAGTTTCCATCAAGGTAAAGCGCTCATGTATAAAAATAGCTTGAAGGTGTTATAATACACAGAAAGAGAATCTGGAGACAATATTACAATATTATCTGAAACACCACCTGAATCCTTTTATTTGCATTTATCCTTTTTCTAAAATGAGTATGATTTCAAGATACTGTATATTTAAAAAAAATATGGGGGAAAATGGGATGAGGCTGGATAAATGCTGCAATACACCACATGGTTCTTGATTTTTTTTTATCATATTTTTTTTTAAAGGCACCAATCTAATGTGGAGTCTCAAAAATAACTTCTCATTTAATTTTAATCCATTTAAGTACAATTTAGAATGACTATTATTTTTGTAGCCTGAACCCATAACCTTTAAGGAATATCTTGATATCTCTCTGCACACATCCTGGAAGCCATGTGCCCTGAAGAAGAATTATAATTTCTTTCATTATGCAGTTTAATTGAATCTTAGAGTTAAATGGTCCACTTCAGACAGCTTGTATGGTCACTAACTCCATTATGAGCTATAATAATCATTTAAGTAAAAAAAAATGAATGAATGAATAAATAAATACATTATTTATTTATTTAGACAGGATTAGGTTCCCAAACATTTTTTTATGTATTATCCACAATTAACATTTATTTATATATACAAAATCTATATATTTTTTTTATTCATACATTTAAATGACAATATTTGAATGGTTTTTTTTTCACATACAAATGATTCAAATGTGATTCCAATTGCTATATGAAAAATATGTAAATTGCTGAAATAAACAGAAACCATTGAAACAGCTTTCAAAAACCAGTAAAGCAATGCATTTTGTCACCAAATTAAGTCAAGTCTTGCCCACGCTCAACATTTTAAGAAACAAACTCAGACCTTTTCAGTGACCAAAAATGTAACTATTCATTTATATTATTTTTTAATGTAATTTTTTATTTTTATTTTATTTTTATTACAATATTTTAGTTTAGTTTTCATGTTGAATGTGATTCCAGGTAGTCCTTTAACCAACAACAGCTCTTTACCAAGAAACTTGACGAAAGGTCTAAATTTCCAAACGATTGTGCACCATAAGATTAAAGTTAGTCAAGCTCGTGGATTCGTTTGGAAAAATACACAAGGGATTCGAATTCTCAGAGGTCTCCCAAGTTGGATTCAGCCCAAAAATCAATAGGGAATTTCCTCTGAAATTTTGACCGTGGCTGAGTGACGAAAACATAGACGTGCAAACCAGTTTTGTCTGAAAAGAGTTCACGAGATCAAGTGCAGGTGTTACTTGATCAAAGAGGAAATGAACAGTGACGGTACCTTGGTGCAGGGAGGCATGGTGATGTTGAGGTTGCACAGCACATGCTGCGTGTCCTCATACTTAGTAGACTTGCGCAGGAAGGACAGGAACCCGGTGGCTTCCTTATTGGCGTCTCTCACCTGATGAGCCAGGGGAAATGGAGAAAGAGGGAGGAATAGATGGAGGGAGGAGAACAGGGGTAAAAGAAGAGAGAGAGGTAGAGAAATAAAGATTAAAGAGTGTTAGACAGAGCAGCTGCCCGGCTGTGACTCATACAGGTTGGCGGGAGGTGGGGAAGGGGATGGAGGCAGTCCATAGGCAGGCGAGAGACAGAGAGAGATTTACCTTCACTTTTACCTGGCCGTCTGTGAGATCAGACAGTAAGAGTGTGACCGTGAGAGAGAGAGAGAGAGACAGTGAGACAGACATACAGACAGGCAGGCAGGCAGGCTAGAAGGTGAAAGAGTTAAGGGCATGCTCACGAGACTAATACAACAATTGTGAACGAGGTGAACCGCTAGAGCCAAAAATACAACACAGAGCAGCTCGTCTGATGCTGACCGATCACAGAGAGAGGTGCGGAGTGAAAGCCACGATGACAGACAAACAAATGGAGGGAGGGAGACAAGTGGAGAGAGAGAACGACAGCACTGGGGGACATCAGAGACACTGAGGACTAGGACTGCACCATGTGGACAAAAAATATTGACAAATATTGCGATTGTGATACCAACCAAAGATTTAATAACTCTTATTGCTGATTTAAAAAACAACAAAAAGCATCAAATCACATTGAAACAGCAGCTCGCAAAAAACTGAAGATCTTTTGTTTCAAAATCAAGTCATGTTTTTCCACTCTCTACTGCCAGTACTGTTGGAGGGGTTTTACACTTAAGTTCTCTTAAAAAGAAGTGACTGAAAAGGAAACTTATAAAAAAAAAAAATTATAATAATAAAATTAAAATTACTGTTTGTTCTAATAATATTTATTAATATTATCTAGACTATTACAATAATCGAATTTATTTTATAATAGTATAAAACCTTTTTCTGTAATATTTCTGTTATTATTTTTTACTGTTATCCATTCTTCTGTGACCAAATTTTCATAATAAATTGTTACATATAAATACAGTGTTCCTGTAGCTCAAGTGGTAGAGCATTGTGTTATCAAGCGTTGGTGGTTTGATTCCCCGGGAACACATGATAGGTAAAAACTGAATGCACTGTAAGTCATTTTGGATAGAAGTGTCTGCTAAATGCATGAATTAAATAAAAAAATTGAATTGAAAATGTAGTGGGAATTTTTTTAAATTACATTAATGTAAAAATATAAAAATGGGAACCTGAAGCACTTTCTGTTCACATTGGACGATGAAAAAGAAATTGCAGAGCAAAATGCAAACCAAGCCACATCCTGAACCACTTACTGATGCTCAGGGGTCACACTAAGACATATTACAATTTTGATTTTATGATGATATTATTTAATACATGTGCAGCCCTACTAAAGACATTAAACAACCTTACTGGAGTACATGAAACTAAAACTAAAGATGATTAACAATGCTAACACACACAAGAATGACACATTTAATGACACACACAACTTTGTGTAGGCTGAATGAAAAAAGGCAATTATTGATATAGGGAAGTTGGCATTAACATCTCAGCATATATTTCCTAAGACACACTCAGAGATGGACAGAAATAAATAAGAGAAAGACAGATGAACTGACCTTTACAGAGACAGGTAGCCGGTTGTCTCTGAAGGCTTGGAAACTGAAGCTACGTGGCTGCTGGGTGGCTTTCCTCACAGGCACCAGGTTTCCGGAACATTCTAAGTGCAGCGGCATCCCCTCCATCACCTGTGGGCGGAAAAGGAAGGAGATACACAAGGAGAGCAGTGAGTCAGACTGAGTCAGAGACTTAGCATTAATGCAGTGAGTTAGTTGTATTTTTGTATATACACACACACACACACAAACACACGCATGTTTACACAGCTGCATAGATATGATTTGATGTTAGCTTAACCTCTATGTCTCTGCTGCGGGCCACTTCGGAGAAGTTCTCATGCAGCTCAAGGGTTTTGTCTATTTTGTCATCGGTCATGCAGTAACAGCGCAGACGGCCCTCTCTGGCATCGTTCATCTTAGCAAATACCACAAATTTGGCCATGTACGGAACTGACATCAGCTCACGGTACAGCAGGTTGGCGAAGGTCACAGCCTCCGCCGTTCGTGGACAATCCGCCAGCCAGAACCTGAGGACAGACGCACATACAATAGACATCAGAAAATAGGGTCACAAGAGACTATGTTTACCTGTAAATACGTATTAATATAAATGTGTGACAGGTCTATGGGTTGCAGTGGTGGCTACCATGAACCTGAGAGGAGGATTGAGCAAGAATGATGGCTTTTTTACATGGACAGACTGGTTAAGTTATAATAAAGGCTTCATCATTTATTGAATTTATGCCGCAATTATGATTAGAAAGTGGATACAAACAAGAAAACGAAACAAAAATGAAACAATAAATGAATAAAACAAAAAACAACACAATAATACCAAAATAAAATGTAATGCCTATTTTTAAACATGGTGAAAAATAATAATAAAGAAAAACAAACCAAAAAAAAAAACACAAACAAAACAAAATTATGCTTAAAAAGTGGATACGAACAACAAAAGAAAAATTAAACAATTAATTTGAAAAAAAAAAACACAATAAACCAAAACTAAAATGAACTGCCTATTTTTAAACATAGTAAAAAACAAAAAACAAAGCCAGTAGTAAAAAACAAAACAAAAACCAAACGTCAAAATCCCCCCCCCCCAAAAAAAACTAACAAAAAACCCAAACTAAAAGAAAAAAACTAAACAAAAACAAACCTGCTGAGATTTGTGAATACAGTGCGATCTATGTACAGAAACATATTGCATGTAGTAAATACTATGCATATTTCTGTACTGAAATACATGTAATGCACAAAATAGTGCAGTTGTTTAGTAAATTTGCCCCTGGGTGCTCTATTCTTTTGTGCTTTTGTGTCTCACCTTGCGGACACATTGGTGGTGAAGTTGGCACAGTTGTGGGAATACATGAGTTTGGTAGTGCCAGTGATGTCTTCCCACTGAGCGGGAGCAGTGCCACCTGCAGAAGGTTTACAGATTTTTATAAAACCATTTTTTTTTTTCAACCAACACCATCTGGAATGAACTTGCTGAGTCTATCTTTATCCCAGTGTCCCTCTCTAGGCAGGACACCAGTCTGTTTTAGCCTTTTCCAAGCAGCTTGGCAGGGCAGCAATATCAAATCTGGCTGAGGCTGAAAAAGACTGGCGTTCGAGACAATCTGCCTTTCTCCAAAACATAAATATCAATTTCAGACAATGTTTTTTTTTTAATAGATCAGGGCCGGACCGTACCAATAACACTACAGAGGAGGCGGAGGCTATTAGTGTCTCCTTCTCCAGCATTACGTGGACTCTCCCTCCAGGATGGAGGCAAAGGGATACGCAGCCCGATTGGTCGGTGGAATTTGCGTCGACGAGGCTCCACTGTCACAACGGGACTGAATGTGGCCTGGTTTCCTAATTGCCGAGTCAGCAGCTCATCAGGGATTGGCTGGGCCTGGATAAAGAAAAATAAAGTCAAGAAAGGTTCATGAATCATTTAATGCTGAATTCATTTCAAGCATTCTCTGCTGAATTTATGCAGAAACAATGTTTTTTTTTTTCTTAATATATAATTATAAATAATAATTATAATCATTATATCATTTTTATGTTTTATTTTTATGACAATGCTTACAGAATTTTAAATAAAAATTTTCTCTTGCAATACATAATTATAAATTTTATTAACAAAGGTATTATATATATATATATATATAGTATCACTCAATCACCTCATGAGTGCTGTTATCATATATTCTGTATGAATCATAAATTCAGTAGTGTATGCTGATATTGCTTCACTCTCATTCTCTACAAACTGGAATCTCCTGAAAACTCACCTGTAGGCCAAGTCGGACCCTCTTTGTGACCGCCGTGTCAGGGAAAATGGCCTGAACCTGGGGCCCCAGCTTACTTGTCAGCTGACCTCCCTCTGGACCTATAAGATCACTCTCCTGCTGGATACGTGACACCACAGCGAAGTAGAGAGGGAAGTCTGTGGAGATGATGCGGCGGATTCTTTTCTTCTCCAGCTCCTCCTGACTTTCCAGATCTGATGAAAGCGCCAAGAGAATAAAAGGTCATAAGGTCAGTCCTACAGAAATTGTTGGTACAGTGTAAAGTGATATGTAATTTGTCTGCTACATAACTGAAAGAGAAAATAAACCTATAAAAGGCTTATGGGAATTCCTGTCAGTGAAACTTAAGACTACCTTCATCCATTCCATTAAGGATGGTCTCAAGAACATCATCGCCATAGCGGTTCCGATGCTCTTTCCATACAGAGCCATTCTCGCTTCGGAGAACCACTAGTTCTCGATCACCTCGGCTCAAGGATGCAAAATGAGGGATCTCCACTATGACTGGCCTGAAGGAGATGATGGGAAGTCACAGAAGCATTAGTTATTAGTTATAAACCCACTTTATTTTGATGTATCTTGAGTGTTTAGATATTTGCACTAGTAAACAAGACTAAGAAATACTAGATAAAGAAACTAAGAATATATTTTTGGCAGTGTTATGTATTACCGTATTTTTCGGACTATAAGTCGCATCAGTCCAAAAATACGTCATGATGAGGAAAAAAATATATAAGTCGCACTGGACTATAAGTCGCATTTATTAAGAACCAAGAACCAAGAGAAAACATTACCGTCTACAGCCGTGAGAGGGCGCTCTATGTGTTCAGTGTAGACTACAGGAGCACTGAGCAGCATAGAGCGCCCTCTAGCGGGTAATGGGTAATGCTTTCTATTGATTCATTTATCTTGGTTCATTTCTCTCGGTTCATGTCAAATTAATTTTAATAAATAAGTTGCACCTGACTATAAGTCGCAGGACCAGCCAAACTATGAATAAAAGTGCGACATAATGGTATATAATAGTATAATAGTATATATAAAGAATAATAGTCCGGAAAATACCGTAATTGAATCATTAAGGAACCAAAATAGCAGAACCAGAATCGTTAAAGCATATGCCATCCTTATTTTACACACACACACGGACCCTTACCCCAGAAACTGCATACTGGAAGGCCCTAGAGAGATAATACGAGAGGCGAGTCCCTCTCCCTCCACGAGTGGAGGTGGGGTGCTGAGTTTCTGTGGTTTGACCAGACGGCAGGTGATGCGTGTGGGGGCGGCACAGGTGCGCGGCGGGATGATCACACGCAGACCGTTATGTCTGCTGCCACGCATGGACCCGCCTCTCGCATCCACCATGAAGCTAACCAGAAACCTGTCAAACAACCAGCCTGTCAGCGAACCGGGTACAGTGGCTTTTCAAAACAGCCGGAAGCCCAGTATAAAGATAAAACATATTCAAAAGAATCCAGTTCCTAGACACTTTGATGACAGTGAAGACAGGTATAAAAATAAGCATTTATGACCAACAGATAAATACGGAGATAAAAGCGGTGAGAAGCCATTAGCAAGGGTTGTTTGAGCTGAATGTGAAATATGTGCACTGACCCAGTGTGGATGGGGCTGGCCACTGGGCTAACGTTGTCTGAGGTCTCTGTGGCTGGACTACTGGGGATTAGAGAGTCCTCGTCATACTCCTTTGGCAAAGGGACAGGTGTGTGCTGCAGACACACAGGAGTAGCACAGATCACACCAACACAAAGACACACACACAAACAAAGGTACAATGATAGCTTTATGAGACTAAGAGAGAGAAAGAGACAACTCTGCTTGGAAAAAACAGGTCACAGGTCAACTAACTCAAACTCCCTCCAACTTTGCCAAGATGGTCTAGCGGTCCTAACAAGCTTGGAAAAGATGGCCTACCAGGCTGGAGTTACACTAGGGGGTCTTGACAAATGAATCAAACGTTCAAATGGGGCTCAAAATGACTTAAAATAAGTCAAAACAAGCATTCAAATGATCAAACAACAAAAAAATTCTAATATTTCTTATTTTAATTCACCCACTCAACAAAAATCCTGAATATATGAGGAAGCTTCATTCTTAAAGTGACTTATAGATCTGGGGATGCCATGCAAATGAATTAAACATTAAATTATATAAAAAAAGAAAAAATATATTAATAACACTTCATGCAAAGATCTAAAATGCTGTATCAGTTAGAAATTGTGGTTATATATATATATATATATATATACATACATACATACACCTCAGGAATTCTGAAATTTAATTATAACTCAGATTTTATTTAATTTATTTTACAGGATCTAGGAGTGATCATATATTAAAACAGGGATCCTTTGAACAGTGTTGTGGACAATGAGGGGCTTTGCAGTCAAGAACTTAAAAAAGGTGACTAGCTAGAAACCAGCAGTCCTGGATTATTTTGTAAGGGACATTTCTTATTTCATTACATGAAGCGAAAAAGAACAATACCTGGTCCAACATGACAGTTTCAGGTGACACACATGGAATTCTGGGAATTGCGGGTGAGTAAGGTCTGGAGAGAATGAAGGATATATTTGTAATCTAACTTTAATATAATTTTTGCCAGTGGACAAATTTGTTGCATTGTGCTCTTGTGACCTACGTCATGCCCATCCCGCTCTCAAAGTCTCTCAGGGTTTTCTTGGGGGAAAGAAAATCATCATCCTGGTCTTTCAGGTCATCCAGCTTCAAATAGCGAGCCCCATCCATCCCGAGAAGTTCATCACCTACATACAGCACCAAATATGTCAGAGACACTGATGTAGGAGGTTTGCAGGAAAATGAGGATTAATAGAAAGGAAAAAAAGCTTCGAAATTATTTCATCATTTACAATCCACCATCATTCCTGTTCGAGCACATACAAGAACCTTCACTCATTCACCAAATCCAAGCAATGAAGTCATACACACAAAGAGCCAATGGAAAACATGAAGAAATCAAGATACTCGATAAGATTGCATGGCATTGGTTACTGAAGGGGGCATGCCTGGTAGTGCAGAGAAGATCACACTTAATCTGCATGGGAGAGATAGTTTGGTGTTATTGTAGGGGCTTAATCACAGGTGTTCAGAGATGAGTAAAACAGCCACTGTGACAGTTCATTTTGGAGCCCTCTGCTGAGTCAAATAATCATCATTAGTCAATTACTAAAATTATCCACTCCCAGTGTGACTCACATATAAAGAGAACCTCAACTTCAGGTGTTTCTTAACTACAGGCACTATTATGTCCCATCAGTTGATATTTATATTAATACAAACACATGTATGATTTTTTGTCGTCTTCATTATTTATTTTTGATAGTTTTTAAATACCTTTTATTCGTTTAAAACGTTCAAACTTTAGTTTTTTACCCATGTCTCAAAATATGAAAATAACTCTCTCTCTCTCTCTCTCTCTCTCTCTCTAAACATAATAAATATAAAAGTATAAAATTAAGTATTACATTAAAAATTTTCTCTAGAATTCCATCGTTATGCTGAAGATGCTCAACTATATATTTCAACAAGACCAGATGAAACTTCTAAATTATCTGAGCTAACTGTGTGTTAAAAATGTAAAAGACTGGATAAACGATAATTTTCTCCTATTAAATTTGGGTAATACAGAATTATAACTTATTGGACAAAAAAAAAAAAAAACAGTACACAGATTGGTAGCATTGCAAAATATAATCATTGCTATTAATAGTGTTCACTGTCTGTTTGATTACATGGCGTTAACTAACCGTTAACTTAATATTTACCGTACACTTTTGCCATATGGACATCAACTTGAGATAGTCACCACATTATTACTAAATATTTAGAAATGTACATTTTCTGTAAAGCTGCTTTGCAATGAATTGCATCGTCAAAAGCGCTATACAAATAAACTGGAATTGAACTGAACTGAATTGAATTGAATTAAAAATTAAGTATTAAAATGAAGTATAAAAATATAAAAGTGCCCATGATTGAAGAAACACCCTCAGAACAAACTGAGAACACAAAGTAAATTTCGGATGTAGTCCTGTCAATGATGGCTCCACAAACACACACGTTACTGTCAGTAAATGACCACACGATGATGAGGGGCCGACGCCGTTAGAATAGAGAGCACTTAGAGAGACTTGAGGGCCAGAGACAAGATGAGAGTGCTTGAAATGGAGGCACACGTTTCATGAACCACTGAGAACCGGACAACCAAGCCAGAGAGAGGGAGACGCTCCTACCTAATGTAAGCTGAGCAACTCCTACAGCAAGAAGGAAGAAGGAACATTTCAGGCTGGCAATGCTACCGTAGATTTACAGTAGATTTAGGTTATCGTGAAATACTTGCTTTTGCTTTTTCAATCCATTACAGTCCTGAATAAATTGAAATTTATCAATCATCTTTCAGAATAAACAAACACATTTAATGATTAGATCCAAGGAAGGGAAGGGATCCATGAAAAATGCATTAGCCCTGTCCAAACTTTGTCTTTCCAAACACATAAGGAAATATTCAGCAGAATGTCCAAGCTGCTCTTTTCTTTACAATCAAATGGGTGGTGACCAATGGCTATCAAGCATATAAAGACTCACAAAAGCTGTTCAATCCAGTCAAGTTCTATATTCCGAATCTTTTGAAACTACATGATAACTATGTGTGAAAAACAGAGTGAAATTTCAATTGAAATGCTTCACAATATACACAAAATGATAATATACATGGCAAGGCAAGTTTGATAGTTGAGTGTGATAACATCTCTAATCTCTAGCTCACCTCAGACTGTCACTTTTGGGATATGACCTAACCAGCTGATCTGCCTACCGGCTTGTGTTTATAATCGAGAGTCTAGCACCAACCTCATGGCACTGGAGACCTTGTCACAGCAGCTGAGAATCAGTGCTTTAATGCGCCATTTACTGCAGTACGATCCTTCAGGCTAAATCCAATCTGAGCCACCCGTACGCACCTTCATCTTCCGACACGTCCAGTATTTCATCCACCGTCTCCGGGAAACTCATGCGATGCTTCTCGGTGGTGATCTGAGGTATAGAGAGGGAATATATGCACAATTCGGGATGGCGAATCTTGCACTAATCAAAGATTACAACCAGATTAACCAGAGATGAAAGATGATGGAATAAAAAGCCTTGAAGATTGAAATCACTAATTCAGACCAGAAAGTGTTAATGAGATGCAAACGGCTCTCACCATAGACACAGATTCCTCAGTCACCAGTTTCAGCACATCAATGACAGAGATGTAGCCAAGCCCGCTTAGCGATACCTAGAGGTGATGTCCCATTCTGCCACAGATAACACGTTACTAAATCTCACATCTGTGTCTGACAATAAAAATATTGTATCTGTCTGTCTGTAATGATTATTACATATTAGATATAATATAACATCTTACGTTTAAAGGTACAGGTTGTAGGACCTGCCACTAGAGGGCGCACTATCAAAACAATAACAATCGCATGGTTTGATGACGCTAAGAAGGAGCATGGAATGATGGGATTTGTTGTCTTCTACACAACTGCTGACGGTCATCAATCAGACGGAAAGATAAATCATGGATTTGACACGAGTTCAAAGGTTTTGCGCGAGTAGATTACATACAAAGTCAATGAAAAGACGCGATCAGACTAATGGATCAGGACACATCCTCACGCGGGTCTAGAGACGCGATGCCCTGCGTTTGGTGTGTATGCCCCAAAATACTAATCTTGTTGATTGTTATAATAGCATACGTTTTCTGTAAAAGATACAAATCAAAACACAAGCGAGATCGGCATCGCTTTCTAGTTGAAGTTTGTTGCAAAGCTACTTCCGCATTTGTCGACGACACTGTTGTCATGTGGTTTCTACGTCAGTAAAGTTGGTAACAAAGGGTAACTAACGTCATTGACAGGCGACTGCACAGCCCCGTGTCCACTGTTTAGAATGGGAATTTTCTCATGATTACATGATAACACTAGCCTAGTGCTTTTTGGGTATTTTACTGCAAATATCTTTACAAATTGTACCTTTAACTCAGATGACTGGCAGCATGACAGCAAAAAATATACTATTTTTTCATGAGAAAATTTGTATTTGAAGGTATGGAGGAAGCGGGTCTTGCTCACAGTGGTGATTTCATTGGGCAGGGCTCCATGTTTTAGCAGCAGGGTGACAATGTCTGTATGAACCTTGCTGGGCTGCTTGATGTAAAGGAGTGTATCCCAACTGGAAAAGAAAGAATAAGGGAAAAACTGAGATTGCATGAAATGCAGTACTGACACAGAAAAGTGTGCAAAAAAAAAGGCCTGTGCAGAGTGTATTAAGTACATCCAGAGTTCGTCGGACTCACTCTTGTCTTGCTGTTAACATGTGCTTGCTGCTGGAGTAAGAACTTCACCATCTTTATGTTGCCATAATGACATGGACACATGTAAGGGTGTGTAGCCCATCTAACAGAGATAGAGAGATTTAAAAGGGTGAGAAGGAAAATAAGAAGCAAATGACTAACGAGTAGGTTCCAGAGCATATAGAAAATCAATGCCAGTTAATATTAAAAAGCGTTTAAAAAACCAAAACATTTTAATGGGGAGAAGAATGAATTTTGAAAAAGATCACAGCTGAATTTCAGCACATTTCATTAAGGCCCCACAGTAGTGGTGTTTGCTAAAGCAAGCATTATTAGTATTATTGCTGGGAAGGTTAGGGTTTTTTTCAGACACACAAAGCCTTGAAGCTTTCTTTGAAGGAGGGATCTGAGCCATGTTTTGGTATCAGCATATCCAAAAGAACTGAGAAAGTTTATTTGTCTTGCCCTTTATCAATCACTCAGAGCATGTATGCAACTGCACATAAACACCCTAAGCAACACTAAACACCTTAAAGAGGACATTGGAGGCAAAATCAATTTTGCATGTAAATGTGTCTTAGCAGTATGTGGACAAAACCACCCTACAATGATAAAAATGTATTAACTCCTTTTTTAACACCTTAATAATTGCACCAAGAACTACCCAAACATAGCATAGTGTTGACAAGTTTTGTAGTGGCTAACCTCATTCATAATTTCTTCAGTAAATGTAAATCTAGCACTGTTTGTCAAGCACAGACTACATTGCACAAGGCTCTGAGGTCTAAATTCTAGGACATTCAACAGATGGCCCTGCTGAGTCCGTGCGTCTTTGCGCATTGAAATGTCTTACCCTTGAGGCTGCATAGACTGAAGCACCCTGCTTCACCAGCATGTCTGCAATGCCCACATGCCCTTCCTGAGCAACCAGGTGCAGAGGTGTCAGCCCATTCTGTACAATCACACACACACACACATACAGACAAAGGATATCAGAGGAATATTAAATGCATCCTTTCCATTTCTTATGCGATGTTCTTGCAACATATCTCAGTCTTTTTTAGTTTTCTATTTGTTCGCTCTCTGACCAAATAGCAATTAATCAAAACTTAAAGACTGTATCACCTTGTTGCCCAGGTTAACATTGGCCTGTTTGGAGATGAGAAGTGCCACCATATCAGGTTGCCCCTCCTGTGACGCCAGGTGAAGCGGTGTGATGCCCTGTAGTGATTCTGAGTTGGCATTAGCGCCATACTGCAGCAGACTGCTTGCCACCTCTAGTTGGTTCTGCTTGGCTGCGATGTGCAAGGCTGTGTAGCCGTTCTGTCAAATGGAAAAAAGATAAAAGTGACTGTTTTCTTGGGCAGCTTTTGAAAGCATGAAATAGACTGCAACCCTTAATGTCACAGCTCAGAATAGTCACTTGCCAAGATCTTGTAATGTGTATATGTGTATCTTACTCTTGCCGTGCTTTTGTTGTTTGTTTTTTGTTTTTAAAAGCTACTGTGAAAATTATCTATTAAGCTCACTCACAAGGCTATATTATTTGATCAAAAATACAGTAACAACCATAATATTGCGAAATAATTATACCTATTAAAATTATTTTTTTTCCTGTGATGGCAAAGCTGAATTTTCTAGTCTTCGTGTCACATAATCTTACAGAAATCATTCTGATTCAATATGCAGATTTGGAAGTATTTCCTATTACTATCAATCCTGCATTTTTGTGGAAATGGTGGAAAATAAAAAGAAAGTTCAAAGAACAGCATTTATGAATATATAAAGCTTTTGTAACCAATCTTTTACTGTCATTTTTTATCATTTTAATGCATCCTTGCTGAATAAAAGTACTAATTTCTTGAACAAATCATACTGACCCAAACTTTTGAAGGGAAGTGTAATATTCTTGTCTTGTGAACATGTCACTCTTAATTCCTACACAAGTCTTTCTTTTTTCTACAAAGGTTAAGGCATAGATGGTTGCAAAGTGAACAGAGGTTATCCATCAAAGTGACAGCCGGAGAGTAATCTGACCTCAGTCACAGCCTCCAGAGAAGCGGAGTGCTTCAGCAGAAGGTCCATGGACCGCATGTGGTTCTTCTTGCAGGCAATGTGCAATGGAGTGAATCCATTCTGAAAAACAGTCCAAAAAATCAACTGATATACATACTATGTTCAGCTGTACACTATTAAATGTAGGATATCAAATTCAGAAAATGGAATAGAACATTTTGCTTGTTTTATGGATGTAATCAATTATTCATTGAAAACAGATGCACTAACCAGAGCACGGGCATTAGCTTTTGCCCCCTTGTCCAACAGCACCTTTGCCATGCGGTGGTGCCCACAGGGCTGCAACATGCAGCGGGGTCAGGTGGTCCAGGGTGATGTCATCAATCTCTGCATTGTACTGCAGCAGCTGCCTCACACAGTCCATGTGATCACCCTGCGCTGCCATGTGGATGGGAGACAAGCCATTCTGCAAGGAACACATTACTATCAATTGATCAGCATGATTAGCTTAGATTATGGCATCAATAAAGCTAAAAATCCATTACTGTATGTCCCATCTTAGTAATAGAGTTTGGTCACCTTGGTCTTTGGCCTGAATGGGGAGCACCCTGGTCTAGCAGGATCTCCACCACACGTACATGACCATTCCTGGCTGCACAATGCAGCGGCGTCAGCTCATCCTGTAGACAGCAGAGAAAGAATAAGCAATTTTGTAAATCTCTCTGTATGAAGGATTTATCAGCCATGTTTCAGTGCATCCTACATGAGCTGCATTTTCTGTCCTTATTTCTGTATGCATTAAAGCATGCCATTAAAACAGAAAGTTGTCACAAAGAGAAAATACCTGTTTTTTTCCCAAGAGGAAGTAAAATAGGTCATTCTCCACAAGCTAGACTTAAATAAGTCAGATTCAGCAGTTTCAGCAGTGAGATTTTTCATCTCAGCCAGTTAATAATGTCACTGTGATATGTGACTACAGTTGGATAGATACTGTCAATTCATTCTGTTTAGATTATGTTGTAATTTACTTTTTGGTTTGAATAATTTTTAACAGATGTAACTTTGTAATGTTTTATTTCTCCATGCAATGAATGTGTAAGTGACTAAAATGTATAATACACACACACACACCCACACACACACACATATAAATATATACACACACATAGTATATACATATATTTCTTAAAGATATACATGTATATGTGTATATTTATACAAATTTCTGTTATGTAAACACAAACTTTTTATTTTGAATGCAACAGCACTTAATTTTATGCAAAATATATATCAAATCATTTTATTTATTTAGTTTTTTAGTTTTTCATCCAATATAAATATTTTATTTCAGCTTTATTTCAAATTCATGTAAATACTTTTTATTAGTTTCAGTTTATGTTAACGATAACAACACTGCAAACTGAGATGATAAAATTGATTATGAACATTTTTAGCACATCCCTAATGGATACTGCACCTTGTCTTGGCATCTATCTGAGCTCCTCTGTCCAACAGAAGTCGCACCATAATCACATTTCCCCTTCTGGAAGCGATATGTAATGGCGTAATGCCATTCTTCAAGAGAAAAGGAGAGAAAGTGAGAAGTTCATGTAATCTTTCGCATTGTAGTAGGAAGCATTTAACGAGAGCTGACTGTGACACTGCGAAGTGTGATGAGTTCACATTGGCTCCTCTGTTTAACAAAAAGTTGCTGCATATGAGATTCTGAATGGCTCGATGATAGCTGAGGTGGAGAGAGTAAAGCCAGTCTAAGGGAAAAGAGTGTAGCATTTCATTGATTCAGTGTATGTACAAAACAGGAACACCTACGCTGATGGATCTTTAAACAAAGTCAGTTCTGTTTATCTTGTCACATAGTCATCACTGCAATTACGAGCCAAGAGCGGTTACACTGAGCTCAGTGAGTCATGATGCATAATCTCACTCATGGTGAGATAAAACCTTTCAGATGTGCACAAACACATACTTTGCTGAGGACGTCTGGGTTTGGGTCGTTCTGCAGCAGTACGGCAGCAGTGCGCGTGTCGTCGTTGCGGGCCGCGATGTGCAGGGCCGGCAGCCGCACTTTGCCTTTGGTGCCATAGTTTATCAGGAGAGCCACCACGTTCTCATGACCCTGCTGAAGAGCTACCGCCAACGGAGTAGCCAGCCATCCTGGAGTGAAACAAGAGTTACAGGGTCACTTGTTTGATTTCTGCTGAGTTTGATTTCATCGTGTCACTCACCTCAGTTGGAAGGCTCTGATTGGCTCCATGTTCAAGTAGATATTTCACCACTTCCAAGTGGTTCTCCTGTGCTGCCATGTACAGGGGACTGAAACCTTTCTGTAAAAATACAAAATGACACGATGAAAGAATAACTGAAACTTCCTATCAACATGTTTCTAGGTTTGTTGATTCATGTTTTGAGGCTCAGACTAACCTGAGACTGGGCATTGACGTTGGCACCATAATTGATCAGTTCAGCAACCACTTTCTCTTGACCGCCAGAGCAGCAATATGAAGGGCGGTATTCCCTTTCTGCACATTGAATATTCATGTAAATATAATACAGAGAGAGATCCGACAATATATGTTAAATACGTTTATAGCACATACAGTATTTTGAAGAATGTCATTTGATTTTTATTTCTTTATTTTTGCTTGTTTCAAGGGCTGTGCAATTGCAAATGGGAATAGTGAAATGAGAATGTTAAGTTTTTTAATGCATGAAAACTGTGATTTTATTCATTTATTTATACTATACATATTTATACATATTTATATGTCCCACGTTTTTATTTGGTGGCCTTAACTACTTACATTTCAAGTAATCATTTGATACAATGCACTTATTGTGTGCATACATGTATTTTCATTGTACTTAAACTTAAAAAAATACCTGCATGTAATTACATCTATAATTAATTTCTGTAATACAATTTATAGTTACACTTCTGACCCATCCCTTATACTTTAAACCGACCCATACCACCAAACCTGTACCTAATCTTACCTGTATCTTGTATCTTGGCTGTGTTCAACCAAGTCTCTACATTTCCACACACAACAACCTCCCTTGACAGCAACCAATCTGAAGATCAAAGAGTGCAGCAACCAATCTGGCTTCAGAAGTGGACATTCAACTGAGACGGCCTTGCTCTCAGTTGTTGAAGCTCTAAGACTGGCAAAAGCAGAATCCAAATCTTCAGTACTTATCCTGCTTTTTCTGTCCGCTGCTTTTTGACATGGTTAACCACCAGATCCTCCTATCAACCCTACTGGCAAAAGATCTCAGGAACCACACTTCAATGGTTTCAGTCTTACCTATTAGATAGGTCCTTCAAAGTATCTTGTAGAGGTGAGGTGTCCAAGTCACAACATCTAACTACTGGGGTACCTCAGGGCTCAGTTCTTGGACCACTTCTCTTCTCTGTCTACATGGCATCATTAGGTTCTGTCATCCAGAAACATGGATTTTCATACCACTGCTATGCTGATGACACTCAACTCTACCTCTCAATCCATCCTGATGATCCGACGGTAGTTATTCGCATCTCAGCTTGTGTCTAACAGACATTTCTTCCTGGATGATGGACCATCACCTTCAACTCAACCTTGCAAAGACATAACTGCTGAATGATTCAAGCAAACCCATCGTTTCATCACAATTTCACCTTCAAGTTAGGCACATCAACCATAACTCCTTCAAAAACAGCTAGAAGCCTTGAAGTTATGATTGATGATCAGCTGACTTTCTCAGACCACATTGCTAAAACAACTGTCCGATCCTGCAGATTTGCTTTATTCAACATCAAGAAGATCAAGCCCTTTCTTTCGGAACATGCTGCACAACTCCTTGTTCAAGCTCTTGTTCTGTCCAGGCTGGACTATTGCAATGCCCTCTTGGCAGGTCTTCCAGCCAATTCTATCAAACCTTTACAATTAATTCAGAACACGGCAGCAAGATTAATTTTTAATGAGCCAAAAAGAATACACGTCACACCTCTGTTTATCAATTTGGCACCATAATTGATCAGTTCAGCAACCACATTTCTCTTGACCGGCCAGAGCAGCATATGAAGGGCGGTATTCCCTTTCTGCACAATGAATATTCATGTAAATATAATACAGAGAGAGATCCAACAATATATGTTGAATACGTTTATAGCACATACAGTATTTTGAAGAATGTCATTTGATTTTATTTCTTTTATTTTTGCTTGTTTTAAGGCTATGCAATTGCAAATGGGAAAAAATAGTGAAATGAGAATGTAAGTTTTTAATGCATGAAACTGTGATTTTATTTATTTATTTATACTATACATATTTATACATATTTATATGTCCCATTTTTTATTTGGTGGCCTTAACTACTTACATTTCAAGTAATCATTTGATACAATGCACTTATTGTGTGCATACATGTATTTTCATTGTACTTAAACTTAAAAAAAATACCTGCATGTAATTACATCTGTAATTAATTTCTATAATACAATTATAGTTACACTTCTGACCCATCCCTTATACCTTAAACCGACCCATACCACCAAACCTGTACCTAATCTTACCTGTATCTTGTATCTTGGCTGTGTTCAACCAAGTCTCTACATTTCACACACACAACAACCTCCTTGACAGCAACCAATCTGGCTTCAGAATGACATTCAACTGAGACGGCCTTGCTCTCAGTTGTTGAAGCTCTAAGACTGGCAAGAGCAGAATCCAAATCTTCAGTACTTATCCTGCTTGATCTGTCCGCTGCTTTTGACATGGTTAACCACCAGATCCTCCTATCAACCCTACTGGCAAAAGGCATCTCAGGGAACCACAACTTCAATGGTTTCAGTCTTACCTATTAGATAGGTCCTTCAAAGTATCTTGTAGAGGTGTTCACAACATCTAATACTGGGGTACCTCAGGGCTCAGTTCTTGGACCACTTCTTCTCTCTGTGCTACATGGCCATCATTAGGTTCTGTCATCCAGAAACATGGATTTTTCATACCACTGCTTGCTGATGGACACTCAACTCTACCTCTCAATGCATCTGATGATCCGACGGGTAGTTATTCGCATCTCAGCTTGTCTAACAGACATATTCTTCCTGGATGATGGACATCACCTTCAACTAACCTTGCAAAGACATAACTACTTATGATTCAAGCAAACCCATCGTTTCATCACAATTTCACCTTCAAGTTAGGCACATCAACCATAACTCTTCAAAAACAGTAGAAGCCTTGAAGTTATGATTGATGATCAGCTGACTTTCTCAGACCACATTGCTAAAAACTGTCCGATCCTGCAGATTTACTTTATTCAACATCAAGAAGATCAAGCCCTTTCTTTCGGAACATGCTGCACAACTCCTTGTTCAAGCTCTTGTTCTGTCCAGGCTGGACTATTGCAATGCCCTCTTGGCAGGTCTTCCAGCCAATTCTATCAAACCTTTACAATTCGTTCAGAACACGGGCAGCAAGATTAATTTTTAATGAGCCAAAAAGAATACACGTCACACCTCTGTTTATCAATTTGCACTGGCTTCCAATAGCTGCTCGCATAAAATTCAAGGCATTGATGTTTGCCTACAAAACTACCACTGGCTCTGCACCCATTTACCTCAATTCGTTACTTCAGACTTATGTGCCCTCTAGAAGCTTGCGTTCTGCAAGTGAACATCGCTTGATTGTGCCATCCCAAAGAAGCACAAAGTCACTTTTACGGACTTTTAAATTAAATGTTCCCTCCTGGTGGAATGACCTCCACAACTCAATCCGGGTAGCTGAGTCCTTAGCCATCTTCAAGAATCAGCTTAAAACACATCTCTTCCATCTTTATTTGACCCTCTAACTTTAACACTCACTATTCTAATTCTATTCTTAAAAAACTCTAACCACCTTTCAAATGTTTTTGTATTCTATTTTCTTTTCATTTATTATGCAATTGTATGTGTGTGTGTGTGTGTGTGTGGTGTGTGTGTGTGTTTATGTGTAAAGATCTCTTAACACTGGCTTGCTCTATTCTTTTTTTATTCTATCTGTTTTCTTTTTATTTATTATATTATTTAAAATCCCATGCTACGTGTACTGTGTTAACCTAACTGAGACTTGTTATATCACTTATATATCATTTCTCTTTTTGTTGTTTTTGATTGCTTCCACTGCCCCTCATCTGTAAGTCGCTTTGGATAAAAGCATCTGCTAAATGAATAAACGTAAATGGTAATGTAAATGTAAATGTATCCCACCTCAATAGCAGCAAAAGTGTATTGCAATACAATATGAACACAATAGGTACAGTACACTGCATTTATTTTTGATGAAAGTTCATAATAGTTAAGGCAACCTAATATAAAGTGGGACAATATACTTTCATTTAGAATTCTGTAACATTTTGATTGATTCCTGCAACAAAGCAAGAGTACACATTTTTTTTATGATTGGAATTTAGTCAGTTAATGTTAATTTATTTACGGTAGTCTTTGATAAATCTTTTTTGGCCTTCTTGAGGAAGCCTGACTGACTGAAGGAAATAGATTTACCTTTGTAGTAGTCTCCAAGTCAATTCCATTGTGCAGCAGCTCCAGAACCATCTTAACATGGCCTTCTTTGGAAGCCAAGTGCAACCCGTTAAGCCCATTCTGCAAACACAAGAGAAAATATGAGGTGCTGAAAAACCCGGTCTCAAAAAGAAACCCCACTCTTACACTCTGATCTCAAGTCTATCTCTTTATCTCTCCCCGTCTACCTGTCAAATGACTCACTGAGAGGAGGGTAGCCTAAAAATACCACAAGGATGCACTGAGACAGCTACAGAACTGTGGAGCTCTCATTAAACAGGGTGTGGAAATCGAGCGGCGGAGGGAAACAGACAAAAAGCCAGGAGAGGTAAAGGCCAATAGGAGAAGGGCACACGGTACAGTGAGTGTTTCTGTAGGGAAGCTGGGTGTGTAGTCTGGAGCGGCCATAGGGGGGCTCTTCTCTGCTAGTCTGACTGGAATCCCCTTCATACTGCAGTGTCACTCATCTCTAATGAGCTCCTACTGCAGCTGCACAGTGCATGCGCAGAGGAGAAGAAGACACAACAGAGATGGAGGGCTGCTTGCAGACAGTGGGGAGGAGCCCTGATGAAAACAGCCACACGTGCCCGCTTGGCAATACCATTTTCTGAATGTGGTTCATAATATCTTGGGAAAAAACGCACAGTATTGAAACCCATGCAAAGGACTATGGATTTTATATCATGGTTCAGCAAAACACTGGTTCTATATATTTATTATGATCTTAGGGTCAGTAAAGAAATTAATATTTTGTTTAGCAAGGTTACATTAAATTGATCAAATATGAAAGTTAATATTTTTTAATAGTTATATATATATATATATATATATATATATAACAACAACTTTCCTTCCATGAAAGACAAAAGGGGCCATTCAAAGAAATTCTGATCATGAAAAGCTTACAAAAATAATTTCAATTTATATTCATTTGATAGACAGTATTATAAAAAACCACTTACAGTTCATTAAATACATTCTTTGTATTATTATTTTTTATCACAAAAGCATCATAAAAGTGGTCCACACGATTCATATTCTAGAATGAATGTCAAGATTGTCAGTGAATAATGAAGTAATTTTCACTGTTCACTGTGCTTTAGTTCTTGCACATCCTTTTGCAAATGGCTTTTATCCATATTAACATTTGTATCTGATTCATGGGTTATTTTTAGCTATATCATCATTAGATCTTAACAGATGAAAAGGCTCTTCAACATTAGCAGTATTTACAGCCGTTAGGTAGTCACCTGTAAATAAAGGCAAAATACACTCTAGGACAAGATCATCAATAGTCTAAAAATCTTATTAACAATTACCTGCTTAGAGTTGAGGTAAATATTAAGCACATGCTATGAGCTTTAAACTACGGTTTTGCGGATTCTCTGATTTTCTCTAGACCCAAATCACCCAAGCTGAAGGCTTAATCTGTCTCACTGTCAAAACCGGTCTAAGCTCCTCACACAATGTGTTGCGGCGCTGTAATATCAGCATCACACATGAGAAAAATCACTTCAGTTTATCCAAACACGTAACTATAAAAAACCTTCAAGACGTATGGAAATGTAGTCTAGGTTGCATATCGGAGACCCTGGCAGGTTCCCAATAGAATCCTGTCTGTGAATGATGTTATAAGGTGCTGTAGTAGTCGATGTGAGTGTGTGTGTGTGTGTGCTGCGAGCATACAGAGTGGGCGTTTCATTTTCAGAGCTTTTCAATGCGGGAAGTCAGCCAGCCGCTCTGGTCCATTCACTAACCCGACTCTGAGAACCAGACATAGCTCTTTAGCAAATATCACAATATGCTATTTAAATGGACACTCCACTTAAAAAAAATAGGCTCATTTTAAAAATAGTGCCTAGCAACTCTGCAACTACACAAACTAGCTGGGGACTATTTTCAGGCACTGCATAATAACACTGCGCCTGCTGCATCTATGGTATGGCAGCAAAGTTCCTTGATTATTACGCCAGAATAAGTGCATAGTTCCTAGCCATATTGGCTTAGAAAATCACAACTTTTTATTTTCAATGGTCTTAGTACTGTATAGGATGAAACTACAGAAGAGTCAAGTTTTAAATAAGAAAAATATAGAAACTCTTTGGCCATTTTTGAGTGATATGCTAATGGTCTGATCAGATTCAATGATCTATGCTAAGCTACAGCTAAAAGTGCTAACGCCAGACCCGGAGATCAGCTGAATGGAATTTCTAAAATGGTAAAACTCAACTGTTTAACTCTAGGGGAGTTTGGAAAATGATCTATTTTCTAAAAAGTGGAGTGTTCCTTTAAAGAAAGTAACACAGACTGTTATGATGCAAGTGGGTGCAAAAGCATGACCGGTGAGGGGGTTAGAGGAGGAAGACGTGCTGGCGTGATTAATTACGGCAATTTTCTGATTAGGGCATTGAACACAGTTCTGCATTGACACTGTAAACACAGCTGTACTGTCCAACCACAAGAACATAGGGGGGTTAATAGACACTAGCACAGGCAAACAAACACACACAAAGATGTGGATCCTAATCTGCAAGATGATGAATTTATAGCTCTAAATAGCAATTTCTGAATTTAGGCCATACTATTAATGGGCTTCAAAGTTACTTTGGGATTTCAAGGCATGGATGTGAGACTGGCATTGCCATGCAGCTGTTAAAGTGCTCAGAGTAATTTAACCCTTCTCTTGTATTCAAAAACTGGGTATAACTTCTGTGTTAGGGGTCAAATAGGGGACCCACAATTGCATTTTGCTTTAAATCCACACTTTGATTCATGTAAGAAATAGAACTTCTATTGTAGCTTGCCAGATACTTAAAAATATCTAAAATACCTTAAGAGTTTTAATTATTTCCATTATTTATGTGTTATTCTATTGTGCTAGGGGTTAATTTGACCTACATACAGTCTTGTTCAAAATAATAGCAGTACAATGTGACTACCAGAATAATCAAGGTTTTTAGTATATTTTTTATTGCTACGTGGCAAACAAGTTACCAGTAGGTTCAGTAGATTGTCAGAAAACAAACAAGACCCAGCATTCATGATATGCACGCTCTTAAGGCTGTGCAATTGGGCAATTAGTTGAAAGGGGTGTGTTCAAAAAAATAGCAGTGTCTACCTTTGACTGTACAAACTCAAAACTATTTTGTACAAACATTTTTTTTTTCTGGGATTTAGCAATCCTGTGAATCACTAAACTAATATTTAGTTGTATGACCACAGTTTTTTAAAACTGCTTGACATCTGTGTGGCATGGAGTCAACCAACTTGTGGCACCTCTCAGCTGTTATTCCACTCCATGATTCTTTAACAACATTCCACAATTCATTCACATTTCTTGGTTTTGCTTCAGAAACAGCATTTTTGATATCACCCCACAAGTTCTCAATTGGATTAAGGTCTGGAGATTGGGCTGGCCACTCCATAACATTAATTTTGTTGGTTTGGAACCAAGACTTTGCCCGTTTACTAGTGTGTTTTGGGTCATTGTCTTGTTGAAACAACCATTTCAAGGGCATGTCCTCTTCAGCATAGGGCAACATGACCTCTTCAAGTATTTTAACATATGCAAACTGATCCATGATCCCTGGTATGCGATAAATAGGCCCAACACCATAGTAGGAGAAACATGCCCATATCATGATGCTTGCACCTCCATGCTTCACTGTCTTCACTGTGTACTGTGGCTTGAATTTAGAGTTTGGGGGTCGTCTCACAAACTGCCTGTGGCCCTTGGACCCAAAAAGAACAATTTTACTCTCATCAGTCCACAAAATGTTCCTCCATTTCTCTTTAGGCCAGTTGATGTGTTCTTTGGCAAATTGTAACCTCTTCTGCACATGCCTTTTTTTTAACAGAGGGACTTTGCGGGGGATTCTTGAAAATAGATTAGCTTCACACAGACGTCTTCTAACTGTCACAGTACTTACAGGTAACTCCAGACTGTCTTTGATCATCCTGGAGGTGATCATTGGCTGAGCCTTTGCCATTCTGGTTATTCTTCTATCCATTTTGATGGTTGTCTTCCGTTTTCTTCCACGTCTCTCTGGTTTTGCTCTCCATTTTAAGGCATTGGAGATCATTTTAGCTGAACAGCCTTTCATTTTTTGCACCTCTTTATAGGTTTTCCCCTCTCTAATCAACTTTTTAATCAAAGTACGCTGTTCTTCTGAACAATGTCTTGAACGACCCATTTTCCTCAGCTTTCAAATGCATGTTCAACAAGTGTTGGCTTCATCCTTAAATAGGGGCCACTTGATTCACACCTGTTTCTTCACAAAATTGATGACCTCAGTGATTGAATGCCACACTGCTATTTTTTTGAACACACCCCTTTCAACTAATTCAACTAATTGCCCAATTGCACAGCCTTAAGAGCGTGCATATCATGAATGCTGGGTCTCATTTGTTTTCTGAGAATCTACTGAACCTACTGGTAACTTGTTTGCCACGTAGCAATAAAAAAATATACGAAAAACCTTGATTATTCTGGTTAGTCACATTGTACTGCTATTATTTTGAACAAGACTGTATATAAAAATTTTAAGTGCACAATTCCTGCATAGACACACACACAAACAAAATCATGACTACTTATAACTGTGCAAATTGTGTAAAAATAGTAGTTAACATTTAAAATTTCAGTGCTAGAACAGTACAGTAAGATTAACTCAAAAGAGAAACAGTGAAATTTCCTTTCAGAAGATGAGTCTCAATACTGTGTCTGATTCTTAAAATTCTCACATATTTAATATTTTACATTTGTGGTATGATTCATATCTGTATCATTTTAAACATACTACTCACACAAACAAATATACTTACATGCTTGATGACATTGCAGAATGGATTTCTGTCTCACCTGATTGGCTGTGTTGATGTTTATTCCGTTTTTGATATGGTCCAGAGCCTTTTCCAGATTACCTGAGCGGGCAGCACGGAGGAAACTGGTTGACGTATCTGCCTGTAATAGATAGAGAGAATAGGAAATGAAAACTAAATCCAAATCTTAATGGACAAATGGGTTGTTAAATTACAGTTTGTTTGTTTTTTGCACAAGGCCTTTTGGATGTTTAGCACTTAATAAAACATCAGTGATACAGGCTTACAGCTCTAATTATGAATTCAATCTGTGTTGTGCACGCCCAGAGATAAGATGAGAAGATCTGGTTTCAGCCGGCTCAGGGGCCAAATAACAATCATATCAGTTACTGAATCCGTTTTTCTCTCATTTTCAAAAAGTTATGGAATGTGAGGTTATATACAGGGCTGGTTTTTCCCATAAAGACAAATCTGCATTTGCTTCAAAGCTGAAGTGCGTAATTTAAAATATATATATATTCTTTGTAACTTGCTAATTTTGTTTAAACAAAGTACAATCATTGTACTGAAAGTAGATTTTCTTGACAATTGTATAAAAAAATTAGAGCATCTCGACCAGCCCAAAATAGCAACATTGGCTCAACCAATGGTGTGAGGTGTGAGTTTGTGGGCGGAACTATCTGGTACTTGATCAATGGCAGAAGGCATCTATGTGAAAGCGCAGTACTTCTGAGTATGGGTCACCATACCTTGCTGTTTGTCACATCATTTTACAACTCCATTTAATGATAGTAATGGCTCAAGAATCTGGCTTTAAATATCACTAAACACTAAAAATGAATATAATAATAAAAAATAAAAAAATTATATATATATATATATATATATATATATATATATATATATATATATATATATATATATATATATGTATAATAATATATATATATAATAAATATTTACAATTATATATTTATCACATTTTAAAATATGATTTAGGAGCTGTGCAGAACTCTTTCTTCTCATACATCTATATTAATGTTCCCTGTTAGTCTGAGGTCTTTGTTGTTTTATGATCTATCATCTGTGCCTGTCTCTCTCTTTGTCTGTCTGTCTGCAGAATGTTCCTCTTGATCTCAGCTGTTCTTTTCTCAGTGGAATAGCTAACATCCTCCATAACTACTATTCCTCTTTCTCTTTCGTCTTTCTCTCTCCCTCCTGTAGCGTTCATGCTAACGGGTCCAGAACAGAGAGCTTTTCTGATTCCCATATGCACTGCAATATTTCAAAAACATGTTTCTATATCGCCCTGTTAATTTTGCGCCTTCGGCTCCCTACCCAGAATTCTTCATTCCTGCTGCTGCTCAGTATTAAAAAATCCATGAGTGATATTTTGCGGTTTTCCATGCGATGACTAATGCAGTTTGCTCTGATGTGGTCACAGTTATATTGAGTCCTTGAATTGATTTGTCAGATACTCCGCAGATTGTCTCTGCTCTGTTATTCAGTGGGGATGATTGACAGCCCACCCTCCACTTAATGGAAGATGTGGATGGAATACTGAGTGAGGTGAAAGAAGTCATTCTGAATCCTCATTTGCTCAGTCCTCAGGTGACAGCATAGCAGAATGCATCCATCAACATGACTGTGCAGTAATAGTGTGTGCGCCATCGTATCTTACTTAAAGGAACTGCTGAATCACTTTAGGATTTAACTTGGTTTCATTTTGGTACAAACATCATTTTTTACTTTTTGAACAGTCATTCTTTATCAATCATTATCCACAATCAGCCCACTGAATTTTTCTTTAATCAGACTGATACTGGAAGTTTTCTTCTCTTTCGCACAAAAAACAAACACAGATAAGTTAGCATCATCATTCGGTTAATACATTTGAGTTAGAAATTGCCTGCCCTTTATGATTCTCTAGTAATTTCCAGTGTTCTCATGGATTTAGAGTGTGTTACTAATATATTCTGTGTTGTCTAATGGTATTGAGTTGACACCTGTTTTTATACAGTCTTTAGTTGACACTCAGAAAACAAAGTTAACTCTTTTGATAACTTTGGGAAGTGTTTTAGGTCATTATCTCCCTGAAAAAATGAATGTCCACCTTAAACATAATTCTGATGGATTGACTTGTCTCTGAGGTACTGAAAAGGACAGGCTGGCTGATCTTGTCATGGGCTTGCCACCAAATTGTTATCAGCATGAAATTGGCACAGTACCCCCCGATCATGACAAAGCCTTCTTCAAGCTTTACAATGTGAAAGTATTTTTAGTACCTGGTGACAAATGGTAAGCGAAATAACAATGTAGTTACTCAGATGATGGGCAGTGTTTATATATGATTGTATAATAGAATCTATACATTAAACAGACACACAAATATATATAAGTATATATTTAAGATTTCTATTTTAATATATTTTAAAATGTAATTTATTCCTGTGATGCAAAGCTAAATATATCACTTTTTTATTTAATACATCCTTGCTAACTAAAAATGATTGCTTTTTTTATTAAATGTAATAACTTAATTTCAAATGTTTAATTAAAAAAAAAAAGAATATTACAGACCCCCAATGTTTTATTGGAATATAACTATGTTATTTATTTTTATTATTATTCTAATAACATTTTTGTCCACTGATTTTTCATTTATCACATATTAAATTCAAGTGGCTGCACAAATGCAGTGAACAGCAGGTTGCAAATTTGTCAGCGCTTTGTCTTTAAACAAAATTTGTACATCAGTTCATACATCCGTGCATGCGTTTGTGTATACTGCCTTGCGCTCGTTTGAATTGTTTTATATAGTCTATATTATCCCTTTGTAATCTCTTCAGTACATCTGCTGATAATCTAAGTGACATTCTGACAGATATCAGCAATTAGAAGCCACAGCCGGAGACAATCCCTGAGTGAGCTTTTACCACATAAACCATCTGATAAACACACAAAAAACACACACAGAATCTCATGTTAGGAATATGAATAAAGCCACGCACATAAAACACAGTAAAAGCCATTAAGAATGAGTGAATGATGAAGAAACACTACAGGAACACTAGCGAGGCTAACTGAAGTTTTCAGCCACATCACGACATTCAAACACAAGACCTGCCACCAGATCCACAACAACCACAAGAGTACCACAGACAGAAACGATTAAGAGGCCACAACAACACACACACACACAATTTGTCAGGAAAGGGAGGTAAAGTGTTGAGAGGCAGTACTAAGATATTTACTCTTCCACCAAAGTGCCATTTTCCACCTTGAGCCTCCGACGAACCCTCTCCACTCAAACTACTGTCCTGATGCTCAAGCCAGCGCTGAACCACATGAGCCTAGAAGACACCAATACCACAAAGACAGAGCGTGTTAATACACACATGAGACGCATCAACACATATGGGCAGGTGATAACACTGAAAATGCATGTTCAAGGCTGTGGTAAGGCTCCATTAAATATGTCATTTTAAACTACAAATATGAGCACGTAAAAATGTGTTTAAACACAGTCTGCTTAAATGCCTCCAGTCTTTTTAAAAGCAGTTTAAAAGTGTGCTAACAAAAAGCAACACTGTTGACATTTTCGAGGAGTAAGAAGGAGAATTGCTCGACAACGTCACATTTTTCCTTTCAGTCTTGAGAGGATGACTGCAGAAACCGAGTTACATTAAAGGGATTCCAGCTCTGGGTGCACTCCGAGACTGGTTGCTAGGCAGTTGCTAGGAGAGCGATGACATCATTTTCAAGATTCACAAAAGCCTACATATGTGGCATCTATTGATGCAGGGACCACGCTGACTCTGAGCACATGAAGATGCAGACAGCAAAATAAATTCAGTGACTTAAATTGTTCTGGATTTCTGTTCAAATAAACCTATATACTTTATAGCCCTGTTTATGTTTGTACACAGTAGACATTATGAAAGACTGAATATTGAAAGAAACGCTTTTCTTTTAAACATTCTATTGATCTTTTTTTAGGAATCCTGAAAAAAATGCATCATATTATTTACAGAAACATTAGCAGCATGACTGTTGTCAACAGTGATCATAATAAACGTTTCTTTTGAGCAGAAAATCGGCAAATTAGTATGATTTCTGAAGCATCACGTGACCCTGGAGACTGGAGTAATGGCTGCTGAAAATTCAGCTTTATCATCACAGCTATAAATTACATTTTAATATAATTTAATATCATTTAAATAATTCTGAATTGTAATGCTGTTTCACAATGTATATATATAGCCTACTGTGTTTTTGATCAAACAAATGCAGTCTTGGTGAGTATACGAGACTTATTTAAAATGTAGTATGTTTTTTTTTTAACCTCGTATGAAAATAGAAAGAAGCCGTAAGAGGATGAGGATACAGGAATAGAAAATTCCACAGTCTGGATTTAAACGGGTCCTTTATGTTGTGCATGTTCAGGCAACTTCTTTACCATTGCTCTGACACATCAAATATGTAGCTTTATGCTTACTATTATACAAGAAAAAGGTTTCAAAATCACAAGGCTGCTCTTTTTAGTCAGTCCAGCTTAAGTGTTTATTTTGTTAAATTAAAGCAAAGTGGGTTGATTACTTTAGCACCATTCATCATTTAATCTGTGATCTGTGAGTCAGTCTAACCGTTTCATTCATTAGCGCCAAACACCAGTCAACAAAATAGTAATAAACAGCATATGAGAGAGAGACAGGAGTAAGCTTTTTAAAATATATGAAGGAAGTCTAAGCAGGGCTTTCACAAAAGATAGTATGTGGCCATCAGTACCTCAAAACAACATGAATGGACACACTTGAATGGAAACATCGAATGGAATTTTGAATGGAAACTCTTATTTTGTCTTACAACTTCCTCATTTCAATCAAAGCATCCAGAGACCTTTCATTTTCAATGGAGATTTCAAGCAGAATACATCGCATTAGTGCATGTCCACTTTTAGTGCCTTTGGTTCTGAAAGCATTTGTTGTATTTGTAACTGGTTTCAAAAGCCTGTTGGTTTTAGTAAAAGAAAGAACTACAATTCCATGAAGCACTGCAAAAGACATAATTGAATTATAAATGATGGTGAAATTAACAACTACTCATTTAAAGTTGTTGATTATATCTATAGAAGCAATATGCATATGTCATTTGTGGTGCTTCATGGGAGTGGGCGGAGCTTATTTGGTGTGTTTTGCAACTGTACTGAATCTTGGGTAATGTAGTTTTTTTTTTTTTTTTTTTTTTTTACTATGAATTCCAATGGAACTTATTTGCACACAAAATTTAACCAAAATTTTGATAATGTACATACATATATTCACTGTTACGAGGCACAACACAGTGGAACTGGCTAAATTTAATTCAAATTTAAACAAATATCAATATGACAAAGCAAATTATACACTATGCCATGTCAAAACCTCCAAAGAGGAAATCCAGACTGTTTATGACTCTACTGTGACACAAACCCAGACACAAGTATATAGAGTGCACCAAGGGAATTGAGTTCCTCTCGGCAACTGTCAGCATAACATCACGCTTCTCATTTATGTAAAGTGCAATAGAAGTCAATTAATTACTTTTGCATAATCCCTAATGTATCATGAGTGCAGATACAGATTAACATGCAGTTCGGAAAGTTAAGTGATGACATCATCTGCCATTGTAATTATGAGGGATATATAACCGGTGAATAGAAAAGGGTCACAGCCACATTCAACAACCTGTCCGGCTTCACACACACCTTTACACACTTGCTAAAAATAGCGATAACGAAGACGTCATTTGTAGCTCGACACCAGTAGGCCAATAATGATGAATCGCAGTAATGAACCCTCCAGGGTTTGCTTTGAGACCCACTTCTACAGAAAGAGAAACCTAGATAGTGGTGCTAGGGTAGCCATTTATAACACACACATGCAGCTGTGCCTCTCACACACACTTAAATGAACACATAGGAAATGTTACAGCTCAATATCTTCAGTTTGATTAAATGGTCAGGCAGTGCCAGTGCAGCAGCCACTGGATCCATGCAGTGACAGGAAGCAGAAGAACATATCCTCATAAAAGAATCCTTAGAAGGTCACGGCATTCTGCAGATCTATAAATAAAGATCTATAATTACTGCACACTATTATTATCGGAAGGCATGACTATGATTGAGCTAAAAGTGCATAACAGGCCATAGGGCATAGCCTAAAAGAAAAAATGCTTGGAATTAC
The DNA here is from genome assembly GCF_003368295.1 of Carassius auratus. NCBI lineage: Eukaryota > Metazoa > Chordata > Actinopteri > Cypriniformes > Cyprinidae > Carassius > Carassius auratus. The sequence goes on along the minus strand of NC_039263.1, from coordinate 15,477,395 downwards.
AGTATTTTAACATTAAAGGTGTTGTTCAAATGAACATTTTTCTCATCATTTACTCATTTCACATCGTTCAAATGTAGCTTGTAAAATTCTTCCATGGAACACCATCGTTATTAGTTGTTTAAATAAAATTCTATACGACATCTTAGCTTTTGTGTTGCTTATACAATTTTGGTATTGTGGCAATCATACTTTGGACGATACACTGTACACATTAACACTGGCATGCAGCTTGTTTATCACAACACATCCTTTTGTATAACCATGGCTGTGTTTTTTGCCTTTCATACATGGCACTTTCCTTGAAAACACTGGCAGCCAAACAGATCCGGTCATGACCTGGAGAATGCTAAATCAATAAACAGACCAGAAGCTACACTTAAGTGGGAGATGATCAAATATCGATAGACGGTGTTCATAATTGTTTGTATTCATCTTTCATGTGCTTATTCATGTGTTATTTCTTGGAACGCACTCTTGTGTAGCCTCAGCATCTTGTATAAATTACTGCATCAAGAGCTGCTTTCAAGTGTCGAAAACAAAACAATCATTTGTGCATTCATTCATGAATTATTTAAGAATCACAATGTGTGTAGAATATTCAAAATCAACTATTCATCCATTGAAATCAAGACTAAACAGACAGAGTATGCATTTATAACCTTGTATTCTCACTCAGGATGTAAGGAAATGAAACCCTTTAGGAAGTACTGATAGCTGGCATCAGTGGAAGCAACTTCCTGTTTTCTTTTACACCGGTGCTAAAACAGAACCAATGAAATATTGATGTGTACGTCAGGCTGCGGTGTCTGCAATCCATTAGAAACAAAACAGACTTTATCTTAGATTTATCTCCAGTCTCGGTCTCTCCTTAAATTACTAACACAAAGAGAAGCTAGGAAACAGATCTCAATTCCAGTTAATTGGAATTGGAACAGACTGCACTAACGTATTGTGACCATTCGTGCCATTTTTGCAGGACACGTCCTGGCCAGGATTTCTACATTGCCTAAAATATCCAGGTTTTGGCTTTAGTTTCCTGTTTACATACTTAATGATGGTAATGATGATTTGACCAATAACCTGCAGACTTTGTACGTAAATCGACCAATCGTGGTGCGTGAGAAGGTGGGATCTACAGAGAACGGTCAAAGCGATGCAAATAAGTGTACATTTTAGTGTCAGACTGGAGAGCAGCATTGAGCTGAGTGATCGGTGTGTGACATCAAAGTAATGTGAGAGCGATTCAAAAGCACAAGAAGCCATTGGTCTGTGCAGTGCGAACAAAGCTAAAACGTGGATATTTTAGGCAATATAGAAATCCTGGCCAGGACGTGTCCTGTGAAAATGGCACGAATGGCCACCCTGCACTAATTGTACCATTAAAAGATGATCTGGTTGTCCATTTCGAGACTTGGAGTGAGCAAACGCATGTCCCAATATCAGCAAGCTAATGTTCAACCACACTGCGAAATTATTTGAATTCAGTCATTCCTAATTGTAATTTAATAGTCCCCAATATGTCTGGTATTTACTAATATATTAATTTCTTATGGCTATAATATATATATATATATATATATATCAATAATAAATAATGATATGTTAAGATGATCAGTATAATATAATACATTTTTTATTTTTTATATTATTACATTTAATTTATATATTTAATTTAAATAAGCACAGTACAGTAGCTTAGATTTATGCTTTCAATTTGAATGGAAATCTTATACAGTATAACAGTCAGTAGATCTAAAATTGTGCATTAACAGCTGTCAGCCATGTCAGTATGCAAATGAGCGTTCTGGACATATTTACAAAGCACATTTATTATTTTGGTCACACTTGCGCCCCACTTATGTGCACCCCTGCATACAAAATAAGAAACATTATGAATGACTGAAAATAATTTTGCATTGTGGTCTGACCATTAGCTCGCTAGCAAGGATTTTTACAGTTGCAATTTCTAGCAAGTATCTATTTAATAATACAAAATTAAAATCAATCAGTTGTATTCCCATCCCATCGATCCATTCAGCAGATCACTCCTCCCTCCGTTTTATTTCTATTTTCCTTTAAACACACTGTGCCTTCTGTCATGCAACTGCATTTCATTCTCTCTTTCTCTCTGTCCTCTTACAGAAGCTGCAGATCTTCTCAGTCACATCACATTGCAGTGCCCAGCACTTCCTCTTCAATATTCATGAGGACTGCAGAAGGCCTGACTGCAAAGCATGCTGGGTAGAGCCCCTCAGACTCTCCTAATTACATCACCGTTCTGTGCTGACGTCCACCTCGGTTTCATTCCTCAATATTAGTCCTGGATATGATCATACATCTCAGCAATCCTAATACACAATTAATGCCCTATTTCTTCTCATTAAAATCTTGTCATCTCTTTGTGTGTGTGTGTGTATGTGTTTTATTTCTCAAGATGCACATTGACGCAGAAGAGAAAATAAGGAATTAAAAGAGAATGAGAGAGAAAGATTGAGTAAGAGAGAGGGAGGGAGGAGGAGGAGGAGAGATGGATGTCCAAGAGTCAGGAAGTCAGAGAGTCGTGTGTAAGACGCCTGCCGAGCTCCCGCCAGCACATGGCCACTGGCTCGGCCTCCTCCCCTGGGGCCAGTCCCTCTCTGCAGGAGCAGGAAAGTCGCGTCAGGGGGTGGCAGTCTGTAAGCTACCCCTCAGATGGCACAGCACACACACCAACACGTTCTGAAGCAGACAATAACAGCACACTAGATAACAGTGTGCAGAATGGAGGTAATAGGAGTGATGCTTATAACCTGATTCTGATTTACAGCATGATTAAACCAGCATGAACTATTATGCAAATGAGGGACAAATTCCAAATATATAACAATAAAAGAAAGCAGACTACCATTTAAAAGTTCGAGATCAGTAAGATTTTTTTTATATAATTTAATATTTTAATTCAGCAATAATGTTTTTAAACAAGATTTTTTTATATATATATATATTTTTCAAAATAATTTTCTATTTAATAAATGCTAGTCTTCTATTAATCCAAGAATCCTGGACGATAATGTTTTTTGCTAAAATATTAAGCTGCACAACAGTTTTCAACATAAGTGTGATTCTTGAGCACCAAACCAGCATATACTGTACAAAGGGACCTTGTGACACTTAAAACTGGAGTAATGGCTACTGAAAATGCAGCTTTGCATCATTACTTTGAAAATTAAATTTATAGAGAAAAACTTATTCTAAATTGTATTAATATTTCACAGTATTGCTGATTTTATTTTTGATCAAATAGCAACCATGGTAAGCATCAGAGACTTCTTTCAAAAACATTTATCCACCCCAATTTTTGTTGTATGGTACTTTAGTTCTACTGTTCACCAAACAGCATTCACAAAAATATGACAATATTGTAATTTGAGTTTGTAGGACACGAGTCATAATAAAATAACTTAAGTGTTTCAATTGTTTTGAACTACATCAGTTATTTAAGACCAACATAGACAAATTGAAATTGCAACACTGCAATAGAAAAATCCCTAGTTCTGTCATGAAACTCTAGATGGAACAGGCAGGTTGGTTCTTAAAGGGATATTCCACCCCAAAATGAAAATTTTTGTCATTAATCACATAGCCCCATGTCGTTCCAAACGCGTAAAAGCTTCATTCATCTTTGGAACACAATTTAAGATATTTTTGGATGAAAACCGGGAGGCTTGTGACTGTCCCATAGACTGCCAAGAAAAATACACTGTCAAGGTCCAGAAAAGTATTGAAAGCATTGTCAGAAATAGTCCATCTGCCATCAGTGGAAAGGATCCCCCGAATTTAGTTGAGTTCCGCTGGCGCGTTTGCGAGATAGTGACACCAGTCAACACTTTCACTTCAGTAAGGAGGTCTCTTGTTCAGACAGCGTTGTCTTATTCGAACATAAGTGCCCTGCAAAGTGGACTTCAAATATAATTCCGCCATGATTCCAGGGCATCAAGGTTCTTGAACTTGAATTTATATTGTATTTATTTACAGAGGTATAGTATGTCACACTTCTCTAGTAAGATTCATCTGTGTAAATACAGTAGCGCAAATCTGTGAATGAATGTTCCAAAGTGAAATAAACTTTAACTGAATAAAGTTGAATGGAACAGATTTAATTACAACGCTGAATTGTAATGTGTAAAGTCAAATGTTTGGACACATGAATGGGAAAGTGTCCAAACTTTTGACTGGTACTGTACTATAATATACACAAAGAATATTGGCCGATATATAGATCTCAACCTTTTTATAACTCCCTAATATTAGATTCGGTATCAGCCCCAAAAAACCCATATCAGTCGGGCTCTAGTTTTAGGCCCTGTTTATATGCTGTTTGTGCAGCAGCAGTATGTCTTAAATACTCACAGCACCGTATCGCTGTATGCATTGGAAGTAGTGAGTTCCTGTGCTTGCTTGCAGCAGAAGCAATAACCAACAGCAGCAGCAATCCAGCAGCATAGCTTTTAGACCCACAAGTTCTTTTTTTGGTTGGTGGACCTTTGCACCACATCTTGTTCAAAGCACCAAATAGGCTCAGTTGCAAATAGCTTCTAAATTTCAAAACCATGATGCGTTTGCCTTTTTTGTTGCTCTCTGCTATTCTTTGGAGCTCCCTTTCAGCCCTGGAAGGCTATTTCACCACAGAGAGTCTCTGAGTGGCATGAATTCATGAAAATACAAACATCCAGAGGGCACAGAAAGGGGTAGAAACATCATGTCAATTTTATCTTTTTTTTTGTGCTACCCTGTTTCATGTTTAGCGTGAGAAAAAGAAGGGATGAGCATGTGAACTGAGAGAGGGCTGGGATGTGGCACACATCAGCACATAAATAATGTAGGAGGAAGTGAAGCATCTGTAGATTTCTGTTCTATTACAAAAATCCACCATATCATCTGATATTGTTTTACTTGCTTCTGTTTTTTTATGTTCCATTCTGTTTTCCACCAATAGAGAAAACATTCTCAAAAAATAATGGCAAATAGATCCAGTAAAACTAAAAATCCTTATTAAAATATATGTATACATTCAATCAAATTCAAATTCAATCAATCACATATTTCATACTATGGAGCCAAAAGAGTATCAATAAAGATAAATTCACACACTACATTCACATATGCACACACAGGATTCATACATGCACACACATGATTCATAAATACACACACGGGATACACAACTGTGCACAAAATTTACAAATGCACGCACAAAATGTACAAATGCACACACAAAATTTAAAAAGCACAGAAGATTCACAAATGCATACAAAATTCAGAAATGCGCACAAAATTCAGAAATACACACACAATTCAAAAATGCAAACAACATTTACAAATGCACTCAAGATTCACAAATGCACAGGACAAGATTCAGAAATGCATTTCTGATGCACACACACACATATATGCACACACACACATATATCTTTGATTTACAAACTGCTTGCGGTCTGTGAACTTCACTGCATTTGTGTGTGAATTTTGAGACTCCCTTGACTTGGCTCGACACACAAATGCATTTTTTTAAATGGGGAATGATCAGCAACCAATCAGATATCTCCCTTCTTTTAGCCAATCACAAGAACGCACTCCACGTGAGGGATTGTTTACTTATAAGCCAATCACATGAATGCATTCACACAGCGCGATATGCCTGTGGTGCGGCATATTATAGCCTGCTTATGAAATTGTATGAAAATACAGATGTTTGTATTACAATTCAGGTTTATTTTTTATATTTTTTTACAAAACATAAATGTAAAAATGTCTCAATACATATAGCCCAGTGACTGCAGAAAAAAAGTTAACCATGGATTCATAAATTTGTGATAGGCAATTATTTCATTTTATTGAAATATTTTAATCAAAGTAAAAAAAAAAAAAATTACACCTTTTTGAATATTTAAATATACCTAAATATTCTTTTGGATGCAATATAGAAGTCACTTTAATTATAATATTCGGTCCCTACATGAAGAGAGAGTCAGTGGTCCGCTGCGAGAGGAAAGTGACTCTCCGGCTGCGAAAAGTGGGTCTCCAGCTGAGGAAAGTGAGTCGTTCACTGAGGAAAGTGAGTTGCTCGCTGCGTGAGGAAAGTGAATAGTTTTCTGAGGAAAGTGAGTCGTTCGCTGCGTGACTCGTGAGGAAAGTGAATCGTTCGATGAGGAAAGTGAGTCGTTCGCTGCGAGAGGAAAGTGACTCTCCGTCTGCGGAAAGTGACTCTCCGTCTGCGGAAAGTGAGTCTCCGGCTGCTTGAGGTAAGTGAGTCGTTCGCTGAGGAAAGGGAGTCGTTCGCTGCATGAGGAAAGTGAATCGTTCGCTGAGGAAAGTGAGTCATTCGCTGCGTGAGGAAAGTGGGTCGTTCGCTGATTGGCTTATAAGTAAACAATCCCCCATGCGGGGTGCATTCTTGTGATTGGCTAAAACAAGGGAGATATCTGATTGGTTGCAGATCATTCCCTGTTTAAAACAATGCATTTGTGTGTCGAGCCAATTCAAGGGAGTCTCAAAATTCACACACAAATGCAGTGAAGTTCACAGACCGCAAGCAGTTGTAGACTGTAAATCAAGATATATGTGTGTGTGCATCAGAAACACATTTCTGAATCTTGTCCTGTGCATTTGTGAATCTTGAGTGCATTTGTAAATGTTGTTTGCCTTTCTGAATTGTGTGTGTATTTCTGATTTTGTGTGCATTTCTGAATTTTGTATGCATTTGTGAATCTTCTTTTCTTTTTAAATTTTGTGTGTGCATTTGTAAATTTTGTGCGCATTTGTGTATCCTGTGTGTGTATTAATGAATCATGTGTGTGCATGTATGAATCCTGTGTGTTCATATGTGAATGTAATGTGTGAATTTATCTTTATTGATACTCTTTTGGCTCCATATATTTCATTTAATTTTGCAAAATGTACACTAAAAAACGTATTAAAACAAGACTTTTATGCTAGTTTAATTCACAAATATTATTACTGTCAAATATTTCTGAAACTTCAATAAGATAACATTGTGTGTAGTTTCGACTACATGTTTTCTGCATAATCAGCAAATCATAAAAGTGGTCATTTAAATATCACATACTGTGCAAAGTCTTAAAAGTAGAGGCACTTAAATTCTAAGGTTGTGAGAAAGGGTGGAAATGTAAAAAAATATTTACTAGCATTACAAATGGTCTTCAGAGAAAAATTGTGTATAGATATGATACCATCATTTATTGAGTAAGTAAATGAAAGATTGCTCTGATATGTCACGTATTAGGGGGTAAAAACAGATCGCAGTTGATTCATGATATGTAAACACTGTTCATGTATCACAGGGTACGATTAAATTAATTTACATTTAACCATTTTAATATGGAGAATGTATGAAATGTGATACTCGACTACCATTGGCTCATCTGCGTTTGAAGGGAGGGGCTTACCTATAGGTGAGTTGTGTGAATTGAAGTGAATTTAGCAATTGCTTGTATGTAATTTTAAACAGATAATCCAATTGCATTCTATAGAAAGAAAGTTAAACCAACCAGAACACGCAAGAAACTGCAGAATCCATTTCTACTGCAGTAAGAGTATGAGGCAAAATAGGCACAGAGGAGAAGAGGAAAATTTGTGGACACTGTCCTACTCTGTCTTGACATTGAATGACTGACTCCCAAATGTGCACTGTCATGAATCAAGACTGAAGGAGCTCTTTTAAACTGAACCACACATAAGCAACTGCACTACCACACACACACACAACCACAGCCAGAAAGTATACAAATTAGCAGTTAATTGTTTCAGATAAACTATCACAGCAAACATAAATGCAACCAAAGCAGAGACGCTCACACAAAACAAGCACACACACACACACACACACACAAACAGAAACATGCTTACATCACTTCCTAGTCCCTCTGTCAGCATGCAGAGTAAGTGTATGACATATGTTTCACACGGCATGACTGTTTTCCCAACAGAAAGTAGAAATGTAGACATTACTCTCACACATATACCCACACACATAAAGAGAGGCTCTGCTAATACATGAGTGTACATTCACTGGGCTGAATCATTTTATTCTACGCCACCTACACACTTAACAGAGATCAGAAGTGTGTGAAGACCTGCTGAAAAGTCTAACAGTCTATCTATCTATCTATCTATCTAGGGGCTGCAAGCAGTCTTTTTAAATATTTGTAAAGATTTTAAACCAAGGCTTTGTCAAGTGAATATTTTAAGTATGTTTTGACAATTTTTTTATAGTTAATTAATACACTACCAATCAAAAGTTTGGGGTTAAGCAAATAAATCTTCAAAGTTTAAAATCAACATCGTGTTGATGTCACAATTTGTGTCATGGCAAAATTCATCAATGAGGCGTCAGTGTCTATTAAATTATTCACAAGACTACGGGTTCCTATCCTATGAGTTGACACTCTGTTTAATTATGTGTTGACTTGCTATGGCAGATGCTTCAGATTGTGAGATGACATCACGCACATTAACTGAGAGAAACATTTGAAGGACAGTGTTTGTTTTTGCTTTGTAATAAGAGTTCGGCACAAACGTGATTCAAGTGTAACCGTTTTTACAGCTCTGTGACAGCTCTGCTGCACACCATGCCCACTCTTTTAACTTTAGTGAGAACTAACAAAGTACCTGTCTCAAATGGAACACTTTATGTACACTTTCGGTCTCCCGAGCGCCCCCTTTATGCCGTTATGCGCTCTCGATCCCGAACCGGGGAGAGCTCTGCAGCAGACTTCTACCCGACAGTCAAAGCAGCATTACATCACGAAAGTGCGAGCTCTGAGGAAGACCTTGAGGATTTAAGGTGCCATTTGGGACATTAAAGTCCCTTTAAGGAAAGTCATTTCACTTGGAGGCCATCTTTGAATCACCTCTCAGGCATGCAAGTGCAGCTCCTATCACTTTGTATCGGGAAACATCAAATTCCCAAACAGTTTTCTAAGCTTACGATTAAAATTCGTATTTGAAATCACCAATGATATTTGACAACAACTGTCATAAATGTTATTTCTTTTGCTTGAATAGCATTATAAAAAGCTTATTTCTCAGGCTAGATCATGCGCAGTTCTAGGCATATGTCTCAGAGTGCTGACAGTTTCTATAGCAAACTGGACTTTAAACGGCAGCTGCAGTGACGCGCTGACTTTACCGATTAGCCATTGGCTCTTTCATTCAGAAAGCGGAGTTTCCTGCGATTTATTGTCCTTGTTAAGTGTTGTATTCTTTTCCCCATTCAAAACTATACAAGTGACACGTCTTGGGTATTCTATAGTCTTTGGAACTAACCAGTGCTGAAACAGGGTTTTTACATGACACTTTAAAATTAAATTGCAATAATATTTCAAAATGTTAGCATTTTTACTCTACTTTACTTTATCTAAATGCAGTCTTGGTGACTTCAGAACTTACGCTAATGGGAGGGGAAAATTCTGTGGGTGATTTACTAACAATGTACTAACAAAGAACACAGATGCAGCCAGATCATTTCCATAATGACCAGCGCAATCTACCAAGAGCAGCAAAAATTGCTGGCCTGCTTTAAATCATGCTTTTTGGGGGGTTATAAATAATGGCGCAAATACCAGGAATTTGACGAGAGCAAACATTAGTAAATCGCATTTTATGATTCATTTTAATACTTTCCTCCCACAAATTTAACGTCTGAAAGAGAAATTCCTACAGATGATATTCAATTAGTCCAGGCGCAAAATTAACTGTCCATATCTTTTCAGTACTAATTCTTTACTGCACATCTTTAGTAAATCCTGACAGTACTATTTTAACTTCAACGGTTTGTGCTGGCAAATCTGGCCCTAAAATTGAATCGATCCGAAACCTCTGAATGGCATGTATAATTTTTTTTCATTTTAATTTATTGTAATTCTACTTTCTTACATTTAAACTGCAATCCTGCATCCTGTTGGTTACAATTCAAATGCATTGCAAGAATCAAACTGCTGCTCTCAATTAAATTTTCTATAGCACACAACCTTATAACCAGCACACCAGCTTCCTAAAACACAACATTTGCTGGGTCAACCAGCATCCCATGCTGGGAGCCAGTTTGAAAAACACAAAATCCTTGGGACCAGCAATATCATGTGAGACACAAGACAGGAAGTCTATTCACGTGGTTTTATTGCATGACCCTATCAGCCTCTGCTTGATGAATGATAGCATTGTTAGTGCCTTCAGCAGCATTAGATGAAGGTGCTGCTCCGCCTGATGTATGTATCACATTGAGGGCAGAGTATGCATGTGTGGCTTATTTATAGTTCCACAGTATTTTAATATTGCTTCACCTTTAGTTCAAATAACAAAAGTGTTCAATGTTCAGAGGTCAGAAGTTGATGAGGCAGGAATACAGAGTTCATAAAATAGCAGTTCATTCAGTCTGATTCACAACCCATGATGCTAATTTCAAGTGTAGGGCAAGGTACTATGTTAGATATAAAAAGACAGGATTAGTGAAGAAACACAAGATCACCTGCTGTCTATATATGAGGGAATGCCAGCGGGTCACCGCTAAAACCTCAGTGGGGTTCTGCTACGCCTCACAGGGGATTGTGTCAATCCAGCCAGGGGTCACGTTCACACAGAGCGACAAAGGTCACACAAATGGCATATTCACACACTCTGAATCATACTTGTGCATGTTTGAATGACATATAATAAGAGTTTATACTTTTAAAATGATGGATAATAGACATTAAAGCATTGAAAATGATTAATTGGTTTGTTCAAGTAGTTCAGATAGTTCAAAATCCCCAGAATGTAATTAAAACAAATTATAACAGAAATAAATCATAAATAGATCATAAATATTAATCAGTGAAGAGATAATGTAAAATATTGCATATAAACTGGGCTTATCAAGTCTAAGGTAACATTTAAAAATGTACCATTCAAAATAGTTTCTGAATAGTATAATAATGATTAAATAACTAGACATGCAGAGTGTGTATATATATATATATATATAGAGAGAGAGAGAGAGAGAGAGAGAGAGAGAATATAAAACATTTTAAAATTTTGGGTTAAAAATAATTTCAATTGAAATATTTGTAAAAAATATTAACTAAACTAAAATTTTAAAGGACAAATAAAAAAATATATAATGATAATAAACAAAAAAAATAGGACATTTTTAACTTTCTGGTTCTGCACTATTTTGACAATTCTAAAAAAAAAAAGAAAAAAAAAAGAAATATTCAACATTCTAAATGATTTCTTTACATTCTAAAGCGGACTAATCAATTTTTAAATTTGACTTCAAAAAACACAAGCAGTTCCCTGATGATCTCTGACTTTTGGACATTATACAATCTTTAGAGTTATCAAGCCATGTTGCATTAGTTCACATGATCATAACCTGACCCAGACACATGCTATCAGCACCATATAAACGTCTCATCTTCAGTCCTCTGCAATATCTCACTCCTTCAGGCCCCAGTGCTGGGATGAGTCACCCCCTCTGGTTACTCCATTTTCCTCATTACACTCTCTTCTCATGAGGAGACTTCCTCCCAGGCTAGCGTGGTCAAGGGCTAAATTAGATAAAAGCGTAAGTTTAATATGAAATACATTTTGAGGGAATTAGCGGCTCGCTGAAGGCTGGAAGCACACTGAAAGGCCATCGGCTCAGAGAAGCCGGATGAGTCAGAGCGGGAGAGGAATGCTGAGTGAGACCTGAGCCTGATACACAATTTTTATCCTACAACAGAATTCACAAAAACTGCCAAACTCCCCAGGCCTACTCTACCAGCCACGGCTGTGCATGGGAATGAGAGCTCTGACAGATAAGAATTTAGTGAGCCACTAAGCTGAGATGATACACTGGGAGAGGCCATGAAATCCACATGAATGTCATGAATGCTGGAAAGGTATGCAAGAACACTTGGCCTTATTAGCAGAGACTTCCTCCAGCTAAAAGACCAGCTTTGCTGATCAGGAGCATATGTTGTTTTGGATGGTGCTGGTTTCCCCATCTACAGCAAGACCTCTTTGGTCAACCAGCTTTACTAGAAAGACAATAAGCTGGTTGTGTAATAATATGGTTTTGTCATAGAAATTCTTAATGATTTCCACTAGTGATGCGCAGGTCAGGTTTTTTTCCAACCCGCGGGTCCCGTTTTTATGAAATTATTTGGCCAGCCCCCAGCCCCCAGCCCCCCAGTAAAATTTCTTTACCCGGGGTCTGCAGGTCATGAGACAACCCACGCATGGGGGATATCATGCAAATTACGTTGATACGTAAGCTTTCGTATTGTAACCTTATCAGAGAACCTACTACAATATGAAAATAGAAATTCCAAATATTTAATTTTAATATAGGCTATAGGGAATTGCATGCAATTGGGGGTCCACGGGTTATGAGATCAAGTAATCTCTTATAAATCGCATAAATATAAATCGCAAACCTAGTAAAAAAAAAAATCCTTTGCCATGATTTATATGAAATACTTTTATTTCATACTATATATATTTCAAAATTATTTACATTTTCATTCAAAATTATAATTAAACTTTATTTGGAGAATTTATTCATTAAACAATGCACTTTTCTTATGAATATGCCTAAAATATCACTATTAATAAGGATTGCATGATCTCTCTGTATAATAGCAGTCTTTAAAGGGGTCATATGATGCTTTTTTAAAGATCATTACTTTGTGTATTTTGTGTAACAGAATATGTCGACATGCTTTAATGCTCAAAAAACACTTTTTTTTTCAAATAATGTGCATTATTGTAGGTTCTTTATGCCCTGCCTCTATCAAACACGTCGTTTTCTACAAAGTCCCGCCTTCCAGACAAGCGCAGCCTGCTCTGATTGGCCAACTGACCCAGTGAATTGTGATTGGAAGAATTCCACAAGCACTCATCGGAAATGTAAGCCCCTTTCCAAAATCGCGAGCTTCATCTTTCAAAATAAATGTAAAGAGTTTTACCCATAAAAGGGGAACAGAGTGGAGTGACAGACACAGTGATGAAGCTCGTATGTGTTTGCAGTACACAAGCCATGGACAGCTGACTACACTATTTGACCCTCTCTCCTTCTCTTTTTTCTCTCTCTTTCCATCTCTCACACGCACGCACGCACACACACACACAATGTGCAAAACTCCGCATTTAAACATTCAATAGCAAATACTTAACCAATTAACAAAACATACTTACAATAGCTGATTCAGAAGCACCAGATTGCCGTAGCAAAGTCAGAATGACCTCCTCTCCTAGGCTCACAAAACAGTCGTCCATAAAATCCGTTGAGTAATCTTAAAGATTTCTAATTACATCTGCTTTCGGACGGCCAAATAATGTGATTTTGCTTTCGTCTAGATACACACAGCATCTCCCTGACACTACAACACTAACTGTGGTTTGAACATTTGGGCGGCATTACGCAAATATTTCCACATAGTGACGTAGGCATATGGGGTCGTGTTTTAATGAGCCATTTTAGGGGGGCGTGGCAGAGTCTTAACTTTGACAAAGAATATCTCTTTGGCTTTGAGACTTAAGTCTTGGCAACTTTACAGATCTTCTTTATTCACCAAGAGCTTGTAACACTCCAAAGAGAAAGGAAGAATTTAAATGGCATCATATGAACCCTTGCAATATATTTAAAGTGTACCTGAAGTATACTAGCAATAGTTCCTCTTTAGCACAATCAAATATACTTCAGTTTAGCAGACTTTAAGTAGCCTATACAAGTTTAGTATACTTAAAAAAAAAAAAAACATTTGCATGTTTTTTTTAAGCACATAAAATGTAAATGTATGTGTAGTATATTTAGCAAAAAATAAAAGTATTTCAAATATATCTACAAAAATAAAGTCATGATTACCTTTTTTCTTTTATAAAGGATTCCATAGATGGTCTGCTAGAAAAACACAAACCATCCCATTGATAAAAGGCATCATCTGGATATTCCCTTATTCACTTCATGCACTGAGTGTGTTTCCTTCTTTACCCTGAGAAAGATTAGCACTGTAGTGAGGAGGTGAAGTGTTGCAACACCTGAGGGCCGTGTTTGTCACTTTCACCTTCCTGTTTTCCTCAAGGGCCCACTGTACCCGCTGTACTGCCCTCACTGCCAAGAACAGCTGAGTCAGAGAGGCGAAGATGGATTGTGCAAGCATGTGTGTGCATCCATGTGTGTATAAGAGGGTGTTTTGGTGTGTTTGTGTGTGTGTATGTGTGTGTGTGTTCTTTCCTTGACACTACAGGGGGCAGTCTGATGCTGAAGATGGTGGGTTAACCTGCTGCTCTACTCTGCATCCTTGAGCCTGAAGCTCTCGGCCAGATGACACCAGTGCTGGAGCAAATGAGACGGTCCATAATGTAAGAGCTCTGTAAGTCACACGGCATGATACTGTCAACAGAGAACATCAATAATCTCTAATAGATGCTAAAAAGATTTGCTAAAAAATAATTGACAGAACATTGGATTCTTTATACATTTAGTATCACCTCCAGTGGGCATCAAATTTGAGTCGAAACGTACAGTATCACAACAGCAACATACAAACTTTGATTTGAGGCTAAAAGTATTTGAAAATGTGAGAAAGACAAAGGCACAAGACTCTTTACATTTAAGTTGCCAATAGAAAAAAACGATGGTATCATATAAAAATGTTGATATACAGTCTGTCTATAAAGTGTCAAATATATTTAAATGTATCACAAAAGTCAAACATACTGTATACAAATATACACCCCCCTTCAAAAGTATTGGGTCAGTAAGATTATGCTCAACAAGGCTGCATTTATTTGATCAAAAATACAGTAAAAACATTAATATTGTGAAACAGTATTATAATTAAAACAACAGTTTTTTTATTACTCCGGTCTTCAGTGTCACATAATTCTTAAGAAATCATTCTAACATACTGATATGATGCTCAAAAAACTTTCCTTACTATTATATAGTATATATATAATTATTATTATATTACAAAGTTTTGCTTAATATTTTCGTGGAAACCGTAATAATTTTTTTTTTTTGGATGAATATAATACATTAGTTAAATACAAAGTTCAAAAGATATATATTATTTATTGTGTCTTTAGTGCCACTTTTTATACATTTTATGTACATATATACATATACACACATGTACTGAATCCGTACTGTTTCGTTTGCATTAGCCACAGTGTTTCATGAGAGTAGGTGTTTGCTAATGAGCTCTTTTGTTTGTGGTTCTTGTTTTCATGTTAACAGTGACTTCTCTAATTGGTGGATCCAAGAATTATGATAGCTCCTCTCTATGAATTCTGAAATGAAACCTATAATATACATTAAACATTAAAAAAAATAGTAAAATGAAGTGGCTTTTATAGAAGCATATATCATTGCTGAACAACCTCAGAGCTCATGTTAGGTCTGTCTAGAAGAGTTATGGGTTAAAATCCATTATGGAGAAAACAAATGGGATTTTTACTTTGAGAAGCCGCTGGCTACACTCTAATGTAGTTACACTCCGTTTTAAATCACAACTTCCTCTTAGAATCTCGTTCTCTCTCTAGGTGTTTCTCTCTCTTTCTGTCTTTCTCCCATAAACAAACAGGCCTAATAAAAATGTATTTCAATGCTTTGCTGACACCTCTCTTTTTTGCTGCGTTTTGGTTGCTAGCTTTCAGTAATGGGTGCGGGTATTTCAACACTTCACCAGAAAAACCATGTTTGACTAGCATTTTCATTGATTGTTCTCGCTATAGTACACTAGCAATACCCAGCAGTCAGTAACACTTTACGATAAGGTCCCATTAATTAACATTATTTAATGCATTAACTAACATTAACTAACAATTAGCAATACTATTAATTGTTCACTGTTCATGTTACCTCAGGGCTACTAAATAATACTAACGGATACATACTTTGATGTAAATAATGTATTAGTGAATGCTATTGAGTCCTCAATCCATAATATTGCTTTCTTCAGCAAAAAAAAAAAAAAAAAAACTAAATCAGGAGAGAAATCTGCATAGAACAAGCACAATTTATTAATAAAAAAGAGTCCAAAGACAAATATATCAGTGGATTTTGATGTGAGATGACAAAGGGAGATGGACTTTTTCACTGCAAGAGGGCTTATAATGGTTTATGGGGTCATATTTTGTCCAGAAGCTATTAAGCATTTAAAGTTAAAATACCCTTTAATAATGGATTTGTTTCTTACAAGCATGCAGCTTTTCACTTCACAAAACATTAATTGATGAACTGGAGATGTATTCATTATACTTGTGGGCTTCTGTGATGTTTTTATCAGCTGAATGGACTCTCATTCTGACGGCACCCATTCACTGCAGAGGATTCATTGGTGAGCAAGTGATGCAATGGTAAATTTCTCCAATTCTGTTCCAAATTCATCTATATCTTGACAACAATGACGTTCTAGGTCCAAAAAAATTCCAGGAGCATTTCCTACTTAGCAAAATCATGATCACCCTACTTTAATATGGCTGATATTAAAGGAATTCACTGTATATTTAATAATAACACAGAAAACATACAAAAAAAGCAGTCAATATTCAACAAAGCCCTCATAACATTCCACCACAAGCAAACAGGGGACATCATTACAGGCAGTGCAGGTGGATTCATCAGGGGAGCCCGAGACACACATGATGTCGCCCTTCATCTCTCCCACCAGACCTGCTTATTGCTCATAATCAACTACTGCTGTCAGGTTGTGCTCTTGTTATTGAGCTGCGGCCCATAAACACACAGTCATATCGGGAAGACAACAGCACTCATGCTGGCAATATTACAGATCTTTTCCCTCTCTCTCCCTGCACTCCACTGAGGCACTGGACTGGAAAAGCTACACCATGCACATATAAATACTTCATCACTGATTCAATTTTAAACCATGGATGGAAAGAAAGGAAAAAAGATTGCTCCTTGAACTTCACTTTCCCTCCATTAGTGACTGCCTTCATCCTCTGTATTTTTTCTCGGCATCTCCCCCTCTCTCTTTCTCATATGTACACACATGCACAAATGCTGAGTTTGGTAATGGAGTTACACAAACACTTGCACATACTCACCAGATATCAACACACACACACACACACACACACACAAGACATTTCCAGACTTTGATAATGGGACAGCGAGAGGACGGAGGGAATTTAAACCATTGTATTGCACCGAGGTCATAAATAGCCAGCGGAAATATTATGTTTACTTTCTGTCAGAGCGCAGAGACACAACTGCATACATCAATTGAACATCCACAGCGTGTAATTTTGCTGAAATGGGCTGTTTTGAGAGCAAGAGGGTCACAAAAAAAGGAAGGTCATTTGGTTTATGACGAGATTTGAGCTGCAAAGAAAAGAAAGGCCAAGTCATATCTAACGTATCTAGACAGGCCTGCAGGGATTAGTATAATTCTGCAAGACATATGACATTAATCTGGGAATATGAGAAAGAAACTGTTAACTTGTGTGGATTAGGACCAGGCCTTTGAAGATGCCACAAGGGGACAGCATTACAGGCAACTGGGGTAAATATCACACATCCGATGTTGAGACTGTAATTTCTTAACACAGATTCAAACTGAATATGTATAGCATGCATACTAAATCAATATATAAATCTATGTATATGAGCTTTGTGGTGCATGTTCTTCAAGTTATTGTGTTTTGTCAAGACACAAAACAGGTCAAGAATGCATACAACACATTTAGTATGCATACTACATTCATCAAGTATGACAACTACATACATTTTCAATGCATACTACTTAAATGGTGTGCCCTGCATTGATTTGGATACATATTAAAATGATTTAGTTGCATGCTGCATCAACTTTGAATTCATGCTTCAGAAATTTGCAGTTGATTATGAATGCAAGAAAAGCCTAAATAATAAGTGACTGTGTATAAACTGGACAAGCTGAAAAGTAAAGTATGTACTTGCTTCATGTTAAAATGCGTTTAACATACTTTAACTACAGAATACAATTCAAAGTTTGAGGCCGGTAAGATGTTTTAATGTTGAAAAGCATCTCTTTTGATCACCAAGGCTGCATTTATTTGATCAAAAAAATAAACAATAACCCATTCTAATATGCTGACTTGAAAAGAAAAATGCTGTTATTATTAAAAATCAGTGCTTAATATTTTCGTAGAAATCTTTTGAATATAGTTTTTTTTTTATATAAAACTTACTAAACCCACACTTTAGATCAGTTGTGTAATTATTAGCTACAAAGCACTAAAATAAAAAATTTACTAAAAATCAAATTTGTTTGTGTCCTGAACACTCAAGAAAAAGATGCGAGTGAAGATTATGCAAAATAACAAAATAAAATTATATTAAAAAGTAATCAAATGAAAAGGAAATGCACTAAGTTATGCAATGCACATAAACCTACTACGCATATCATTTTTGTAAATAATGCATGCAAAAAAAGCTTAAATGATTTTTGGTTGTGTATAAACTACACAGTTTGAAAAGGTTAAAGCAGTATCACAAGAAAATTTGTTACAGAAAAATACTGAAAGCAATTTTAAAAGTTACTGAAACTAAATTAGCTGGTCTCCTAATGTGAGCGCAGAAACGTCAATTATGCAAATTATTCAGGTAAACTAATAAAGAAATGCATTCAGTGCTGCTTTAACTGAAATTAATTTTTATTCATTACTCCTCATAAAATTATTCCTTTTGTGAACGTGAAACACTCTCAGAATTATCTTTTCAATATCAAGATCCATATCATGAGCATTATCAACGGTGTCATCTGTTGCACCAAAAAAACTAAACAAGTTTGCAGCATTCAGGTGACAAAATGATATAATAAGCGATAACATGCATGTATATGGGGCAAGAAGGACACCACAGCTGGGGAGACACTGAGAATAATAAATAGATTAGCTTGGGTCGTTTTGACTTCAAGCAGAAGACAGACGAGAACTTCCCCACCCAAATCTGTCGATAACACTGCTACAAAGCAAAGCTGTTGAGTATGCATGCGTGTAACCGAGCAGCACGTGTAGGGAACACATCTCATGCTCTCTTCTCCTCTGTTGTCCCTGCAAGGACAATTTTGGTTAGCTACAGTATTTCATCTATGTCATCCATAAGGGACCATATGTGAGAAGCATTCTATTGAGCAGCGGCCACCACATATATTCAGAACCTGTGTCAATTTAATCAGTGTTGTGTAATCGTAGCTTATGGGCTCCTTGCCTAATGCGTGAGACAAAGCACTTTGAGTCTAATGGATGCTGCTCTGTCATGTGCAAGGAACGTCGATATTACGACATTATGACTGGAATTGGGACCAGCAAGTACATGGAATATCCGTCAAGAAATAAGAGCATGCATGCTATAAAAAATAAAATATGTTTTGTGCAGTGAAGTTAATATTAAATCATTGAGGAAATGCAATCGGTTCTTGTGTTTTACAGTTAAAAGATAGTCATGTTTTATTAGCCACTCTCTAATTCATCCTCTGTTTTTTAAAAGATACGAAGAACATGACATCATATAATTATTGTTGCAGTGTTCGTAGAAACACCAAAAGGAAAAAAAATTCCTGATTTATATTGTGAGGGTCATTGTGATGTAGTATCAACAGTTGTGTGTTTGAGTTATGTTGAACTGGCAAGGTTTTTGCTTAGTATATGCTTTTAGTGGAAAAATGTGCAAAAGATATCCAAGGCACAATTTTGCATACCTAATCTGAGCAGCATGCATACTCAATGCACTACACTGTAAAAGAAAATCTTTCTAAAAATTCTAAAATTTACGGTAAAAAAACGGCAGCAGTGTTTGCCAGAACTCTACCGTAAACAATACGGTACAATGTTTTAGGTTTTACAGTTTAACCTTAAATTTACAGTTAAAGTCATTAACTGATATAATGTTAATATACCAACCTACTGAAGTACTGAAATCTGTTGTGGAACTTTGTAATACACTGATAACCACCAAATGCAGGTGGTGTTGGGAGAGTCACCTGATGAACCTGATCCCAAGAGGCCTCATAACTTTATGTAAAGAATGACAAAAGGAAGTGGATTGCACAAAGAATACCCCCCCCCCCAGCACCAATATACGTAATTATGTATCTTGCTTCCTTCTTACAGTGTAAAAGGAGACAGTAATGAACACATTAATCAAATCTTTATCAACTTGAAATGTTCAAATATTACAGGCAAAACATGTTCTTTTGTCTAATTATACAAAGAGAAGTGTCAGAATAACAAAACAAATCCATAGCCGTATCACAACACTTTTTCACTATTATATCCCTGTGCATTCAAGCATCCAAAGGATGAACATGGCCATCTACATTATACCACATCTTTTCACTTTCACGAGTCATTTTTTGTGAAATACTACACCTACTTCCACAAAACCTGCAAAGTCAAGAAATGAGAGATTTGACAAACTTTGTGCATTTACATTTGTGCATATGGGACCGGCATTTCTCAAAGTTCATTATACAGCACAACATGTAAAAATGTATAAATACAATCTAGTCGTTCTAATTACTCAACAATTTTGCACTTTATATGTCAGAAGGAAAAATGTCAAATACAACCATTTTAAGTCAACACACACAAAAAAATATGACTCAGCTCTAGCTTTAATATTTAATTTTTGAGGAGATCTATTTCAAAGCAATTATGCCTGCAGGAAAAATATTCTAGAGGCTTCAAGGACCACAAACCGTTTGTGTGCCTTGACTGTAACTAATCAAATGAGAATACAAATTAACATTTTCTCAATAAAATATTGACATTTTTTAACTAAGTGCAAAGAAGTTCAATACAAAAAAGGGTCATGAAACACTAAAACATATTTCCACAATATTAAAGGGGTCATATGATGCGATTTAAATTGTTCCTTTCTCTTTGGAGTGTTACAAGCTCTTGTTGCATAAAGAAGATCTGTAAAGTTTCAAAGACTAAAGTCTCAAATCCAAAGAGATATTCTTTATCAAATTTAAGATTCAACCACGCCCCCTAAAACTGCTCGTTCTAACACACTCCCATGTCTGTGCCACTGTGTGGGAAGATTTGCATAACGCCACACAAATGTTCACACAAAGAAAGAAGGCATGACTTTTATTCTCACTGCAGTATTGTTGCTGCCGCCATGTTTTGGAGACGCTGTGTGTTTCGTTGTGAATGTGAAACCTCTTTGTTTAGCCTTCCAATTGAGGACACAACTAGAAATCAGTGGTTAAGTTGTATTTCAACACTTTGTAACATTTCACCCCAAATATTCAGATGTGTGTAGCGCATTTTTGGAGGACGGGGACTGTTTCCTATGAGAGTAGCCTACAATGCCAGTGTCTGTTTTTATAGAGTGGAGCAATAACAACTTTGCCAGTACAGTCTGGCACTTCTGACTCACAATCTGTAAGTACGTTTACATATTTAAAGAATTTGCAACTGACAATCCAAACCCGAGTTTTGGGCAGTGTGAAGTAGTGTTTGTTGTTTGTAGTTTCTCTGACCACAAATACAGACGTGGTTTTACGTTTAAGGAGTGTGATACGATACGCGAAACGCATAACGTAAAAAGACTGTATAAGTCATTATAATCAGTATTTATGTCCCCACTGGATGCAGCAGATGCCTTCTTTATAATACTTTATAATTACTGGTTTTGTCTCGTTGTGCCAGGACACGAAATCACAGTATGGTAAGGGGCTTAACATTTCATTCACAATCTTGAGGTATTCGGCCAATCACAATGAACTGGATAGCTGGCCAATCAGAGCACACCTTGGATTCAGAATGATGAGCTTTGTAAAAATCATTGCTTTTCAGAAAGGTGTGGCATAGAGGAGAAATAATAATGTACATTATGTGGAAAATAGTGTTTTTTTTTTTTTTACTTTAAACTGAATAAACATTGCATTACACCAAATTCATAAAATGATGTTATTTTTAGCAGCAACATATGACCCCTTTAACAGTGCATATTACCAATACATCTTTATGAAATTTTATACAAATTATATTTTACTAGGTTTGAAATTAACAAACACTGACAGATATTTTTTCTACAGTAACAGAAATTCCCTATTCATTAACCACATTAATCTGATATTTTTACGCAAAATTATACTAATATGAACATTTTGATACAGCTAAAGTAACAATGTAGCAAGTCAAGTTAAGGTAAGTCTTTATCAGCGACAGAAATATTAAAGTTAAGCAGTGTGGCTTTAATGGCAAATGTGGTTTTTCCTATTATGACCACAGCAGGTACTTAATTCTAATGCACTTCTCTGACATTATGCTGCTATATTTCATGTGTCACTCCCACGGTCAGTGGACCTCTCTGCTACCTCTAGTGGTGCAGACATGGCATTACAAAAGCATCTCCCCATAGATCACAACTGAACCTTCCAGAATCCTGGGCAACGCATCCCTTCAAGTTGGCAGGATCATGGACAGATTGGTAGCGACTCAGAATAAATATAGCCCATGACTGAAGGTACTTACTCATATGTGTGACTTCACCTTCTATTAAGCAACAAGACAAATGCATGCTTCTCTGCTGTATTGGAATCTGGGCCAGGCCGTGTGTGTAAGATCTTATGCATCACATCTGTATGGCACACACACGGCAAGATCAGCTTAGAGACATAAAAGTACTGTTGGGTAATTAATACTGTGTTGTACACAGCAGCACAGATTCCATCTTTCATAAGTAAAAATAATACAAAGCACCAATGCAGCTAGTAAATGATGCACTACACCAGGGATAGGCAACTCCGGTCCTGGAGGGCCACTATCCTGCATAGTTTAGCTTCAACCCTAATTAAACACACCTGAAAAAGGCAATCAGTGTTTTCGGGATTACTAGATAGAAACAGGCAGGTGAGTTTTTATGAGGGCTGAAGCTAAACTCTGCAGGATAGTGGCCCTTCAGGACCGGATTTGCCTATCCCTGCACTACACTGTTGGCCATTTCCAAGAATTAAAGAGCCCCCTTCTTGTGTCTTTCTCAAAGGCTATGTTTATACTAGCATGTACTGTACTACTGTTTCTGCGGTATGTATACTGTGTAGAGAAAACAAACTGTGTGTATGGTACACTTGGTAAAGGTTCCAAAATGGGGCTTTTGCAAAGAACCTTTCAAAAACATTTCTTAAAAGAACAATATTTTCTTAGTGTGAAGAACATTCTAAAAATAGCAATGGAATTGCTCCATGAATGTTAAAGGTTCTTTAACATTGAACCCTGCATAGATGCAAATAAAGAACCTTTATAGTTTAGCCACATGATCTGCTGCACATGCTAAAATGTGTAGTATACAGACACTAGACACTGAGCTACAGTACATTTTACAATGCAATGCGGTTAAACTTCCATTTCCGGTGTGATGAATGAACAGTAATTTATGCATTGTAACTTTCCATATTTCCGAACTTTCTCTAACAAGATATTTCTGAACAAAATCAGATCTAAAATGTAACAAAATAAAAATATGCAGATGCAACTAACTGAATTAAATGCACCATGTGTCAACAATATAGCATACTGTGTGATGTTTAATGTTACATAATACATATTTAAATAAAAAATAGTACTATCCAGTTCCAGTATATAATGCAGTATTCAGTAAGAGCTAATATTTCAATTGGAACACAGCCAATTTCTCTGTGTCTCACACTCTGGGCACTTGACATCATTTTTCTCTGGACATCCACCTCAGGGATGTGTAAAAATCACAACACAACTGTTTGTCCACCCACAGCTGAGATCTCACAAGGCCATAGACTGTCCAAAACACTTTGAGACCTCAGCAAAACTGACACATCTTCAGGAACTCGATGACACTCGGGGTCAACAATCTTTATGACATGAAGTGCCATTTTTAATTTATCATAGCAATCACTGTACCACATTGACTTTTATGATAAATGGTGGTGATAAATGTCAAAGTTGGCATGAAAAGAAAATTCAACTTATTCTGTAAATGCATGCTACAGATCTGAATGTGAATTATTCATCCATGTATGTTTTCGTTTTTAATATCTTTTTAAGAGTATAATTTTATATTGAAAGTAAATTTTTTCTTGATTTAAATCTTGTGATGTTTTATTTCTTTACTAATTGTTTATTAATTATGGACCCTGATTTCAACTTTAATTGAAATAAACAACAAAATTCTAATCATATAATATTCCTCTCTTTCTGTTTTTCTTTATGTGCCAGTATTTATCCTTCTGCGTGCCAGTGGTTGAACTCATGGCCAGGGTTACAGACTGGTTTACGCCTGAAGCTGCAAGCTCATATAAACATATGCATCTTGCATTAGCTGTAGCTGTCGCATTACATTAGCCTTTAGGAAACAAGCGGTTTGCATTTTAACTAAACAATTATGTCAAATCCACTAATATGAAAAAAAGCTCAAGGGTTGCATATGAAAAGTGAGTGCTGAACTGCTTATTAAACAAATCACTATTTTATTCAAATCAAAAAAGCAACAGTGTCATCAAACATGTCCCATCTTCAATTTTCCAGACCCCTGTGTAATCTCTAGGGGTCACTGACAGCCTTGACAAATGCTTCATCAGACGTCCCACCGAAGATTAAACAGCCAACTCTCAAGGACAGTCCTCCTCAGAGTGATCTTTAGACTCCAGTATCTTTTTGTGTCACTGCGTGTGTATGAGCAACTCATTTCTGTTAATTGGTGCTACACTGACATTCTACCACCGCCGGCCACGTATCTATGCCCGATCATGTAGTTACGCGAGCATGCTGATAAATGCTAGGCTGACAGGTTTTATGAGCCTTGGTGAGCAGACGGGAGCAGAGTCATCACCCCGGTCTCTGCCGATCTTGTTGTCTTCAGCTCTAACCTGAGTCACGTGTACTTCTTGACTCCCCCTGCTCTCGGGTGAAGCCAAAATCTGCATGCACGCGACCATACATCATAGCATGCACATTGGTGGAAGGTAGGGTTAGTAAGTAGGCAGCCAGAGGGCTCAGAGCAGCAGAGCTCCCATAATGGACTTCAGCTCCCATCCCATCATACAAACAGTAATGAGAATTGGTGGCAGAAGCAGTTGCAGACATTACGCTCACGTTCTTCCAAAGTTCACGCTTATGGCACCGATATGAGGTGGTGTAGCATGCCGATGACAGGCGGAAGGAATGCGACAAACAATGGAGCCTGTGGCGGGTGCATCTGAATACATAAAGCAATCGTGTTTGCTTTGATGCAGCATCAGTCATAAGCATTTGCTTGTAAATCGATCGAGCAGGATGTTCCCCAGAGAACCGAGGGGCTACTTGACCAATCATCTCAGTCATGATCCTCCCTCATCTACCCTGCCAGACATCAGCATCTTCCTCAAACATAATCTGTGGACAACCTGCTCTAGCTGACTGGTTAACACAATGAGTCAGTGATATGTGTGAAGGTGTATGTATCCTTCCCCATGCGCAAAAAGAGCAAGGAGGGGTTTTTTTTCTGTTACCTTGCGTCTACGGTCTTTCGATCGGTTCCTCTTCTTGATCTTCTCCTCCTCCTTCTCTCGCAGCTCTTGAGCTGCGAGCTCCTGTAGGTCCTTGTTCTTGCGGATCTGCTTAGCGGCTTGCGCCATGGTGCCGCTGAAACAAGCAGTGCTGCGCCTATAACGGAGGCTGTCGCTGTCCCTGCGGTGGCCAGTGCGGGAGAGGCGGTGGCGCTGTGCGCGCCTGTGAGGAGTGAGCGCCCTGCACGGCTCTAGGCGGCAAGTTCCCTCAGCAGCGTGCCACAAAAGAGATGATGCTGCTGCCTGCCTGCCTGCTTGCTCCTCATCCAAGCAAGATCCTTCCCATCCCCCCCTCCTTTCTCTCTCTCTCTTTCAACACACCAGTCAGTCACGCAGTCCAAGCCTCAGCGGTGAGGGATACTGCAGCAGCTCGATTTTTCTTCCTCTATCTCTCTTTCTCACTCAGTCTCCCATTTTTCTCAGCAGAGATACTGCCAACTGTTTACCACACGTCTGTTGTATTATTGTCGTCGTCTTTGTGCAGATCTGCAGGATGTGCTTGAAAACAATAAGCGCACAAATTTACAAATTTAGTATTTCTTTCCACACAGACTGGTTTTGAAATAAAATAAAAAAAACATATTTTGTTTGATCAATTACTGTATATTCGCCTCTCATACAACCTTATGTGGTTGGTTTCTATATTACTTTAGTGTGATGCATTCAGTTGGGTGCATTTTCTGGTTCTAATTGAAGGCAGGTTCCCATTTGATTTCCCATTTGAGTGAAAGGGCTTAGAGCCATAACAGCTTACCTCATAAAAACTGCATGTACAATCTCACTCTGTCTCTCCAGACTGTGGTTTTCCATGAGAAAGGGCTTTTGCATTGTTGTCTATGCAGTAATTTGGTCCATTTCGACCTGCAGATTATGTGAGAAAGACAATGTGTGTACATGACAAAGAGAGAGAGAGAGATATAGGTTGCATTATCACTCGTTTATTGCATCAAGATACGTACCAGTCGCTTTATGTCAAGGAAAACCCTATGGAACCATCCAGATTCTTCCCAGAGCTGTCATGCCGTTCCTCTCTTGTATTTTGTAATTTATACAGTAATGACAAATTGTTTTTTTTACTAGTGAACACGTGGGATGCAGTGTGGTATTTATATTTCCTGGTTTATTTTACAATACTGTGCAAAATGTGAGATTGTGGAGTATAACAGTTATGTAAAAATGAGCCAGTGCATTATAATTCAGAGCCCATCTGAAGTAAAATGCAGGCAGAAGCGTTTGCCTCTGAGAATGATGTCAGAGTCATGTGACAGATCAGTCATATTTATTTATGCTTGTCATGACACTAGGCTCTACATTATCCTTCAACTGCTTGATTTCTCTTCCTCTAACAAAATGATCTAATGATTCCCCTTGGGAAAGGGGGGAAACTTTGTAATTATAGTGACAGTCTTTGTTTACATCACATACTGTACTGTAAAAGCCTATACTATGGTCTACATGACATATTTGGTGGAAATCTGGTTATTAGGTTGGTTTTGAATGCTTTAAGATGTCTTGGGTTTGCACTAACATGTAAATCAACATAGAAAGCATAAATACATAGTATGATAATAGATATTTCCCAGTTTCCCAGATTATTTATTTATTTTGTATTTTTTGCAGTGCTTTAAAAAGAGAATTGGACCCATCAGTGTTGATTTTTCTGCTATTTCAGAGTGATTATTCACATGGAAAGAAAAACTGTGCATTAGCAAAGTTGGCAGATTTCATGATGAATGGGAATACTAACAGACAGTTTTCTTCAGGTAATATCTAAAGGGTTTGTTGTGCTGGGTAATATAGAAGTTGTAATTTGACTTATACAATCACCTAACAGTGAGTATGCCATTTCCAATTACAGCAAAAGTTTTCAATTACCAATTCCACTCTTGAGATATCCTATTTGGAGTCAACCATAATTATGTTTATTCAAAAAATGTGTCAAACAACAGGTGTTGTGGGTAAATCGAGAATTAGCTAATCTGGCTACCCCCATCAGGCGACCCGCTAACTTACATGTTAAGTAAATATTAATTTCGAGGCGACTGATGTGACTTTTAACTTCCCATGCAAGGTTGGTATTATATATGTGTACAACTTCTTACTTAGTGTATTAAAAAAAACTGACTAGGCCATTAGCCATCTCACAGAAATTAACGTTTTAGCTCAAAGTTTTAGAAGCTCTTTAACATCCTGTCTGGTGTTGCCCAGGTAAAATTCAACAATTGAACATTCGTTACAATGGCTACATAACAGTATCATACTCGGCAAATAATTTATTGTGTGGTATTATACAACGAAAGTGGTAGAAATATAACTTATCTCATTTTGACTCTTTCACAAATCAATAACAGGCCTACTGGACAACGTAATTCTACTTTAGTTTTAATTGTAGCCTACTCACATAACGCAGCCAGTCTGCTCTCCACTACATACTGCTTTTCTTCAGCAAGCTCAATGACAGAGAAACGTTTAATACTTTGCATTTTGTGAGTGAAGAGCAATCTTGGTTTGCCGACGGCAGATGTCGCCATCTAGTGGACTCTATACAGCACAACACGATTTCCACACTACAGTCAGTCAGTCAGTCGAACGATAAGGACATGGGGGGCATTTCATTATATCGACTTTTATAAACCGAGAAAACAGATAATTTTTTTTCCCGATACTGCATTTGCTATGATGTATCTGAAAACTAATTTATTTAGCAAACAAATTAAGTATCCTGTGCTAACCTATTCTAAAACACACAGATTGATTTTGTGGGGATTTAATCTGTAGTTTAATCTAAAACAACAACAACAACAACAAAAGGGTTTCAAGTTAACTATACATGTCATCAAGAGGTGTAGCTATCAAAAAGAGTGCCGTTATAGCAAACCTAATGTCAACTCCACTACAAATTCAACCACTTTCTTATTTGTATTATCAGTTGAACAGATTATTTTGGATGAGTTTATTATATAAAATCAAGTCATGAGAACCATAAGACATTTGCTCAAAACAGCACATATCATTTTTATTTCATCCTTGGTGACTTAAATCCCTGAGGGGGGGGGAAATCTATTGTTGTTACAGGTTGTTCAGTGTATGACCACTGTGGCGTATTCAGTTCCTGATTCATACTTCACT
Organism: Carassius auratus; assembly: GCF_003368295.1. Lineage (NCBI taxonomy): Eukaryota > Metazoa > Chordata > Actinopteri > Cypriniformes > Cyprinidae > Carassius > Carassius auratus. The sequence continues at coordinate 15,448,698 of NC_039263.1, read as the reverse complement.
GCTGGAGCAGAGTTTTCACCAGCACCTGAATGATTCACCGTGGCATATAATAGCTCATTCTCTACGACCTGTGAAAAACATGTTGAAATTAAACATTACAAATGAGTATTTCTCTAAAGCATGTTCATAAAAACATTCATAACGGCAGAGAAATGCATTTTTTGACTGATATGTAGTTACATGTAAACATTCAAAGTGAATTTAAAACCTGTATGACTTCCTCGCATGTCGTTTTGATTTCAAATGTAATTCAATAAATAAATAATGTACCTCTGTTTTTTCTTCCTCAACTTCAGCAGTACTCGAATTTGCATCTTGGTTGTCTAAAAAAAAGAGAATTTGTCATGAAGTGTATGTTTTCTTTAAATAATAAAAAAATTATATGAATTCACCATGACCTCAGAATTGTCAATTTACTAAAAGAACTCAGTGAGGTCCAATGCAAGTTTGGACAAATATACAGAAGTTACAAGCATTTCTGCTGATAAAAATATCCAAACTCACTCACCATTGTCAATTACCTGGGTTCTGTAAGAAAACAAAAACATAAAATTTAGAGAATCGTAGGTTTATACCAAATATTTCAGCTGAATAATATGCACTGACCTCGCTGGTTGTAACTTTTGTTTATACCCTAAAAAAAAAAATTATGAATAAATACATTTTGTAGACTACTGGAGACATTGGGTAGTAACTATCAAAAATGTGTATACTATGGTAATTATTTCATTTTTGGTTGTTATAAAGCAGGTTAGGGTTAGGATTATGCAAAGGGTTAAAGATATAAGTGTGAAATCATTCTTTGACATACATAACCAGAATTACACGAGAGAACATTGTGTTTGTGGTTTCTTACCTTGTATTTTGGTCACATAGATAACACATATGATGATGGAGATGAGCAGAGAGAGCAGAATCAGTGTCCCCATGATAACCAGAAATATAAGAGTGTATTTACCAGAAAGAGCTAAAGATGAAAACAGATAAGCAGTTTTTAAAATGTTGAATCTGTGTACTCTGTCTAGATAAATAATAATAACGTTTAATTACATTACAACGGTAAAAAAAAAAGAAGCAATTTACATATCCTCCACACTGTAATGGTGTCATTTTGGATGGTTTTGTTGTCATTTTTGAGTTTACAGTGGACGATAATAGTTGATCGGAGCTCCTCTCCAGCTTTTCCCTGTAATAGCTGCTCTCCACTGACAGTAAGGTTACAGCAATTGTCAGAGGAATTCTGATGACCAATTTTTCTTGAATCAGCATAGAATAAGCACGTAGCCTGTTCTCGGTGACAGCATGTCAGATTCGTCCGGTCACTGAGAGTCATCACTCCAAGACCAGCATTAAAATCTGTATAGGGGTAGCAGATTGAATGAGGGATTGAATATGATAACAAATACATAATCTCATGCACATAACAACTAACCCTCAGGAACATGAGCACTGCTACTGTTCATATGGGTCATTCCTAGGATTTGGTAATATTTCAGTGCCCAAGAGTTTCTGGTGGTTCATCCAAAATTATAAGAAATTGTTAGCTTTTCACTAAACTTTGGTATATATATATATATATATATATATATATATATATATATATATATATATATATATCATAAAATTAAGTCTTAAACATAGCATTTTGTCATTTCCCAGAGTCGCTATACTGAGTCTGTATTTTGATAATTATTATCAGAATGTGCATAGTGTCTGTGATTTTGGGCATTAGTGTAAGCATTTATTTGTGTTCCTTTCTTGTGAAAAATAATTCCTTGAAAACTGCAAGATATTTGATGGAAAACAGACTTTAAAGTTAGTCCCCCAGTCTGAACTCAATAATTTATCATGTACCAGAAATGACATCATTGTCATTTTTTTAAGCATATTATAGTCAGGGGTGTTACTGTCGAGCTTAACAGCTCAACCCGTCACATAAAATGAAGATAGAAAAATTATTATTTTCAACGTTTTATTTTAAGCTGTAAGTATATACAGTGTACTTATTTTATTGCTGCCATATATGGTCTACTCACACTGCATGAGAAGCAGTGGCCATATTGAGAGAAAAACCACAAGCCCACCACATACAACACTGTCATAAATACATGTATTCCAAAATAAATGTATGAACAGTATTATAAACGTGTGACGGTTAGTTACTTCATTTATTAATCATTTAAATGAAAAAAAAAAGTAATGGTTTCAGTAAATATATACTTACAAAAATCATGACAACCCATCATTTTGTTATAAATATAATTTTATACTTGTTCACTTAAACGTTGACACATGAGAAATTGCACCCACGTTTGCAGCAGAGAGACAATGTTGGGCACGCAGATATGCTGACCCAGAAAGAAAGGGACAGTATGAGAGAGAGAAAAAAAAGTGAAAATTAAAATTGAAGGCAATGTATCCCTTCAAATGTGTTACAGTCTTCAACCCTGTCACACCTTTTTACATTCATATTTTTAGAAATATAGGCAAGACAGTTATAAGCGTATTAACATTTGACATGTTAAGGACTTAAACAATAAAACAGTGGTTTGAGTTAAACTTTTAAATCAATTAATTTTCTTTTTTTTTAAATAGAGACCAGACACGCAATTTGTGCATTTTTACCTTTAGACCTATACAAAATGAGAAATATATGATAAATGTTACATCTGTTACCATTAAAATTGCTATGAAGGACACATATGAGGTAGATGTTTCTTTTTTAACAAGTTCTGTCTAAAATCCTTTTTAAACCAATCCCATTTTGGCCGCTATAGAGAATAAAGTTGTCTAAATCTGAAAAACACTTAAAATAATAAAAGTGTCTTTTATGAAATCTAATAAAAGGTGGGAAATTATTATTTTTTTTTAGTTTTGATTTGTACCTATCAGCATTTAGAAAATGAATCCTAGTAAGTTCAAGTTGAAACGTTTGTTATATATAACTGTTTATATATGATATTTATGATCGTGTGTGTGTGATCCTGGACCACAAAACCAGTCATGAAGGGTAAAAACATTTTTATTGAGATTCATACATTTGAAAGCTGAATAAATAAGCTTTCCATTGATGTATGTTTTGTTAGGAAAGAACAATATTTGGCAGAGCTACAACCAACCAACAAATAATAATAATAATAAAAAAAATCTGAGGGTGCAAAAAAAAATAAACGAAACAATGAAAACTGCCTTTATAGTTGCCAAAATGAAGATCTTAGCCATACATATTACAAATCAAACATGGAACATTATCTTTGCTTAAGGTCTGAAAATATACCCAAGTGAATTAAGACTGGTTTTGTGTTATATATATATATATATATATAGCTGTTAATATGTACAGGGGATAGACAAAATAACCTGAACACTCATTATTAATAGTTTTTAAATCAGTGTAGTTTAAGATGTGTTCAGCAGGGTTTAGTATGCTCAAATAGTTTATTTTTTTTAAGAACAATAAATGTTACGATTATGACTGCACACACAAAGCATGGAAAAATGTCATGCTTTGAATGAAAAGGACCGTGAAACACAGTCAACCTTTATAGTTTCAACCCAGGTTTAGAGGAAATGTAACTATTCTCAGTTAAATAACAAAACAATTTGTATTTATTTTTATTTTAAGGTTTCTGAGGGTTAAAGCAAAAGTTGATGTCATCTGTACATAATTCATGAACAAAACATTAACTACATACCTGCATTTGCCAATTTGGTAAAAAGAATCACTGTAAAATAAACAATGTAAAGGGTGAGCCAACACATACCAGTCAAACAAACACTCTGTACACAGACGATTAAATTGAAGCACTTACAGAATATACCCAGCTGGATCATATTTTCAGGTGCTCAAGTTGATACAGTAACACTGGTTAGGACGATCAGGTCTTTATGCAACATCTAGCATGACAATGTCATAGTTTAAAAAAAAAAAAAGTACACCGGATGCACGGTTGCCATTTTTGCATACAGGTTTGTTTTCCTGCCCAACTCTTAGAAGGCGAGATCTCTGCAAGACTAGATTCTCTCTACATAACTGACAATGACCAGCAATTCTTCTTTTAAGTAAATTATTCATAACTACACTAAAGAATAATGTAGAAAAGACCACATTAGTTGACTCAAGCCAAGCATAAGACGAAAAAACATAGAATGCTGTTGGTTGAGGCTATATACTTAGTGACAAATACTACAGTTATGAAACTGTCCAGAACATGCATGGACCATTGAGCAAGCGAATGAAAGGAAACAGATGGCAGATGTTCTCACTCGCAGGCTTGACAACATATTTTATACTGAACTTAACCTTTGCACTTAAGTCTTTGAGCAAAGTCATTCTGACTCTGAGATTTTAACATACGTCTGTATTAATTCTGTATTCATACACGGGCCTGTTTTAAAGATCTGAAACGCTGCTTTTATAGCCAAAATGATATTAAAAATACAAGACCGGATTCAAACTTCATTTGAATCACTGCATCTAAAAATAAAACCAACAGACTCTGCGTCATGGTAAATTTGGTTATGCGTGTATTTTTATTGAACATGTAGAGCTGTAGTTAAAAGTTCAAATTCAAGAAGGTAGTTTCTGTGATTCAAACAAAGGACCAATCACAGAGATGACTGCTAATTTTGAGTGTAATAAAAGTTACAGAAACACTTCAATACTTAAAAGAGAAACTATATTATCAGTTTCAACAAAATGTGCAGAAAGTGTACCTTTACAGGTATGAAAGCTTGTCACTCTTAATAGTACCCTTAATAGGGACGACTTTAAAATAAGGTAAAAAGACGTAACACATCACATCTTATCTGAGAGTACCTCTAAATATAAATGTTGATCCATCATGATAAAAAAGGTATTTTAACAGAAGCTGACAAATCAGTAATGTCCATTAATCGGAGGTTCCTGGTGTGACCGTGTTGGTGTCTGGACTTTGGTTGAGATCTAAAGCAGACAGGGAATCATCAAGTGCTCCAGAAGCAGAGTCCTCTTTGGCTAACAAGTTATTCTTGCGGAGCTGACAGGCTTGCTGGTACGGTGGCCGAATTGGAGGCTGCGTGGGTGGCAAATACTGGTATTCTTTACTAGAATCAAGCTGTTTGAGAATAAAGCAAACCCTGCATTAGCACAGACTGCTCATTCATAGACACGTATGTGTGATTTGAAAGAAGCGGATTAGCACCTGAAGCGGGTAAGTTCTGTCTGAATCAAAGGCACTAAGGTCTCCACAAGCAAGGAAAGGAACTATTATTCGGTTTGGCCCCTCTAGCTGGTTAAAGTCGACATCTGGATGGGACAAATTTGCATTCATATCGTGAGGAGGAAGACTGGGCATATACAGAGACATTTACAATATAACATGAGAATAAATGGCATATACATATATGCACAATCAAATATGGAAGAATTAATTTGATATTTGGAGTAATGGAACAAGTTACCATAAGAGTGATCCAGTAAAGGGTTGGACATGTTAGGGACATAACCTTCAGGTGGAGAGTAATTCTGACACACCACAAAAGCCTCTGAAAGGCAAAAACACACGTGGTTCATGTTTGGAAAAGTCCAATATTCCCTGTTCATATGAAACGGTCCTCTCACCTATGCTAGAGTTGCGGCTGCTGCGTGGTTTGGCGCAGGTTACAGCGCTGAAGAAGATCTTGAGCTGGGAGTACAGCAGGGTCACATCTTTCCCCCTGAAGATCTACACAGAAGAAAGACACTGAAGTTCAGGTGAGACTGAAGTAAACTTTTGCTAGATTTCATAATCTTGTACTGACAACCTGACAAGGTAATAAAGAGTATGAATGACAATGGGTCAGCTTACTTTTGCTACGAAGTTGCCACCTGGCTTGAGAACATGTGTGGTGATATTGAGAGCCTGTCGATATGAAAACAGAAAACCTTCAACAAGCATTCTAGCAGTTATATGGTAAATCACAGACAAAATATATGTATTTCGTTATTAATTCCATGAAAACTACTAATAGCATTAATAATAATGAATGACACGTTACAGATGTATGTTTCTGTGTGTGCGAGTGTGTGTTTGGAAGAAAGAGAGAGAGGGGTAAACAGAGTATATGTGCTTTCTGTACATAACAAAACATAATTTAATCTTATTGTTTACTATATTTATTTACTTGGTCAGTATTGGGGGTCTTGGTTCTTTTGTTGTTTTAGGCTGTAAGGACCTTACAAATATGGACATGTAATGTGGTCAAGACCTGCCTGGAACTACTTTAGCCATGCATTTCCCTGAAAATAATGACACACCTTAGAACATTCGTCAGCCAATCAGATTCTAGCATTCAGCAGCCCCATTGTAAAACATTATTTAACAGATCTAAGCTACCATGAACTTATGATAAAAAAATACTAACATTAAACAAATAAATAATGTACTACTCAATGTTATTTGTTGTTATTGTTAATGTATTTACGAACACTAAATAATGGGACCTTATTACCAAAATAAGAGTTATGGAAAATATGAATCCATACCGCCAACAGGAGCTGTGCCTGAATGTATTCATCTACATCATGAAGACCTGTAACTATATAGAGAAATGGACTCAGAACCTTCAATTAAAGATTTTGCCAAACTAGACTAGAAAGCAACATCATGTTCAATAAAACACAAGGTTATTCCTCACCATCAGGGGCGCCGTCACACACAACCAAGTCTGCTGACTGTCCTTCAAAATGTTGAATAATCTCCTGTGCTGTAGAAATCTGTGAAAAGCAATGAGAATATACACCACAGGCTTAAATACTGTTTTATCAAGCACTAGTAAATTTTTTGATTTTGGTCTCTGATTGGCTTTTAATATCAGACTAGTGGAAAATAAACACCCAAAATACACATTTAAGGGTTTATTTAATTGCACTTATTTGGTTTTAATTACAATACATATATTTAATGGATCTTTTTCAAAATGAGTTTTTTCCCCATGCGCCGAGCTAGAAATATTCAGTATTGCTTACACCAGACTCTGCAGTTTTATTCTTATCTATATTCTGAAGGATTTTACAGATGAGCTTGTTCATATATTATTAATCTCACTTCTTATGGTGATATATATATTAGTCTATTTTTTTTATTACCCTTTTCACCTGGAGTGTTATAATAACATATAGATTTAAATGCTATGATGACTTGGTGGGGGAAAAAAAGTGTAGTCTTGCAGGCTCCACCTTGGTGATGTCTCCTTGAATTTGTGTGACACCTGGCAAAGGGGCCATTGCTTGAAGATCAACCGCCACAATCTTGACCTCTTCACTCTTGTCTTTCCCACTTAAAATCAAAAAAAAAAAAAAAAAAAGCATTAGAGCAATTACAATAAAAAACACTTTATTGAACAGTATCTGTATGTGCTGTTTACACTTTAACCAACCGGAGTTTGCGGCTCAGAACTTGACTCCAGCTGCCAGGTGCCGCACACAGGTCCACAGCACGACTAACACCTGTATGTAGATAGGAAATAAACAATCGTTTGAACATAAAAGCCTGCTATGATGCTGTCTATGTAAGCAGTTCACAAGCTTTCAAGGCATATCCTATGATGACTCATCCACCATCCCATGCAGACTGAAGCTCTTACCTTTAAAAAGGTTGAACTCTTCATCCAGCTGCAGGAGTTTGAATGCACTCCTTGCTCTCCAGCCCTCCTCCTTCGCCAGTCTGTAGTATATATCGCGTTTGTCTTTGGATGAGCGCCCCATTTTTCCTTCACTCACTTATTCTGTAGACAAATAATGACACGGTTGTACATCTAAACCAGCTAAACAAATAATTAATATATTTGCTATGATGGTATTTACATATGCTATCTCGCAGTAGAAAACATACTCTGAAAGTGACTTCGAAAACATTCTTATTATTTTACTTAACGTTACCACTTAATTAACTTACTCTTAATTAAAATGAATCTCATTCTGCGCTCTCAACAGCGCCTTTATTCGTTAGTAAGTAAGAAATATTAACGCTAGCGGTTATACACATAACCATAACATCCACTAGCCAATATCATTACGGTGTAAAAAATTATAATTTCATAAAATGTACCTACTTGGGACAGCTGGATCAGTGCTACCTGTTTTCGCTGCAACGTGACGCTTCTTCTTCTTGTTTTGTTGCGGTCAGAGAAACAGGAGACAACACTGACACGCACTGGAGATGAGCTGCAATTACACGTGATGCCTGAACGTGATCGTGTGTGCATTTACCGTCCATAAACACGAACTTTAAGCAGAACTATTGTAGCATATAACCCGTAATCGTTCCAATGTAATCACAGTTCCATAATAAATATTATACTACAGCTATAATTAAGATTAAAAAGACCAATGATTAGAGAATCACTTTTTAATGGAACAAACATTAACATTCTACATGCACTTTCGTTCAGCTGCAAAGATTGAACATTATACAATTATGCATAATATTACAATAAATTATAAAAGGAAATGAAGAAAGAAAAAATGAACAAAAATTAAATTCAATTAAATTAAAAGTTCCAAGGGGTTAAAAAAAAATCTGAATATGGGAACATTGCGTTTTGAAAATATATATAAAAAATACTTTCTTAACTTTTTTTAAGCTCACAGACTTTTAAAGGATTTAGCTTGTCTCTGGCTTAATTTAGTCAGCATACATTCAAATCTTAAAACCAAGTTTGAATGGAAAATGGTTTGGTCAAGAAGTAAATTCAATAAATAAAAGCATTTCCAGCTTCATCATAATAATCAATGAAGACAAAAATATATTTTGAGAGAGTGAGAGAGGTCTTGAATTGAATATTTCTGTATCTCACACCTCAAAAAAAAAACCTGGACGTGCATTGTGAAAATAAATGCATTTTGGTTTCATGATAATTATTACAGAAGGCACAGTTTAATAATGATTTCCTGGATAAGTTCAAAGTACATTTAAAGGAGATTTCTAAGTGGAGCATTCTGTAGGGATACCATCAAATGTACGAAAGAAACTATATGCACATTTTGTATCATGCTGTGTATAGATATTTTAGATAGATAGATATATTGTGTAAGTACAAAAAAACATGGAAACATTTGATTCATTCATTTTTATTTATTTATAAGGACAATAAATTAATTTTGGTGTATACAATTATATAGTATATTAACATTGTTATATAAGTGTTTCACTAATGATAATAGTATCCATGGATAGGTTAATGTACGGGTCCATTTATACAGAAGAAAAAAAACTATTGAAAAACATTAAAGTTCTATCCAAATCACACCTCCTATAAATCATTTGCATTGGTTGGTACTTTTTAATAAATTTTCCATTAGCATCATAATTGCTTTATGCATTGTGTATAAAAAATATTAATGTATTACTTTGCAGTTTTATTTATGAGCCAGTCAGACGGACATGTAGAAGCGCAGACAAAACAGTCTGCTCTTAACCCCGGTTCTCGCGATATTCCTCGAGGTTTCCGGTGTTGTGAATGTGTGTCTGCTAAAGATGGCGCTCAGCATCCGATGCCGTCCTATCCGAAGTATTCGGATGCGAGGTGAGATTAAGCTTACTCTGCTCGGCCGATCAACAGATCTGTCAGGATAACATGATGCAGCCTACATCAGCTACACCTGCCCCAAGCGAGCCTTTCTCAATGTCTTATTTTATCTTACAAATACAGGTCGGAATGACAGTGGGGAGGAAAATGTACCTCTCGATCTCACAAGAGGTAAGTCAGATGAACCTAGTGAACTCCCTACCTAGACAGCATTTCTGGGCATCGTAGGCTTGTTCGGAATGTCAGCCTCGCGGGTGCCAAACCCAACTATGATGCCTCAAAATCTTTGCTGCACTTGGTTTTGAGACACAGCCTTAAACTAATGCAACATATAGATCCGTACACATTTAATGCTCTTTTATAAGTAACGTATACAGTACTTAAAAACAGAGAGAAAAAAAACATATACCATGGTGTTAGAGGTGTCGAATGCGTTTTAGTATTACGTAATGGTTGCATGAAATATGTATCTCTTCAGTCCAGCATTACAGGACTGTAGGGTCCAAAGGGTGTAACGTTAGGGACCAAACAACAGTCTGCTGCAGCAAGAAATCATGCAAAATAACTTTTTCTTTTTGTAGTGCCATTTTATTTGTTTATTTTTTCAATGAATAATATGTCAGCTGACGTTCAATTTAATGGAGTTATACTTATAAAATAATTTGTTTTTCTTTTTTTGCTTTTCTTTAGGTAACATTAGTTAGCAATGAGAAAAAACAACAACTTCTGAAGCATTTATTATTCTTAGTTTAAAGTTAGCTAATACTTAGTTATTAGTTAGCTAATACTTTACTTTAAAAAGGCATCTATTGATATTTTAGTATCTTAAAATACAGCCCTAGCCTATTTGTACTAAATAACAAAGATTAATTAACACTGTAACAAATGTATTGCTTATACCAAAGGTATTATAGTTTATGCATTGTTAGCTAACTTGTTTAACTACAGAGTCTTTACCTGAGATCATTGTCAAGATTGACCTTTTATTGTAGTAATGCGATCAATTGATTTTTTTAATGTATTTGCTATTATTGAAAGTATGATTATACTTTCAAACAAACCGTTATAGATCACGATCACCGTACAGCTCAACAAACAATTCAAAATCTTAACTGAAATGCCACAGTTCATTGTGTACATATACTGATTTGTATTGATTTATTCTCTGCACAAGACCAGCATTTTTCTTTAGTAATTAGGTTGCTGTTAAAGTTTCCTGTCTTGTGGGCTGAACACAAAATCCTTGACAAACAAGTGTTCGAGAGTTTCTTAACCCTTGTGATCATGAAAAGGGTTTTACTTGCATATTGCTGATGTGTTTTGTTCCATATAGTAATGGGTTTATTTATAGGCATTATTACCAGTATTGCTGAATACACCACAATATGCTAAAAATAGCTTTGTTATTGTTTGTCTTTTAGTGTTTGTGGAGGGAAAGTAGCTCATTAGCTGTTGCAGGGTCATGATTGTGTGCTGTCATTGCTGATAGGTTAACCTTCAGACAGTTTTTTCCATATGACCTCTGTGTGGATGGCCTTTTCTGGATTAATTTGTTAGTGTTAAACTGGCTGGATTTTGTAATTTGAGTCAGAAAAAGGTTGCCTTGGTTTCCTGAGCTCAGATAACATTAATCCAGTACTTGTATTCCAGTCATGAATTCCTGCGAAGACCCTCAATTGAAAAAGTTTGGGGTCAATTAAAAAAAATAAAAAAAAATAAAAGTAACACTGTGATACAAAATAAAACAAAACACTAGTACTGTGAAATTGTATTACAGTTTAAAATAACATTTCTTTTATAATATATCTTAAAAAGTATTTTATTCATGAGATGGCACAGCTGACTTTTTTTTTCAGAAACAGTTTTCAGTGTCACAATTAGGGGTGGGCAATATGAACAAAATCTTATATCACGATATGAGAAATATCTCGACAACTATATATATCTTGATATAGTTATTTTTTCTTTTAATAATGTTTTTTATATATTAAGATTTGATACCATAGAATTTTCATAATCCTTGTCACCAATGTCAATATCAAACTAATACATGAAAATAATAATAATTTTTTTTAATAAAAACTCAAGCTCACTGGAGATACAAAAACAGTGATGAAATAAGAAAAAGAAAGTAATTTGCTCTGTTGTTTGTGTTTTCAACGGCCTAAAATCAGTTGTTTTAAACTGCAGTTCTTAAAAACATATGCAAACATTACGTTTTCGTGACCGCGCGCACAGCCACGTAACGTGAGCACTCGCATGATGTTATTCACGCGTCTGCCTGCATCCCCGTGTAATGCATCTAAGACTGCCGTCATTGAAATAATGAAAACGTATTGCCATAAACAATGTATTTTGGGGTACCACAAAATAAACAATAGAGAACAATATGAATCGATAGACTTTTAATTTCATCCATCCGATTTATATTGTCATATCGCCCAGCCCTAGTCACAATTAAAAAGAAAATACATCTTATTGATCCCAAACCTTTGAATGACAGACTACCTGTATTTAGACAAGACCTGAGCTCCAACTTCTGAAGCATTTATTATTCTTAGTTAAAAGTTAGCTAATACTTAGTTATTTAGTTAGCTAATACTTTACTTTAAAAAGGCATCTATTGATATTTTAGTATCTTAAAATGCAGCCCTAACCTATTTGTACTAAATAACAAAGATGAATTAACACTGTAACAAATGTATTGCTTATACCAAAGGTATTATAGTTTATGCATTGTTAGCTAACTTGTTTAACTACAGAGTCTTTACCTGAGATCATTGTCAAGATTGACCTTTTATTGTAGTAATGCGATCAATTGATTTTTTTAATGTATTTGCTATTATTGAAAGTATGATTATACTTTCAAACAAACCGTTATAGATCACGATCACCGTACAGCTCAACAAACAATTCAAAATCTTAAGTGAAATGCCACAGTTCATTGTGTACATATACTGATTTGTATTGATTTATTCTCTGCACAAGACCAGCATTTTTCTTTAGTAATTAGGTTGCTGTTAAAGTTTCCTGTCTTGTGGGCTGAACACAAAATCCTTGACAAACAAGTGTTCGAGAGTTTCTTAACCCTTGTGATCATGAAAAGGGTTTTACTTGCATATTGCTGATGTGTTTTGTTCCATATAGTAATGGGTTTGTTTATTTATAGGCATTATTACCAGTATTGCTGAATACACCACAATATGCTAAAAATAGCTTTGTTATTGTTTGTCTTTTAGTGTTTGTGGAGGGAAAGTAGCTCATTAGCTGTTGCAGGGTCATGATTGTGTGCTGTCATTGCTGATAGGTTAACCTTCAGACAGTTTTTTCCATATGACCTCTGTGTGGATGGCCTTTTCTGGATTAATTTGTTAGTGTTAAACTGGCTGGATTTTGTAATTTGAGTCAGAAAAAGGTTGCCTTGGTTTCCTGAGCTCAGATAACATTAATCCAGTACTTGTATTCCAGTCATGAATTCCTGCGAAGACCCTCAATTGAAAAAGTTTGGGGTCAATAAAAAAAAAAAAATAAATAAAAGTAACACTGTGATACAAAATAAAACAAAACACTAGTACTGTGAAATTGTATTACAGTTTAAAATAACATTTCTTTTATAATATATTTTAAAAAGTATTTTATTCATGAGATGGCACAGCTGACTTTTTTTTTCAGAAACAGTTTTCAGTGTCACAATTAGGGGTGGGCAATATGAACAAAATCTTATATCACGATATGAGAAATATCTCGACAACTATATATATCTTAATATAGTTATTTTTTCTTTTAATAATGTTTTTTATATATTAAGATTTGATACCATAGAATTTTCATAATCCTTGTCACCAATGTCAATATCAAACTAATACATGAAAATAATAATAATTTTTTTTTATAAAAACTCAAGCTCACTGGAGATACAAAAACAGTGATGAAATAAGAAAAAGAAAGTAATTTGCTCTGTTGTTTGTGTTTTCAACGGCCTAAAATCAGTTGTTTTAAACTGCAGTTCTTAAAAACACATGCAAACATTACGTTTTCGTGACCGCGCGCACAGCCACGTGACGTGAGCACTCGCATGATGTTATTCACGCGTCTGCCTGCATCCCCGTGTAATGCATCTAAGACTGCCGTCATTGAAATAATGAAAACGTATTGCCATAAACAATGTATTTTGGGGTACCACAAAATAAACAATAGAGAACAATATGAATCGATAGACTTTTAATTTCATCCATCCGATTTATATTGTCATATCGCCCAGCCCTAGTCACAATTACAAAGAAAATACATCTTATTGATCCCAAACCTTTGAATGACAGACTACCTGTATTTAGACAAGACCTGAGCTCCACTGTTTTTGGTCCTGTGTGAAAGTCTGGTAATATTTGTGGATTTAGTTTTGTTTTGGTACAGATGACTGAACATGTATCCTGTGTGACTGCTGGAGGAAATAAGTCCTAAAGTGCCATGTTTGTAGTATCTTTGAGTGTCTGTACTATTTTATGTTAGCTTGTTTTGCACAATATTAAACACTAATGTTCATTTCATTGTACTACTTCATGAGAGGAGCAAATACCTCTTTCCTACAATTATTATGTTTTATTTACTTATTTCTGAAGTAATTTGTGAAGTGAGATGATGTCAGGAAGTCCAGCTGTGTCTAGCAAAAACACTCTGCTTTTGTTCGCTTACTAATTTAACTGATCTGTGCTTGATTTCATCCATTCATGCATTGTGGTTGTAGCACGACATTACTGGAAACGGTGCGGTTATTTACGTCATGCTGTTACAGGGAGAACATCATATCTTTGTTTCGCATCCGTATTTATTTAATGACCTCACACCTCTTCAATCATTTTTTTTTCTTCCAGACCCCTCTGAGAACATGCGAGAGATCCTCCAGAATGTGGCCAAACAGCAAGGCGTCTCGAATATGCGCAAACTCGGCCACCTGAACAACTTCATCAAGGTTTGTCATCTCAAGGAGCTGCAGTGGACCAGGGAATGCAGGAATCAATGTAGTTAGCTGCTGAAATCCTGACTTATCCAAACATTTTCTTGCTGATACTGCAGGACAAGCTCTGAAGAGACTAGTTTTAGGTTGTCTGAACGATTAGTGCACTTTCGTTAAGCGATAAGGGATCTGTCATTTTTACTGAACCTCAAACGTGTAAGAGAGTTCTGTGGAACACAAAAGAAGATATATAAGGAATTTTGGCAACTAAACAGCTTTGTTTCCCATTGACTTGCATAGTATAAAAAAAAATACAGTGGAAGTCAATGAAAACTGAAACTGTTTACTAGTTACCAACATTCTTTATTTTATCCACATAAAAAAGAAAGGGTGAGTAAATGATGACAGAATTTTCATTTTTAGGTGAGTCAGAATTCCCTGAATTAGTTCTTTAACTGGGCAAATAAACCAACTGTAAATTACCTTTAACAGAATGTAGAGAGTCTGAAGATGAAAGCAAAGAGGAGAAAATACTGTAGCATTCACATTGTGTGAAATATTGGAAGAAAATCATAAATAAGCCACTGAAGTGGGGTAGGGGGTTTGTATGAATTTACACATATACTCAGGAGAAGTTACTTTCTTCAGAAAAGTTTGGTATTTTCTTTTCATCTTACCTCCATAATACTTGATTTCAGTGTAGTATTTAAAAGTACAGCACTGCTTTGTTTACAGCAGTAACCAAGGAAACGTTGTTTGGCCATAAGTGAGTGAATTTGCATTTTAATTCAGTTAGTCTATGATGTTATTTGGATCGTGATTAAAGCTGAAGTCAATGACGCTCTAGCGGTTAATAAACAGAACTGCTTGCGTGTTGCGGAAGAACATTGTAGCCGGAACTACTTCTCTCTGTTTATGTCTATGAAGAATCTCAAAGGTACTGGGTTACTCCGCCGCGATACCCCTGAAGCAATCTAAAATAGTCCGAATATAAACACTTATTATAGGTGCACCCTAGTGATTCAGGACAAGCTAAAAACACGGTTTGGAAAATGGATTCATGGTGTACTCGCTTATTATATACATTTTGTATACTTTGAACACAAACAAAGTTACGGACCGCAGCTCTAATTGGTTGTTTCTTACCGGGAGCGGCTTCAGGGGTACCGCGGCGGAGTAATCCAGTACCTTTGTGATTCTTCACAGACATAAACAGAGAGAAGTAGCTCAAAAGTTACCCACTGCAGCTTTAAAATGCAGTGGTTCTGTAATTTTTCATGTGAGCACAGTCGGGGAAAAACCTTGATAAACCGTGAAACCACCAGAATCCTAGAAAAACCTTGATCTCATGAAATTAACTTCTAATCAATTAGTTGGTTGTTGAAAAATCTAGTTTAAAAAATACTGCCTATCCTTAATGCATAGCAGCCTGCTGAATCTGGTACATCTGTTTGGTATTACAGCACGGGAGTCCTACATGTGAATACTACTTACCGGCGTTTGGGAAAATTGAGTAAACAGAGTACTTAATGGTTTCCGTCAGTTAAGGCCTGAGGGCATTTCTGCCACACACTTACAGGATCTGGGCTGAAATAAAAGCATCTGGGCAGACATAAGGAATTAACCCGAGCTCAGATGCTCTCAAAGTACTGAAGTGCTGAATCTGGATCAGTTTTGCATTTTAACACAAACAGGGTAAGAGCGGCAGTGCAGATGTAATCTTTTCCAGATCGTGCAAGTTCAGTCTTTTGATGCCGGCTAGCTGCCACACACCCAGGCTGAGGACATGTGCCTGTTTTGTGGTTCCCAGCCAAAGTGAGTTGCATATGTGCTTGCCTGTCTAATGGCTTTAAAAAGATAGGGAAACTCTTCAGATGGCTCTGTGGCATTACTTTTACTATTACAGTACACAAAATGTAAAAATGCAGTTCACTTCATGTGATTTTTATTTTGTAGAGTCTTTTATTTTGTTTCTAGTTGATCCGTCACAGGTGGCACTGACTGTAGGATAAAGGGCAAACTCTGCTTTTTTTTCCCTCTGTGTATTTGTTAACCTTTACTGGAAATCTGACTGGTTCATATTCACCAATTCACAAGAACATTAGCAGTTTGTTGATAGCATTGTCATATTTCAGCAGTCCCTTTCAGTCTAACAGGTTTTGTCAAGTCAACCAAGCTGTGAAGTGTATAAATCACCTAAGGATGAGAAAACCATACCCTCCAACTCTGAGCATGGATGTGTTTTTGCTCCCTGAGAAATACCATGTAGTGTTCCAGGAGTACTTTGAGTATTTAAATACACATAGATTCATCAGTGTCTCGACTTGTTTCCAAAGAAAAATAAATAAGTGCTTGTTTATGTCTCCAATGCAGCTGCTCTGCAATGTCGGGCACTCCGAGGAAAAGTTTGGCTTTACCTATGAAGAAATAATCATATGGTGAGTCATAGAGCAAAAAAAATCATTACATTAGAGTTGTAAGGTTGAAGCCAAAGTGTTGTTTTTTTTTTCAGTTATTTTATTTACATTAAATTAAATTATACTATTTTGACCTAAATAAATAAAACAGACATTCAAAAGTTTTGAGTCAGCAAGTGTGTGTGTGTGTGTGTTAAAATAATCACATTTATATTTTTATTCCGTAAGAAAATTGATTGAAAGTGACAGTAAAGACATTTTTATATTACTAAAGATTATTTCTTGATGAGTGTAAGAGACTTATTTAAAAAAAAAAAAAACATAAAAAATTGCATTTGAACAGTAGTATATAAAATAAAATATTTTTTTTCTAGTAAACGTTACCATGTGCAATCAATCATTAGATTTGTTTTCATAATTTTTTAATTAAATGACTTCTCTTGTTTTATGTCTGAGCAGAAAAAAAGATATAAAACATAATTTTTTATTAAACGTCCTGTTTTACTTTGAGTTATGTAACAATGCTTCATGTCTCATGTTGTCTTTCCTGTTTTTTCACAGCCTCAGGTTGGCGTTGCTCAATGAGGCTAAGGAGGTGCGGGCGGCTGGATTGCGTGCTCTTCGCTACCTCATCCGAGACGGTAACATCCTTCAGAAAGTGCTCCGGCTCCAGGTGGATTACCTGATTGCCAGGTCTGTGTGACATGTTTTCATAGTACTGTATGCAGGCCAGTCATTTTAGCAGTTTAGTTCCGAGCTAGGGATTGTGGGATAAAGAGTAACTGTTTCCATCAGAAACCAGACTTGATGTTAAGTCATGGTGAGTTGTGGATCACCTCGTGTTAGTATCTGACAGAGAGAGAGGAGGAGTGTTCATGTGAAGAGCTAGTCAAGTCCAGTTAAGGTCATTTTGAAGTGGTGGTACTGTAAGGATGTGCTACTTCCTCTGTCCTGTCTGAACACCCAAGTCAGATCTTGGATAGGAAAATTAATAAATTAAAGCGACCATTTAGAGGTAATACTGAACTTCCCCAGTGCAGCTGTTATTATGGTTTGACAGCATTTCACTGGATTGACTACTAATGTTGACTAATGTGACCCTTTGACCTGTAGGTGCATTGACATCCAGCAGAGTAATGAAGTGGAACGCACACAAGCACTCAGACTGGTGAGAAAGGTGAGATGGGAACACTTCCTGCTGTTCATTCAATAATGAAAAAAATCACAGGAGTCCTGTTAAAAAAAAATTAAAGGAGTCATAAAATGCGAGTTTTCCTTTCTCTTTGGAGTGCTACAAGCTGTCTGTGTCTTTTTACATAGAATATGCACTCGAATAAGCAATCAACCATTATGTCCTCACAATGTACACTGGCCTGTTTCTTTAGCAGTGTTCAGCGTTCTTTTTTTCATGCATGGAAGTGCCGGTATAAGTGTTTTTACAATGATTTTCCAGATGATCACTGTGAACGCCCCGGTCTTCCCAAGCTCAATCACAAACTCCCTTATTGCTGTGGGTAACGATGGACCACAGGAGCGGGACCGTATGGTTCGTGCCTGCATCGCCATTATCTGTGAACTTGGTAGGTTTGCAGACTGATCAGTGAACTGTAACGCATCAGTCCGTGAATGTTTACGTTGACCTCATGAATGTCCATGTCCATGTTTGTGTGCAGCACTGGAGAACCCTGAGATTGTGGCCAAGAGGGGTGGCCTCAGCACCATCCTGAAGAATGTAATCGACTGTCAGCTCAGTCGCATCAATGAGGCTCTGATGACCACCATCCTGCACCTGCTCAATCACCCACATACACGGCAATACGTTCGCTCTGACGTGGAGCTTGAGGTATGGATCAGTCTTCAGCAATTAACCCATCAGAAGTTCTATTATTTCATATCCCATCATTGTTTTAATTATTTATTTATTTTTATCAAATGTTATAAGTAAATAATACTGCTGCAATGTTATTTTATTATTCGTTTAGTATTGTTAGTTTGTCTTTAATTCAACCTTATATAACGTTTATATTACTATGTGACATTCATGTGTTTTATGCAATTTACGTAAAGTTTTACTTACTTTTTTTTCAGCAAATCCTGGCACCTTACACAGACTTTCATTACAGACACAATCCAGACACAGCAGAAGGTCAACTCAAGTGAGTGTGCTGCGTTAAGGACTTTCAAAGTAGATTTTGTTATTGGTGACACAAGCATGCAACTTTTATGTGCTGCATGTATGGATGAGTGCTATTTCTTTCTACAGAGAAGACAGGGAGGCTCGATTTCTGGCCAGTAGGATGTCCATTGTTGCTTCCCTTCGCTCTTGGTCAGGTAAGCAGTGCTGCTTAAATTCTGTGGAAAACTGTGACACTTTCTCTGGAATCCTTGTAGTCCCAGATTTCAGTCAGTGCTTAAGGTTGATTGTGTAACCGTGCGTATGTTAAGCTGATGCATCTGAAAAGAGAATGTTTGCAAGCATACTGTAATGCATCGTGCATCTTTTAAATGTAATTTTCCTCATGAGTGCACTTCTCAGACCGAACCTGTTGTTTTGTCCCACTGTACTTCCAGGCATCATTAATCTCTGCAAATCAGGCAACTCTGGAATCCAGTCTCTCATTGGTTTGCTGTGTATACCAAATATGGAAGTGAGGGTATGGTTAAAGGAAATAATTAGAAAGCTTGCAGAACACACAGTATGCAAATCAAGCAAGATGTGCTTTTGATTTCAAAAGCTACAACACTAATTTGGTACATATTTTGTGTTTTTAATACATTGTTGGTTGTGTAATTAATGTTTACAGTTTATATATAAAATAGCTGTTATGTTAAAGGGTTAGTTCACCCAATAATCAAAATTATGTCATTAATGACTCACCCTCATGTCGTTCCAAACCAGTGAGACCTCCGTTTATCTTCAGAACACAGTTTAAGATATTTTAGATTTAGTCCGAAAGCTCTCAGTCCCTCCATTGAAACTGTGTGTACGGTATACTGTCCATGTCCAGAAAGGTAAGAAAAACATCATCAAAGTAGTCCATGTGACATCAGAGGGTCAGTTAAAAATTTTTGAAGCAACGAAAATACATTTTGGTCCAAAAATAGCAAAAACTACGACTTTATTCAGCATTGTCTTCTCTTCCGTGTCTGTTGTGTGAGAGAGTTCAAAACAAAGCAGTTTGTGATATCCGGTTCATGAACGAATCATTCGATGTAACCGAATCTTTTTGAACCAGTTCACCAAATCGAACTGAATCGTTTTAAATGGTTTTCGTCTCCAATACGCATTAATCCACAAATGACTTAAGCTGTTAACTTTTTTAATGTGGCTGACACTCCCTCTGAGTTCAAACAAAAATAATATCCTGAAGTAATTCATTTACTCAAACAGTACACTGACTGAACTGCTGTGAAGAGAGAACTGAAGATGAACGCCGAGCCGAGCCAGATAATGAACAAAATATTGACTCGTTCTCGGGTCAAGAACCGTTTATGTCAGACGCGTGAACCGAGGAGGTGATGACACTGCGCATGTGTGATTCAGCATGAAGCAGACTGACACACAGAGCGTCTGAACCGAACTGATTCTTTTGATGATTGATTCTGAACTGATTCTGTGCTAATGTTATGAGCGCAGGTAAACCGAAGGCTTGAATCAAGGGCAATCATCGCCAGTGACGTCATTACGTCAAGCGCAAAAGAACCTGTGAACCATTTTCTTCAACTGATTCATTGAATCGAAATGTCCGAAAGAACTACTGGTGATCCGAAAACCGATGCAACTGGTTCTTGACTCGTGATCGAGTCTGTTCATTATCTGGCTCGGCTCGGTGTTCATCTTCAGTTCTCTCTTCACAGCAGTTCAGTCAGTGTACTGTTTGAGTACATGAATTACTCCGGGATATTGGTTTGTTTGACCTCAGAGGGAGTGTCAGCCACATTAAAAAAGTTAACAGCCTAAGTCATTTGTGGATTAATGCGTATTGGAGACGCGAACCATTTAAAACGATTCAGTTCGATTTGGGGAGCTGGTTCAAAAAGATTTGGTTACATCGAATGATTCGTTCGCGAACCGGATATCACAAACTGCTTTGTTTTGAACTCATTCACAACAGACACGGAAGAGAAGGCAATGCTGAATAAAGTCGTAGTTTTTGCCATTTTTGAACCAAAATTTATTTTCGATGCTTCAAAAAATTCTAACTGACCCCCCGATGTCACATGGACTACTTTGATGATGTTTTTCTTACCTTTCTGGACATGGACAGTAGACCGTACACACAGTTTCAATGGAGGGACTGAGAGATGTCAGACTAAATCTAAAATATCTTAAACTGTGTTCCAAAGATAAACGGAGGTCTCACTTGTTTGGAACGACATGAGGGTGAGTCATTAATGACATAATTTTAATTATTAGGTGAACTAACCCTTAAGTCCATGACGTGTGGAGAAAGTAATTTTATTATTGAATTATTGCAGATTGCTAATTAACATTAGTATACACACTAATTAAAATGTAGTTTTAAAATTTTAAAATAAGGAATTACAAATATTTTTAATATTTTGTTAATTTGTATTTATATATATATATATATATATATATATATATATATATATATATATATATATATATATATATATAAAATAACATTTTTGGTATATAATGATAAAAATCAAGTCCTAAAAGTTACACAGTGAGATGTACATATCCACCACAGTGGTTACTGAGTCGGTGCTCAAGCCTCATTATGAGGTACTTCATCACGCTCTGTCACTCTCTTCTCAGCGTGGTCTTCTGGAGGTGATGTATGATATATTCAGACTCCCTGTTCCCGTGGTGACGCACGATTTTATAGAAGCTCTTCTCAGTGTGGGTGAGTGCGACCGCTGCCAGCTTGCACTGATTAACATGTTCATTTCCAGACTACATAAAAAGTCAACTCACATTTACAGGAAAAATGTCCTCTGTCCCTTTTTTTCAGACCCCAGTAGATTTCAGGACAGTTGGAGACTGTCAGATGGCTTTGTAGCCGCAGAAGCAAAAATAATTCTTCCACATAGGGCACGGTCCAGGTAAGGGCATTTGCTGAGCTTGATTAACCCAGAAACTGAGCTAAGTAGTGAAGCATTTAGCTCCAAAGTCTTGATGTGGGTTTGTGTTCTTTGTCCACCCAGACCAGATTTGATGGATAACTATCTCGCCTTGCTACTTTGTGCATTCATTCACAGTGGACTTTTAGAGGTAATTTAACATTTTAAAAGTGTTTCGCCATCCTCTTTTTTCGAACATGAACAATTCTTGAATTGAATTCTATTTTTCTTTTCTTTTTTTCACCCTTGTGTTGTTTCAAACCCATATACGACTTAATTTCTTACATGGGTCACAAAAGGAGATATTTTGAAGAATGTTCATGCTGCTCTTTTCTATGCAATGAAACATATACAGACTGTCAAGCTCCAAAAAGGACGGAAAAACCTGGAAAGTAGTCCATGTTACACTCCTGAATCGGTGTCCGTGATGTTGTTTATTTTCAGGGCCTGGTTGAAGTGATCACTAGCAGTGATGATAGTGTCTCAGTGCGTGCAACCATCCTTTTAGGAGAACTCCTGCATATGGTATTATTACTGCCACAGAAAATACAGCTTAATCTTGTACTATGTCTCATATAACCTTAAATAACCTTCATTTTATTTTCAGGCCAACACCATTCTTCCCCACTCCCATAGTCACCACCTGCACTGCCTGCCCACTCTTATGAGCATGGCTGCTTCTTTTGACATTCCTCAGGAGAAAAGACTGTGAGTTGCTGTCTTCTTGTCCTACATAGCACTGTGTCAAAGCTTTGTGATTATTTCTGTGATTTGATGGAGCTCTGTTCGGTTGTGTTTTGTAGACGGGCAAGTGCTGCAGTCAATTACTTGAAGCGATTTCATGAGAAGAAGAAACGAGGCCCCAAACCCAATAGTCTTTACTTGGACCACATTATTCGCAAATCGCTGGCTGCTCATTTGTTTCGGGACCAGCACCTTAGGCCCCAGAGGGACATTTTTGGCATTAAGGTATGAGCTGGGGACTGGGGAAAGCATTTCTTGGATGCTTCAGCTTGGATGCGATCTGCATTTTTGCTGTGTCTTTTAGGACACTGAGGAGGCCCTGATGATGAACCTCAGAGACAGTCAGATTCTCAGTCATAAACAGAATTTGGAATGGAACTGGGTCCTAATCAGTACCATACTCAAGGTATGAGGTCTCATCCTGCTATGTTTTTTTTTTTTTTTTTAATGCATAATAATGTCACGGCCATGAACCACAATTTGCTAAAAGTGTACGCCCTCGTTAAAACGTTTGAGGTTGGTAAGATTTTTTGTTTTTCAAAGAAGTCTTTTATGCTCACCAAGACTGCACTGATGAAAAATACAGCAAAAACTATATTATTTCGAAATGCTATTACAATTGAAAATAACTTTTATTTTTTTTAGCTTTTTTTATTATATGTAAAAAAAAAAATGTATTTCTTGCGGTGACAAAGCTGAATTTTTCAGCTTCAGAAATCATTCTGATTTCATTCTGAATATGCTGATAGATGCTTAAGAAATATTTATTTTTTCAATGTTGAAAACGGTTGCATTAAACTACTTACTGTTTGTGTGGAAACAAACTGATCTTAAGTTTTTCCTATCATTTGATGCATCCTTAATCAATAAAAGTATACCTTTTTTTGAACACAAGTGAATGTCTTGTGAACATTACATTTAGTAATTTTTTGGACTTAAGCATGCAATAAAGCACCAATCACATTTTCTTTAAATGTAAAAATCTAGTTCCAGTGTGCATTGTGGTATCTCTTCTAATTAGATTTTTAATTGCTTCAGTGGCCAAATGCTAACCTTCGGAACAACAAAGAGGAACAGATGCACAAGTAAGCCATATTGGGTTTCTTATTCTTCTTAATACTTTTTGTCACCTGTTCATTGTTGTAAGTCCTACACTTTCTTTCTCAGGTTTGTACGAAGGCTGCTTTTCTTCTACAAGCCTAGCAGCAAGCTGTATGCTAGCCTGGAGCTGGACCACAGCAAGGCCAGGCAATTAACGGTGGTGGGCTGTCAGTTCATTGAGTTTCTGCTGGAGTCAGATGAGGTGAGAAGAAACCATGCCAAACAACTGAGCCCATGATGTATCGCCCATTATTTACTCACTGTCATGTGGCTCCAAACCTGTATAACTTTCATCCATTTTCCAGTTTCTCAAAGTGTGTTTCACAGAAGAAAGAACGACATAATAGATGACAAAATTTTGAGCTATTTTCTGTCTTCTCAGGATGGCCAGGTGTATCTTGAGGACCTGGTGAAGGACATTGTCCAGTGGCTGTCCTCATCCTCTGGCCTGAACCCAGACCGTAGTCTGCAGAGCAACGGCCTCCTCGCCACTCTCAGCCAACACTACTTCCTCTTCCTCGGCACTCTTTCTGCCCACCCGCAGGGTGTTAAGATGCTTGAGAAGTGCAGCGTCTTCCAGTGGTTAGTCTAGGACTTCGCAGGAATGATGTAGAGATACACAATATATCGGCGTCTTCTAATATTAGCCTCTTTTCTCATTGTTTTGGCAGCCTGCTGAACCTGTGCTCCTTGAAGAACCAGGACCATCTTCTGAAGCTGATTGTTTCCACACTGGACTACAGCCGGGATGGCTTAGCACGAGTCATCCTCTCCAAGATCCTCACTGCTGCCACTGACGTAAGAAACAGACCTACTACCCTTCGACCCCGTTTACCTTAATGCCATACACTACGCAGCATGCTTGTAAGAGCATTCTTCCATGCTGGCAGATCTCTAGTATAGTTCTTGAATGTTATTTTGGCACAGAACTGCAGGCTGTACGCCACCAAGCATCTGCGGGTCCTACTTCGAGCTAACGTGGAGTTCTTCAGCAATTGGGGTATTGAACTGCTGGTGACTCAGCTACACGACCGCAACAAGGCCGTCTCGGTGGAGGCTTTGGACATACTGGATGAGGCCTGTGAAGACAAGGTGAAGTCAGTTAATTCATAAAGGGAAAAGGGAGGATGTTATTGACATCAACCAGTTTAACTTGGCATAAAGCTTGGTCTTGGTAATATAACAAAACGTGTTGATGTTGGAGGCACTTGTTCCAGGAATTTGTCATGGAGATCTGTAAACAGCCAGAATCTAGGTCATAATTGACAATTATATCGTGGCTTGTGAATACATGTCTAATTACATGTGTTGTTTTTACCATCATGTCAACTTAGGCAAACCTGCACGCCCTGATTCAGATGAAGCCAGCGCTAACTCACCTTGGAGACAAGGGTGTGCTGTTGCTGCTACGGTAAAGCTCAGATATTCCCTCTATAACTACTTCATTTAATACAGAGGTTTGAAAGTGCACTACATAATTCATAAGTGCATAACATAATAATTTTAAGTGAAAGTGACGTGACATACAGCCAAGTATGGTGACCCATACTCGGAATTCGTGCTCTGCTTTTAACCCATCCAAAGTGCACACACACAGAGCAGTGAACACACACACACTGTGAACACACACCCGGAGCAGTTGGCAGCCATATATGCTGGAGCAGTTGGGGGTTCGATGCCTTGCTCAAGGGCACCTAAGTAGTGGTATTGAAGGTGGAGAGAGAACTGTACATGCACTCCCCCCACCCACAATTCCTGCCGGCCCGAGACTCAAACTCACAACCTTTCGATTGTGAGTCCGACTCTCTAACCATTAGGCCACAACTTCCCCTTTTTCAGCATCATTACTCTGTGTCGTGAACCTTCAGAAATCAATCGAATATGCTGATTTGCTGCTCGAGACACATTTCTTTATTGTTATTAACATTGAAACTTTTTTTTAGTTTTCGTAGTAACAATATAAATGCCACAATGACTGACACAATTTAAAGCTATAAAAAAGTGTTTCTGATCATTTTGAGATTTTTTTTAAATGAATTGGCACAGACTTGCAATAAACATCTCAAAATATGTTTCCGTTATCTCTGACAAAGCATCTTTGACAAAACACTTTTTTGATTTTGAAAAAGAACTGTTTTAAAAAATAGCAATTTTAAAGAACTGCCTGAAAAGTTTAGTTACATTTTAGCAAACGACTTAATGCATTCAGGCTATACATTTTTTTAATCAGTATGTGTCTTCCCTGGGAATTGTTGTCCCACTTTTATCTTTTAAAGTGCATGCATTAATATAAAAATGGATATTTTGTATAAACTGCTTAACTGGCTTACAGTAAAGTTAAGAAAAGGGTCTTATTTGCATAAGAAACAGCTCCTTTTCCATCCATTTCCAGGTTTTTGTCCATTCCAAAGGGGTTCTCCTATCTAAATGAAAGGGGATATGTCACTAAACAACTAGAAAAATGGCAGAAGGTAATGTATTTTACCACTTTTGAAAGTGTTTTAGATTGTTTACAGTTAGTATATACATCAATAAAATGTATTCTGCATGTTTGTGTTTATTATTTTTCTGTAGTATTTGATTTGCTGTACGCATTTTGTCCAATTATGTTGTTCTGTCCAATTAATTACACTGTTCCCCTATAGGAATACAACCTCAAGTATGTGGACCTCATAGAGGAACAGCTAAATGAAGCACTTACTACTTACCGTAAACCAGTGGATGGAGATAACTATGTGCGACGGAGCAACCAAAGGTTTTCCATGGAAACTTTATCCTTTAACCTGCATTCTGATTTGGAAGGAAGTCATCAATAACTTTTTCCGTGTCTGAAATATTTTTCCAACAGGTTACAAAGACCAAATGTTTTTCTTCCTGTGCATTTGTATGGGCAAATTGTACATGATAAGACAGGCTGTCATTTGCTGGAAGCTCAGGTGAATGTTTTAAAATCACTTACTGTATCACAGGCCCTGATGGTGATGCATTTCTTCATATAAAGTTTCTTTTCTGTCTCTAACAGAATGTAGTTTCAGACCTGAGCTACACCGTGCGCTGCCCAGTGCTGGACAAATGGGATGGCATCAAACAACTTAAAGCTGCTCTTTGGGCCCTGGTGAGCTTGTGTGTGTGTGTGTGTGTGATAGGTGGTGGTGGTGGTGGGGGTATTACATAGTGTACTTTGTTTAGGACACTTCCTGATTTTAGAATTTGTCTTGTGAGGCTCAAGACATGTAGATGTTTTTTCACTACTGTCTTTGTGATAATAATTATCAGTATCATTAGTAATAGTCTTATTAAGTATAAAAAATTTGCTTTGCTTGCTTCAAGGGAAACATTGGCACGTCTAACTGGGGACTGAATCTGCTACAGGAAGAGAATGTAATTCCAGATATCGTCGCTCTGGCCCATGACTGTGAGGTTCTGTCTATTAGAGGGTTAGTGCTCTTGATTTCAGGATCAACCTGGCTGCATATGGCCAAAATTGTAAATAATTTAGATATGGCATTAAAGTGAAATGCACAAATTAGGATTCAGGTGGGTAGTGCGCTTGTTCACTACCCACCGTTGCTCATTTCAGCTAAATGTTTACAAGATTTTAATTTTGTGTCTGTAACAGAAAAAAAACTTTGAAAACATATATACATACAAAATAGCCAATGGTTTTCTTTTTTAGAAAATGTATGGCTTCAGTTATCACAAATAAAATGACAAAAATAAGACACTTTTATTGCAACATTTAATGGTTCCTATTGTACAAGAGATATTACACAACTTAACCATGTGGGTGACCAGACATGAGGTGACTGAAAGTTAATGGTGAACCCCTAGACACTTCCATAGTTTCAAAATTACTTTCTTAGAAACCAGTTTTTTCTGGGTTTAGTTGACTCGCTGAATTGCGTCATACCTCCTCCCTGACTGTTTGGCAATCTTGCATTCTTTCTTTTTCTCTTTGCTGTCTTTTTGTTGCACTTTTTACATCTCACAATGTTTGCCTTTTCCCCCTCTCTCAGGACATGTCTTTATATACTGGGACTCATTTCTAAAACTAAGCAGGGATGTGAGCTTCTCAAACTCCATGGTTGGGATGCAGTTAGGCACAATCGCAGACAGCTGTGGCCTGTGGTGCCGGATGAGGTGGAGCAGAGCCAGAACCTACAGCAGCAGCAGCAACAACAACAGCAGCAACCCCTCATCCACCTGTCCTCAGCTCCCAGCACCCTCAGCCTGACCTCGGAGTCCACCAGCTCTAGACATAACAGTGAGAGTGACTCCACTCAGCCTAGTGAGTTCTGCTCCCATTTACTCATGCATGACTAATGGCCCACAGTACAAGACCTTCTTACCACCTTTCAGACGGGCCTCCTTATATAAAGCATAGACATCTCATATTTGTCATTATTAGCTTAGAATCTGACTGCATTTTACTGCTGTGAAGGTGATTTCAGCATGGTTTCATTTTTAGATTTCAACTACTGAATATTAATAGATCAAGATGAATTAATGTATCAACGAGGTATAGCAAATAGCAGCACATATAGTACTTCCTGAGCACCACAAATGTTTTGTGAAATTTAGAGGTGCTTTTTCCTTCCCCTTCTTGTATTAGGGTTGTGTAATTGTGTAATTTCTTTCACATCCAATTTGATATCAAAGCAAAGAATAGACTTGTAGACCCTTTTAGTCAGCTCTTGGCTGAATTTATCTGACAACTTTGCCTAGACTGACTGTGAGTGATGTGAAATGTAATCTATTTATAAAAGATCTTTTGAATTTTGTAGTGATTAAACTTCAGATAGTTAGAAATATCTTTAAAGCCATTCCCAGACTTGTAAGTGTTACAAAAAATTGGCACTTTGTTTTCAACTGCACCTCTTGATGTATTAGATTCAACTATAAAAATGTATCTTTCTTACTTAATGGAATGGTTGGGCTTATATTTATACAGAGAGGTGCTTCGGTCATGGCTTAGTGACTCTTAGAAGAGTCATGAATCATTATCATCTACCCACTGACTGGTTTTAGCTGACAATGCACAGTCAGTAATCTTGACTTGAATAGAAACTGGAAAAGGGAAATTTTTAGGCTTTTCTTGACCCCCACCTAAAAGCCTTGCTTCCTTTTCAGGCATGTACATCCTGGATGATGACAAGTTAGAAAGCTCTGAACTTTCAGAAGACCAGCCACTGTACCTCAGGCCCAAACTTCTAAAGGACCGCAGCCCCTTCACCATACTAGCCTCCAGTCGGCTTGTCCGAAACCGCTTCCTCATCTCCCTCTCTGGAAAAAAACTCCGTAGTACCAGTGACCCTAAAGGCACTGGTAGCAGCAGTAAACTCCATGGTGAGCCCACGTTAGGAGGCCTAAGGAGGATACGCACAGTTACAGAGCCCTCATTATTCTCTCAAGTTCAGGGAGATGTCTTTAGTCCTGTATTTACTGACGGACATCTGCCAAAAAGCCCAAGCGTTAGTTTGGATACCTCTTTTGTAGGTAGTAAGACTTCGGAAACTCAGGGCAGCACGTGTAGTATTGGCGAGCCGGAGGTACGTCTAAACAAAACTGCAGAACGGAGCTCAGGAGTTGGAGACGTCCACCGAGAGCAGACCAGTCGGGAAAGGCTTGCCTGCGATGGCTCAACCTCTGGGGGCGGGGCTCAGTTTAAAAGTCGCAGCCAGAGTTTCAACACGGACACAACCACTAGTGGTATCAGCTCCATGAGCTCCAGCCCCTCCAGAGAGACGGTGGGTGGCATGGACTCTTCCACCATTGACACGGACTGTGTTAGCCTCAATACTGTCATTAGCACTCAAACTGTCAAAACACTTAATTCTCTCACGCCCCAGTCCAACCACCTTCCCCTGTCCAAATCTAACTCAGTACTGCTGATGCCACCAGGTTCTTCTCATACTTTGCCACGCAGGGCTCAGTCCCTTAAATCGACTTCTGTCACAACCATTTCAAGCCTGACAGACTGTAGCTTCATGTACACCAGCCCTCGGGATGCACTGGGATACGCTACCCTCAAACGACTACAGCAGCAGCGCATTCACCCCTCCTTTTCCCATAGTGAGGCGCTTGCTTCGCCTGCCAAAGACGTGCTCTTCACCGATGCCATCACTATGAAAACTGGCAGCCTGGACTCCAGACTCACACCACGCAGGTAAAGCAGATGGACCAACAGATGGTGCGAAACTCTCTTTTCTGTCATTATGTCACCCTTCTTTTACTGTTTCTTTCATGCTAGATTTGCACTTACACCAACTGTCACACAGCATTCGCGGAATGCATCCTCATTTATCGTCCTTCTCCAAAGGTCAAAAAGTGTCTTGACTCAGAAAAGTCACTTTCTCAGAAGAGTCATTAGAAGTTTAGACATTACAGAGGAAGTCGTTCTTCTTTGAACTTCCTTTTAATATTGTTCCTTTTTGTGATGGGGCTGTTAAAGTTATCAGCCTGATAGAATCATTATATTATCAGTTCGAGAAATATCAATGTTAATCAGGCAAGAAATGAGCACTAGAGCTCCCCATTAGTGTTACCATCCACATAATATGAAAATTACACCCCCAAAAGCCCCCTTCGGAAGCACTGCTCCCTTGGGAAATAATGTGGTGTGTTTCTGATGGTCCCTCTCAGGTATACTAAAAAGCGCTTCAGATGTCTGGGCCAAGGTTCGAGCAGGCCCCAACGCAGATCTCTGCTGCCACGGTGCGTGGACCATCCCTAGGGTTGACGTTCCCCTTTTTCAGTCTGAATGTCAACTTCAGTGCATTTTTACAATACAAAAGCCCTAGCCCCCTTGGCTTCTTTATTGTCATACTTTCCCCCCCTTTTTAATTTCTCATTAGCGCTCCCACAGCCCATACCTTAACCTGATACTCTTCAACCATGACTCCTTGAAATTACCTCCCCACAGTAGGAAGTAAACTCTCCTCATTCCTCATTGATTATATGTTGTTCTAAAAAGAATCTCTAACCTACGTCCTGTCTCCATCGTCACAGAACTCCTTCAAGTAGTTTGATGATGTGAACAAACTGAAACTGATTCCCACAATAGCCAAATTCCCGCATATGATCCAAGAAGCATGTAGAGGTTTTTGACCTACAGAACTTGCATGATGCAGCTAATGACAAACAGCTGCTCATTCTGAAATGTGAATACGCTTCACCAGCCTGCTCCCACATTGACAAACCTACCAATCATCTGCTAGCAGGACTACAGTAATGCAGTATCATCACAAAAATGTCCAAACCTCCTTTCTTGCCGTTTTCTCTCTCCCAATGTTGTCCTTCTTCCAAACGCTTCTCTCTGATCTCTTCCCATTTGTATGAGTACAGGTTTCTCAAGGCTCTGAGTTTTGCATCTCTGGATAAGGAGGATCTTCTGAGCCCTATCAGTCAAACCTCCCTTCAGCGCTCCTCCTCAGTGCGTTCAATGGTGTCCAGTGCCACATATGGCAACTCCGATGACTACATTGGCCTTGCACTGCCCATGAACATCAACAGCATGTTCCAGGTTACTAACTACTCTATGATCCTGTTTATACCTGGTACTAACATCTATCTCTGGTGATCTGATCCCAGTTTGTCTATCCGGGCAGATTTCTCTTCATACATGTCATTAAATACGGAATAATTCATGCAAAAATGAAATTTCTGTCCTTAATTACTCTCCCTCATGTCTTTCCAAACTGTTAGACCTTTGTTCATCTTTGGGACACAAATTAAGATATTTTTTATGAAATCTGAGAGATCTCTGACCCTGCATAGACAGCAATGCAACTGAAAAGTTCAAGACTCTAAAAATACTTATTCAACAAGTCAACTATGCCTTTACAATGTTAATTAAATATGTCTTGGTCAAACTGTCTCAAGGAGTGTATGGTCACTGCTTCCAAAAGGGATAGGATTATCTGAAAAGCATGCCAGTACCAAGTGTAAACTGGCATTACAAAAATACCCTCTGAATTGGTGTCTGAAACTTGACTTTCTTATATTTGTTTGCTAAATAGATTAAAGACATACCATACTTCCAGAAGAGGACAAGTCCACTGTCACAGGACCGATCAGCAAAGTTCTTCTCGGGAGATGCAGATGGTAAAGACTGGAATGGTTGTGTTGTTTAATCAGCTTTGTACTGCATACCATTCCCATTGCATTAGTGCTTCGCTACTCTTTCAGTATTCCGAATGCTGTTCTTTTCCCAGGTTCCAGTGAAGGATCTAGGCATTCTGTTCTGCGATCTCAGCTTAGTATCACAGAGCTGATTGCTGTGAGCCGTTCAGACCAGCACCAGCTGCTGGGTGCGGATGAGACTGGCCTGCAGGAGCACAATGAGGAGAACTGTCTTTACTGTGCAGGGCTCTACGTGCTTGGGTGCAATGTAAACACTCCCACACAAAACCGCACTGGTAAGCTACATGTTTATCCAAATGAATATCACATTGACCAGATGTCCCTAAAAAGCTGTGAGGATGCATGCAATATTTCACGTCAATTAACTAATTACCATATTAGAACATAAGATAATTTGAGTTTCCTTATGTTCTTACAAACCCGATTTTAGACTATCCCAATGCTCCATTCTCGGAATGGTGCAATCAGTTCTTACACAATCTGGACGTCATGCCTCAGTCGAAGTACTCAGGAGTGTCTGGCTGCAGCGATGCTGTCTCTCAGGGCTCTGGTGGCAGCACACGAAGCACCGAGCTTGTTCTTGGTGAGAAATTCTTCAGGCTGGCGATAGTCCGATTGGAAAATTCAGGCAATTCTCAAGCGTTTTGTTTCGTACAGGTTCATTGTTAATTGTATGCCTGCGCATGCTCTCTTTCTGCCAGGGGTGAAAAATATTCCAGAGGATGCTCCAGCCTGCCGTGTTCTTCTGAGGAAGGAGGTGCTTCGACTGGTCATCAACCTGAGCTCCTCAGTGGGGACCAAAGGGAATGAAACCGGACTCCTCACGTAAGGAGACAATTCATCCACAACGATTTCTATTTAACGAATGCTTTCTTCGATCAGTCTTTGGCTGATCATTATTTGATCCTTTTGATAATTTTAACGAGGCAGAATAAAGTGAAATGGGGAAAATGGATGGAAGAGTTATTATTTTTGTCTTTCAAGTGTTCTTTCATTGTAACTTGTTATCTTGCAGAATCAAAGAAAAGTTTCCTTATGCGTTTGATGACATCTGCCTGTATTCTGAAGTTTCATACTTGTTGGCCCATTGCATGTTCAGACTGGCTTCACGACGCTTCATTCAGGAGCTCTTTCAAGATGTTCAGTTCATTCCGGTAATATGAGACCTTTCCAACAGTTGCCCAAAATTAAGCCGAGGTGTTTTTCTGCAACTAATCTGGGTTTTTAAAATCTAGATTGCACCAGAACTCAGATTTTCTTTGTGTACAAATCATATTTTTTGCTAATATTGATGATATCCCTTGCAAATTGTTTTTCTTACTTAATGATTGTTTTTCTTATTTTTTATTATTACTAAGCATACATGTCATAATCTTTTTATTGTAGATGTACGAGGAGGCTGAGAGCATTCTGTCAATGCCCAAGAAGTCTACCACAGTAGATCTTCCATCAGAACCGTGATCCTCTAAGTGTTTTTCACACTATACTCTTCCCCGATGCAGCAAGTATGGATCTCTTTCTTGATGAATGCGCAATAAGAGACTAGGGCTATGGAACAGACATAGGTGGACTGAGAGCGAGTCACCAGAAACATTCCCACAGAAAGAGAAATAGTGGTACGTTAAGAGAACAAACTCTTTTTACCTGAACAAATACACTCTCCACGGAAGTTCTGTAGACATCTACGCGGTAACCAAATAAACCTTCTAAACTGAACGGAAAGTGAAACATGCAAATATTTGATCTATGTGTCAATACGGATTGTATATCAAAAGCAAGCAAGCGAAATCTTTCAAGACTTGTCGAGGGAGATTATTAACTTCCATTTTTTTGATTGCATGTAACAAACACGTTTTTCCTTGAGTGGATCCCTCAACACTACAACATTCCAGCTGTTTTCTTTGGATTTCTCTATTACTAATTTTGGCTGTTTAAAATATGAAATGGCTTTCGCAACCAGGCCGAGCAAACACTCTTAGTCCTGGTGTGACTTGTGCAATTGCTTTGTAAGACAATCATCAAGTAATAATAATAGTCTACAAATGCCAGTTTTTATTTGCTTGTTGTACCGGTCTCATAAAAGGGTTTTAGCTTATTGGTTTTTATCGACGTAGCACATAGTAATCCCTGAGTACATGTATGTACATGTTTTTAATGGTGTTGTTACACAATAATGCAACAGTGACTGTATTGTATTGTGTAACTTTGTTAACTGACTTATGAAACGTCATCCAAAATAATCTGACATTCGAATCAGTAAGATATTTATTTATTTATTCACTTATTTATTGTTTGGTCCAAGCAGCTCCTCTGTCCCTTTCACTTTATTTTAGCCCATTAGCTAGGATAAAACTGACTGCGTATCATTTCTGTCTGACAGTCAGTGTACATGTAGACAATGGGCTTCAAAAGAGGAAGTGAAAGTGCATTTCATCACTGCCATTTTGCAGTTTTACTCCGTTTTAAGTCATTTTAGAGATTTTAACTAACCCATAGAAAGTTTTCTCTTTCTGTAGAGAAAACCGTTAATTATTTGAAGCATTATTAAAACTAAGATTCGCCAAACATATTTCACAATATTTGTATGTGAGAATACCTTTTGTAGTTTATCATCTCTTTCTGACTGCTATTAATTTTTTTTTTACCTGAATGTGGTTAGGAAATTTTGAATCTGCCAAAAACATATTGGGTTAAAAAGTAAGGTTAAACTGACAAGACATGATTAAGACTGATCCATAATATATGACATGTTCTGCTTAAATTCAACTGACCGTCATCCATAGACTACTACGCTTGATCATTGTCAATATTTATAACACCAATTCTCAGTATTTCACATACACATTATTGTTTAATAAGATTTTGAAATGTCTTCAGGGTCAGGATGAATCTAGTTTAAAGCTGCAGTCGGTAACTTTTGATGCTCTAGCGGTTAATAAACAGAACTGCTTGCGTCTTGCGGAAGAACATCGTAGCCGGAACTTCTTCTCTCTGTTTATGTCTATGAAGAATCACAAAGGTACTGGGTTACTCCGCCGCGGTACCCCCGAAGCAATCTAAAATAGTCCGAATATAAACACTTATTATAG
Source organism: Carassius auratus (assembly GCF_003368295.1). NCBI lineage: Eukaryota > Metazoa > Chordata > Actinopteri > Cypriniformes > Cyprinidae > Carassius > Carassius auratus. The sequence goes on along the minus strand of NC_039263.1, from coordinate 15,413,611 downwards.
GTGAACTCTAGTGATTCAGGACAATCTAAAAACACGGTTTGGAAAATTGATTCATGGTGTACTTGCTTATTATATACATTTTTCTACATTTTGAACACAAACAAAGTTACGGACCGCAGCTCTGATTGGTTGTTTCTTAACGGGAGCAATGTATTTTCTGCAAATGGCAATAGGACCACTGGGAGGAGCCAGAGGAGCTTGATTTTTTTCACAGATTATCTCTCATATTCTACTGTCAGGACATAATGACAGATTTAACAAATATATTTTTACAAAAGTTACCTACTGCAGCTTTAACATTGCATTAAAAAAAAAACATTGGCAAAAAAGGTTATATCCCACTTTGTACGTGTAAATTTGAAGTGAATTTGAATTATTTCTATGCAATGTGCCTGTTAATTCTGTATGCACAAATCACTTGTTATTGAAGATAAGACGATTGCTTCATTTTATTGGCTGGGCCATTTTAATTGTTTAGGCAGCTTTAATTATTTTGCCTTATTTGTATTGGCTTTAACCCTAACTTTAAGAATGAATGAATTTGCCCTTTTTCCTTGTTTTATTTATTATAGGAACTAATAAATCTGCCTTTGCCTGCCTTGGCTTTTGAATTAAGCATCAGGTTTCAACTTCCATAATTTATTCTGAGTGTGATATGGCCAGCGATAATACTATTTGTTGTTAAAGTACTTCCCTTTAGACTTCAGGGGAATTTTTTTAAGTGCATGTGCATTCTAACCCCTATCTGCAGTATAATGGATAGGGAAAAAATAAATATGGAAACTGTCCAAGAGCAACAGATAATGTTTGGGATAGGATGGAGTCTTTTTTACTTATGCTGGCTGGACATTGAAGAATAATTAAGCCACTTATCTGGAATCTTCCCCTAATATTTTCAGAAGTGTTCTTGAATAAATAATTTCCACAAAGTCATTAGAGTGTGTGGTGAAAATATCCTAGAATGCCAGATGGTTGGGTGGTTATATTATTTTCTTGCTTCCATTTTTAACTAGGGGCTGTGTGAAACCCATGACTGGAAGCCATTGTCAGATTGTTATAAAATATTTTTTTTTAAATGATAAAAAAATGAATTGATGTTTTTAAAACCTAAACAAGCGCCAATGATTGCATAGTCTCTTGTATTTGTGGAACGAGTTCCAAGTATTTTAAAGGGGTTGTTTTCTCCATCACCATTAATGCTAAGAGTGTAAAGGAAATGAATATATTTTAAATGTACATCTGTTCATTGTTCACCAAACTAAATGCATCTTTCAGTGATTTATTTTTTTTCTCTTTCTTTTAAGTTCACTCTTGATTTTGCAGAGCACTGTATGAAATGTAAGCACCATTTAATAATGAAATTGCAGAGACTGATGCAAGAAGTGTTATTTATATTTTTCCTGAAGGGAAAAAGCATCTAAAACTGTTGTACATACTTAAACTGTTTCTTTAATTGTATCATTTAATGTGTTTTGGGGGGCATTAGCAATCAGCCTTGAGAATCTAATGAAAGGGATGCGTCCGTCATAAAATAAAATAAACCTCAATTTCCTTGCTTCTGCTCTCAAGTGTTGTGTTTTGGAAAATATTTAGTATCTTTTCCAATTAGAAAGTCCTTCCACCCAGCCCGAGCAACAATTCCACAGAAAGACTTCCGCAGCTTTCCACGGAACAGGCAGTCATTTTCTTTTTTGCTATAACCCCCTCCCTTGTGTGTTTGTTGTCCTTTGTAAATTTTGTCAGATACGGAACGATACTGTCTTCACTTAACGTTACTAACATGACTGGAGTATTGCCATATCTTATAACAGTTTACCTAATCTAGATCTATATTGAGTTCTCCACTCAGCGACGACAGTTGTGAAAAGGTGAAATTGAGCTCTCATCTTATAATGAGTATTGTACACAGGACTATATCGATATTAGCCTAAAATCTTCGAGATGGCGATTGGGAAAAGATTTAACGTGCTACCATTATCACAGCGGTTAGTTACCTTGTTCATACTGATTCCCTTTCTAGTGAGTATTATCTCGTAACTTCCCGCACGCACGCTTCCACTGAGATCCTCCCACTACAAGTTCTCACACTCCTGCCGCTTTTAGCGAGCGAACCGCGGGTGAACTCTGTTGTGTTCTAAAACTCAGCTCTCACAACTTTGACGTTTCTAGCTTTCATCGAAAACAATGTAAGGAAAACCATAGCTTATTCTTGAGGCTTTAAGGCTGCGCACAGTTTACAAAGGTGGGTGTTTATTCTCGTCATTCTTTTAAAATTGTGATGAATTTTTACATTGTGTAATGAGTTCTCAGTAACAACAATCCTATAATAACTAGCTGGATGTGTTTTGTGGCATAATTTCGATTCGGTTCAAAAGGAGAGATGAGCATATGCTCATACTCATGCTCGCTTATTTGAAAATTCTGTTTTATTAGGTAATGTATATTCATTAGGTCTGTGCCATAATTTTTTTGTAAAATAATTGTTTGTACAATACGACATGTAATATACAGTATATGTTATATATACTGTGTGTGTGTTGTACTCTATATTTACACAGTGCCCTCCATAAGTATTGGAACAATAAATACATAATTGCTTTCTCTGCTGTGGAGTCAAGACATTTGCAAATATGATTAAAAGATGAATATGCAACAAAACAAATTTTATTATTAGGTATTTCGATACATACATGTTTTACCAAATAAAAAGAACAGCACTTTTAGAGTTCGTCCCACTATTTGATGGGAGCATAAGTATTGGAACAGTTGAATTTAAGGCAGATGTAAAAGATTAAAAGCTAGTATTTAGTTGCAGATCGCTTGCATGCAACCTTTAGACATCACCAGACTCTTGGTCCTGAGGTCATCTGTAAAGAATTATTACTTTGCGTTTCCTATGAGTAATATACAGTATCTTTACTCACAAACACACAGTTATTTAGAAACTAAACAGATGGTATGATTATTTGAACTCTCAACAGAGTACAAAAAAATGTACCATTAAACCATGCATATTATGTTGCGAAATAGACATGGAGACACATATGGTGTAAAATTTTCCAGGCGAGAAAGCAAAATATTAAAAGGATATACAAAATATTAGTGATCTATAAATGACAGCACTTAAAATTAATGCGTGTCTTGATGTGAGAAATCAATTCAATTTCAAAATTTATTTGTATAGCGCTTTTTACAATTCAAATCGTTACAAAGCAACTTTACAGGAAATTATGTTTCTACAATATTTAGTAGTAGCTTATAAGTGGTGACTGTCAGTTTGTGCGCGTATGACAGGATTTTTCAGAAAAAAAAAAGTAATACAAGACGTAGTCAGCCAGACGATGAACACTATTAACAGCAATTATTATATGATGCAGTCACACTTGTAGCAATATTTGTTAGTTCTGTTTGTTGATTCAGGGTTAGCATCATCTGAGGTCCTCTGAGGGGTCAGCATCATCTCTTCTCAGGTGTTCTGGATCCAGACTGGAGCTTTTGTAAATCCTAGTTACCCGTGGCAAAACAGAGAAACAAAGAGAGACATCATTAGCATAGCTGCTGTTCCAACAAAGTAAAATTAATTAGTTTAACCCAAGCTGAAGAATAAGAAAGCACATTTGATCAGATACAACTGCAGTCACAATTTAAGAGATGCATTATTAAAGAGATGCGTTTTTAATCTAGATTTAAAGAGAGAGAGTGTGTCTGAACCCCGAACATTATCAGGAAGGCTATTCCAGAGTTTGGGAGCCAAATGTGAAAAGGTTCTACCTTCTTTAGTGGACTTTGCTATCCTAGGAACTACCTAAAGTCCAGCGTTTTGTGACCTTAGGGAGCGTGATGGGTTGTAACGTGGTATAAGGCTATTTAGGTACGCAGGAGCTAAACCATTAAGGGCCTTATAGGTAAGTAATGATAATTTGTAACTGATACGGAACTTCACCAGAAACAGGTAACATTTCATAGCTTGGCAGTGTTTCAAAGATGGAAGAATGCAGTTTTTGTAACATGGGAAATATGATTTTCAAAAGACAAGTCTAATATAACACCCAGATTTTTGACTGTAGAGGAAGTAACAGTACATCCGTCTAGTTGCAAATTGTAATCTACAAGATTCTGTGTACTGTTTTTTGGTCCAATAATTAATATCTCTGTCTTATCCAAATTTAATAAGATAAAATTATTGGTCATCCAATCTTTTACATTTTTAACACATTCTGTTAGCTTAGATAATTTAGAAGTTTCATCTGGTCTCCTTGAGATATATAGCTGAGTATCATCAGCATAGCAGTGGAAACTAATCCCGTATTTTCTAATAATATTACCAAGGGGCAACATGTATATTGAAAATAGAACGGGACCTAGGACAGATCCTTGTGGGACTCCATATTTTACTGGTGATAAATGAGATGACTCCCTATTTAAATAAACAATATCATGCTTTCTATTGTCAGTAATATTTATTGGTACTCTTGTTTACTTACTAGATCAGCATTTGATATTTTGGACATGCATTTGTTCACAACTAAGTACAGTTCAACCATTTCAGTCAACATCTGTGGTCTTTATGTTTACTCATTTTCATAGCCGCAGATCATAAATTATGATAGTCTTCTCTACAACAGACTTAAAGATGCTAATTGTCCAGTAGTAATGCACCAATAATCAGAATTTCTGCTTATTGATGGCCTGATGAATTATATGTTTGAATAGAATTTGGTAGTAACCAATTTCTGGTTTTATAAGGAAAAAGTTTTTTTTTTTTTTTTTTTTTTTTGGGAAAGTCTTTTCATACTTTAGTTTCTTCTTTTAGTTTCTCCATCAGAATAAGAAAAGTTGTACTAATTGTATATCTGAATCACAAATTAGTTGAAGGGTTAGTGTCCAAACAGCAAAAATCAACAAAATCATCTGTTTTATATTTCAAAAAAGAAACTGGTTAGTCTGTTGTGCAGTGGATGCTACATGTACTTAAGATAATGCAATTTGATTTTGTGTTGAATCATGTCCTGATGATTCCATTTTCTGTTTCTCCTATCTCTATTTCCTGTTAATTAAAAACTATTAGAGAAGATTGATAAAATTTCCATTTATTAGATGTTATTCAGCCATGGTTAATTGAACCATTTTGTTTCTTTAGCAGATCTAATTGCTAATGGAGAAACTGCTGAGCCATTACTTATCCAGAATCTCCTGAGCTCTATCATGTCAGTCTGGCTTTTGTGTGCTTTGCTTTTTTCTCTGATTGGCCAAACAGAACAGAATGGTGAGTCTTCAATGCAATAAACTGTTGTTGCTAAAGTTTTAAAGAAACAGTTCAACCAAAAATGTATGTTTGCTTAAAGGGGGGGTGAAATGCTCGTTTTCACTCAATATCCTGTTAATCTTGAGTACCTATAGAGTAGTACTGCATCCTTCATAACTCCAAAAAGTCTTTAGTTTTATTATATTCATAAGAGAAAGATAGTCTGTACCGATTTTTCCCGGAAAAACACGACCGGCTGGAGGCGTGACGTGTGGGCGGAGCTAAAGAATCACGAGCGCCAGTAGGCTTTTGCGTTGAGAGCATTTGGAAGCTGTGACATTACCGTGAGGACAAAACAAACCATGGCTAACAGTCAGATTCAGCGTATATTTATGATCCAGAATCAGACCCAGAGGCTGAAATTTAACAAGAGCAGCATCAGCAACTACGTCTCTATGTGGTATGTACTGAAACTGTATATATTTGCTTAGCGGTTTTGGAAAATGACTAAGTTCCACTTTGTCGTCTTTTTTTCTTTTTTTTTCTTTTTTTAAGCTGTACATGTGGAAAGTGCAGTTTGATGACAACATCGCATGTTGTTTACTTGATGTGCTTACGCGCCGATAGCTAAGTTAACAACACAGAGATATTTTAAGCAGTTTTACTCACCGCATGCGGTTCCAACACACGATCGTGACCCTTTTTCGTTGGGACTGCATTATCCTTAAAAAATAAACGATGTGCAAATCCGGCGTCAAACTGGGCCTTGTTTGTAAAACAAGCATCTTCGAAATGCAGGGGAACAAACACAAATACTTGCACAACTCCGTTGATGTTCTGTAAAAATAAACTCCATCCACTGGTCCCTTGATGTTTTTTCTCTTTTGTTAATCTGTGCAGGGTTGTCTTGCCCTGGCAACCAAAAACACACTCCTTTTGTGACATTTCGCAACGCTCCCGCTCTGATCAGTGATTGTCTGTGCTCAGCCTCTCAGTGCTCTGCTATACGGGAGCGCGCGCTCTTCCGGCAGTGCCCTTAGGACCCATATGAGGAAATTCCGCTCCATCTAACGTCACACAGAGCCATACTCGGAAAAAAAACTTTCCGAAACTTGTGAAAAACCGGAAGGAGTATTTTTGGAACAGAAATACTCCTTCAAACGTACAACTTAATTTTTTAAACTTTGTCCATGTTTAGCATGGGAATCCAACTCTTTAACAGTGTAAAAAACTTAGTATGCATGAAATAGCATTTCACCCCTCTTTAAAATTTGCACCCTTTAGCCATCCAAGATGAGTCTGCTTTTTCATCAGAACAGATTTGGAGAAATGTATCACTTGCTCACTGGTGGATGCTCTGCAGTGAATGGTTGCCGTCAGAATGTGTGTCCAAACACAAGAAATCCACATGAAAAGCTGCATGTTTGTAATAAACAACTCCATCACGTCTTTAACTTCAAATGAGTCCTCTATCCATAATAATTGCTTTTTCTAGTGAAAAAACAAATCATCTGAATCAGGAAAGAAATATGCACAGATTTAAAAAGTTTAAAAAGCAAACAGTCCAAAATAGTTCTAATGATTTGGATCTTATAAACACATAGCTTTTAATTGATGGACTGTAGTCGTGTGGATTATTGTGATGCTTGTATCAGCTGCTTGGACTCTCGTTCTGATGGTACCCATTCACTGCTCCATTGATGAGCAAGTGATGTAATGTTAAATTTCTCCAAATTAGTTTTTTTGTCCAAAGAAACAAACACATCCATATCTTAGATATAGGCTCAGGATGAGTACATTTTCAGAAAAATGTTCATTTTTGGGTGAACTATTCCTTAAATAGTACAATACCTTCTTATTTTAATTGTTAGTTGAAATCGTTGATAGAAGAACGGACTTCTTGTATGTTTCAACAGGACACCCAGTTCCTATAGAAGAGGTGAAAGTGGATTCAGAAGAATCCTATTGTGCACCATCGGATTGTGGTGCATGGGTGTTGAAGGTTACATGGAGAGATAAGTTTGCTGAAAAGAATGAATCCAAGAAAGTCGGCTACGACATAGAAGTCCTTCATACTGAACAGATGACGCCTGTTCACTCTGTAAGTGAAAAGTGAAAGTAATTTTTTTTAACAAAAGCAATGGAAATATACATCTAAGGACATTTTTAACGTCAAAACCCTGTTGTAGGAAACTATACATGTGATGCAAGACAAAACATCCTACTATCATTGGAAATGGACTTCACCTATACCATTGCAGTGCACTTCCCATTCAGTCAGACTTAGGCGACATAATGAGCAACACATTGGTGAATGGACACCATTATACACACACAAAGGTTTGTAGCCACAGGTTATTCTTACACTGTATGCACCTGTTATGCAAAAGAGGAAAACAACCAAACAATAACTGTTTTGCCTATAAAATAACAGGACGAGATCTAGATGCTGCAACAACAACTGTCTATCCTCACGATCAAGTTTTCGTGGTTGGGAGTAACATCACGTTCTGTTGCATCGTGGAAACAGATAAGCGTCCTTTATCTGTATTTCTCACTCCCATCAGCAACAGGACATACATCTCAGAACCACTTCTATTTGAAAAGCCTTCTATGCCCAACATAGACTGTGATGTTGAGGGAAACCCTTCTGGCTCTACAATGTTTATTGGCTGTAAGTCTAAATGCATCATATTTAATAAGAATTGTTTAATTAAACCCGTCAGTTTTGAAATGGCTTACAGTGAATGAATCCTAGCACTTCATTTTTTTATGAGGTAAAGATTAGTCAGAGCTTTTTTAAAATATTTTGCCCTCATATTAGATTATGGCCACATGTGGGAAATTCCCACCATTTTAACTGATGATGCTGCTTGGATGGGTTGGGAAAATGTGATATTTTCAATAGAGGATAGAAGAAAGAAAATTACTGACCCCAAACTATTACATTGTGTATACCAAATGAATTTTACATTTGAGTCCTGGCCTAAAGTTTTTAATTTCACTGAATGTTACAGATCCCCCAGATGACCAGAATTTGACATGTATAACACGGAATCTCAACTCTTTGGAGTGTCACTGGGAAAAGGGTCGAAACACCCATCTGACTGTTAATAGAAAGACGAACTATACACTTAATGGAAGGTAACCATGCAGCTGGCAAAATAATATCCATCTTAATATACAGTGTGAATCATGCATGTTTGCTTTCATCATACTGGATTCAGTTCTCTGATGCCAATTGTTTTGATTTTGCCAGAGTTTGTGAATTTGGTAAATGTGTCATACATGCAGTGAAAAAGCAGGTGACAAACTGCACCCTGGTTGCCAGAAATCCTCTTGGTGTAAAGACTCTTACTGATACAGCTGATCCTACACATCGAGGTAAAACTTATTTGAAATATTTCTTACAATTGACCAAAACATTTACAAATTTAACAAATTTATTTGTGAATTTAATCTTTTTTTTCTTGCACAGTATGGTTGAGAGCACCAAGTGAAATATCCAGTGTTGCTCATGCAAGAAAAGTCACTCTTCAGTGGAGTTGGAACGAGGAAAAATATGCTTCGTTTCCGATGATTTGTCAAGTGAAGCTCAATGGAAGGATTTATAATGTAAGTTTCATCAAAATTGATAAGCATTCTGTTTTATCTTTCCACTGTTTCCACTTGCAAGGCCTTAACATGCATTCTCACAAATGTCCACACATTTTCATCTTTCACAAAGAAAACCTTCAATGGAGAAGGACTTTCATCAGCTGTACTTATAAACCTGCAGCCCTTTACTACATACACAGCTCAAGTACAGTGCGGTTCTTATGAGCACTTCTACAAATGGGGCGACTGGAGTGAAATTACTGAGTTCTCCACTAAAGAGGACAGTAAGTATTCAGAAGACTAATATATTTAAAAATATAGGGTCATTAAGTTATATATCAGATTACATTTTTTTTTTTAAATATGTTTGTGAGTGTGCCTTTTTTTAACATGAGACCGGTTGCTGTGTCTTTTAATTATTTAGGTCTACCTATTGCAGCTAATGAATCGAAAGTCTCGCACATTGATAGAAAATAGCTTACTTCCATGTTTAAAAATGTAACATTTTACGTTCAAAATTTTCTGTACATTTCTGACCAACATGCAGTTCACTTCCTGAATGAATTAGTGTTTTTGAACTAACCAGATGAGTAAGAATGATTCAGCAGCTGTGTAATCTGATTAACACTAATAATCCCTCTTCAGTTCCAGAAGCACTAGATGTTTGGATTCATTATTCTGAACAAACTACATCTGTCTTGTGGAAGGTAAGAGCAGTTGGATTTGGCACTACTTTAGCTTTATGTGGCTGCAGTCAAACAAATAAAAATGACCCTTTTTAATATTTAAAAGCCTCTAACTCAACAACAAAGCCATGGGATGATTACAGGATATGAAATTACCATTGGAAAAATGAAAAAAGAACTAAAAACACAGCTCTGCTACAACATCACTGGGATTGAAAAAAGTGGTCAAATCATCACAGTCTCAGCTAATAACTCTGCCGGTCGTTCTCCTCCTTCTACCATCATCGTCCCGAGTTATCCTGGTGAGATTCAGAATGCAGTTTTTCATTGGTTGAAAAGGTTGTGTTTGAATGAAGTTGCTTTCATTATTTTCACAGAAAACGAAGTCGATGTAGGCCGTATCAATAGCAGTAAGGGTGGCTTGGAAATGTCTTGGGAAGAATACCCCAGTTCTACCTGTGGCTATGTTGTTGAATGGTTTCCAACATACAAAAAGACGCAATGTGCTGTAGCATGGGAGAAAATCCCAAAATGTGACAGTGGTGCCTGTGAAACCTGGAAACGATCTGGTCAGTTATTAAGATAACATAAAGATGAATCATTTGACTCACTTTGACTCATCTGTTTTTGTTGTAATACTGAATTTGTGCATGTGCAATGGGTCATCAGTGGTTCAGGGAGCTGTGGTTATGTTCAAAGGGAGGATAACCGCTATATGGTTCTATTTCTCACAGGTATTTTTGAGGAAGGAGTGAGATACACTGTCTCTGTCTACGCCTGCACAGATGATTCACCAAAGCTTCTCAAGAGGAGTGAAGGTTATGCTATAGAGAAAAGTAAGCACAAAATTCAATATTTAAAGAATAGCTAACCCAAAAATGATGTCTTACTTATTTTTCATTCTGCTATTTCTGTTCTCAGAACCGGGAAAAGTTGAGAATTTGAAAGGTAAAAATAAAGGAAGAAATGTTGAGCTTTCCTGGGATGAAGTTCCCTTAGAACAGCAAAACGGCTTCATACAAAGCTACAAGATCGTAACATTGCTTTCTGGTTCTGAAACGGCAGAAAGCCATATTAACACGGCATGGACAGAGGGTAAGTTAATTCTCTAATTGCCGTCAAATGTTTATTATTTTATTTTAAAGATTACATTATAAATGGACTTACTTTGTTTTAATTTTAGTGCCTGAAGTTAATTTGAAATTAGATCCAGGCTTCTATACCTTCCGTGTTAGTGCCATTACATCTAGAGGGGAAGGTGACTATGCCACACACAAAATGAACGTAGAAACCAGTATGTATTAAAAAAAATTCTTAAGTATTTTAATAATATTAAATATAATCAATTATAATTGAAACCTATTTTTATGTTTAATAAGCAAATATACAGTAAATAGCATATATGAAATGTGATAACATTGTGTGCAATTTGACAAAATCTTCATAGTTGACCAGATGATTTCAGCCACTATTGTGGTTTGCAGTACAGTAACGCTTATCTTCATGATCATCACAGTTCTTTGCTACAGGAAACGGAAATGGTAAGGACGATTTTCCAGTGTTATGTCATGTGTTTTTTTTAAATTCCAATATTTCCTATAGATTTTCTATTTTCTGCTGCAATTAAAATGTCACTCTTAAAAATCCTTTAGGTTAAAGAAAGTGTTCTATCCAGATATTCCTGAACCAAAACTTGCAGGGAAATGGATGCCAAAGGTGAGCCATCAGCCCCCTTATAATTTATAACTTTGCTAACAGATGTTTTTTTTTTTTTCTAGTAATTATTATAATTTTCATGTATGAGGGTCACAAGTCTGTCCTTACTGTGTTAAATCCTAACAGTTAAATGCAACAAACCATATACTTTATCATAGAAATCATATCAATTTTAAAACACAAGAGTAACCAGATTTGTTTGTAGTTGACATCAAAGGATGTGTTTATAACTTATAGTATATTTATGTGTGTATCTGTCACTTGATAAAATTATCAAATTAGACCGATTCCAATATGGATTAGTTGCATGAGATACCCATATGCTCAAAAACTATGCAAAATAGTTATGACCCAGATCACATAAATTATGGTTCAATTGCAACACAAACATTTGTTTTGTTTGGTAAATCATTGGATTAATAAATAAGCGAAAGAATGTTTTGTTACCATGTTGGTTTGTTGTTTCCAGGGCATTAATTGTACCGAGATGACCGAGGGGTACATGAAGTGTGAGATCCAAGAGGTCCACGGTTTAGAGCATCCTTCAATCTCAGAAAGTCTACATGGCCATGACCTCATCAGCTCGAACTCCAGAGTGGTTCCTGCACAGCATTTCAACCAGAACATTTCTAAATCTCCAGTTGATGTGTCATATTGTCCTTTGGAGAAGCTTACCTCAATTATTGAGAACGCTTCTTATAACTTGACCATACCAGAACCAGTTGGTGTTGCTCAGATATCCGATCTTTCACTGGAAATGCAGGATGCTTACCTCCCAATCCCTAAATTTGTTCAAAATAATTTTGCTGGCAAAGTATCAGAAGGCTACAAGCCCCAGACAGCATATCTTACAGATGCTTAGCTCCAGTAGATAAACCTCAGTGTCGTGTCTTGGCATGCACACCATGTATATGCAAATTATGCCAATGTAAATACCACTGAATTCATGTTATTTATACTGTACTGTTTTCTCAGCACTGTCTCTTGTAAAATAAGTAGTGAACTGTATTTTTTTTTAAACACTGTGATGAAAAAAAAAAGCTGTGACCACCTTTACAACTGCCTCTGTATATTTGCATTGAATTTTGTTATTGAATTACATTTATGGTAAAACTTTAGATTAGGGAGCAAATATTCACTATTAACTAAGAGTTTTTTCCTCAATAAACTCCTAATTTGCTACTTATCTATTAATACTTAGTAAGGAAGTTGTTACATTTAAGTATGGGGTCGGTTTAAGGGATCTAGAATGTGTCATGTATAATAAAGCATTAATCTACCTAATGTATTAAGTAAAGAGGCTTACTAATAAACAGCCAACACGCTAGTAATATACATGATAATAGGCTACTAGTTAATAGTGAGAATTGGTCCTTAAAATAAAATGTTACCACATTTATTTAACACATACTCTCAACATCTGTGAACTCGGTGAATTCAACACATGACCTTGGTGTTGCTAGCATTATGCTCCAATGGCAATAGTTCCCTCTTGTGGTCTAAAGACTATGATGAAATATAAAGGCCATGATGAACAGTCAAACATGTACATATTCTAGATGTTTTGATCGCTTTTATTATTAATAGACGGGAGATTGTACCTTAATGCAATTAAGTTGTTAAAACAAAAGTAGTTAAAGTTTATGCAAAAAAAAAAAAAAAAAAAATTATCATTAATATAAAAGGCGAAAATAATCTATGACAATGATATAACAAAAGTCAGATGAAACATTCTTAACAATCAAAGCATTGTTTCAAGACTGAAGAAATCACAACTAAATGAAGTATAATTTAAGTTTCACAAAAAGGGTTGTATGTGTCAACGTTATATTTAAATAAATAATATATGGTAACATGTATCAATTGCATAAGAAAATTAAACAGATGCCACAAAAATCACTTTTATGGGCGTGAAATCTTGCTAAAGGGCGTTGCTACAGTGAAAAGCTTTCATTTTGATTGACAGGCAGGGCAGCCAATAGAATTCCAACATCTACACGAGTTGACCAATGTAAACAGTTGTGGGCGGGAGTTTTAAATTCCCGGTCATTGAGCCGCTGTTTTCAGTTGTTCGAGCTCGGTAACGACCAGTTTACTGGACATGCTTTCGATAAATTAGCAGAGAGGAGATTTTGTTTTGTTTTCTATTTTTTGACACTTATTCCATCGACGTTTTAAATGTAGAGTTTTAATCGAACAGCTCGTGCCTGCCTAACACATTTCCACCAATAACGGGTATGTTGCTAGCGTGCTAACGTTAGTTGTATATGGTATGAGATTCATCTGTCTTAACAGTAACGTTAATTTACCCACATTTATCATCATCTGTAATCTCATCTTCCTCTGTAGCCCTCAAAACCATGACTTAAGATGTTTTAATATTCATGCAATTGATTTTATAGTTTGGTTGTGTGACTATCCCTGCGTTGGCAGTCTTCTGGCAAATCTTTTGGGTCAACGTTAGCAAGTCCCTCATCAGTTTTTAGCTGAGATGTTTAGTAGTTTGCAACTTGTGTTGCTTACTGATTCATGAATAAATGAGGTCATACAGCCTCTATTTATCTTTGATTCAAAGAAATTCAGTCAAGTGTAACTGAAATAAGAGTCTCATTCATTGAAATGGTTCATGACCCAAATCCGTCCTGTGTCATGGCTGTGAAGAAGTTGACATTTGTAATGGACAGCTCAGTGTGTGTTTGACATGAACCGCACTAAAATAATCTCTGCAGATCTTCATAGTGTGGAGACTGTCCGGTTAAAATGACTGTTTTGATCTGATAACACAGTTTGATTATTCTCAATAGGCTTTGTTTTAATGCAAAGTGTGTCTGTATATCTATCTACAGTATTTGTCTGTACTTTGTGTAACATGGCTGTAATCAAGAAATACTAATAACAGCAGGAACTGCATTGACTCTGTTGAACCCTGTGCAATGATTTCTTCAGGCTGTCAGTGGCAAGCAATGGAGGTTGGCACAGTTGTGCAGGAAGAAATGAAATTTCGAGGGACTGAATTTGCTGTCAAGGTCGAGCTGGCGGAGCGGCTACTAATGGTAGAGATTTCAGATGTTGTTACAGCAGACCAGTGGAGAGGAGAGTTTGATCCTGCCTGTGAGTTGAGCTTTTAAAACACATTTATAATTTTTGCTCGCATGAAACGTTGTTTTATGTCATTGCAACTTTTTTTTATGATTAGATATTGAGGACCTGACCCGGAAAACTGGGAATTTTAAACAGTTTCCAGTATTCTGCAGCATGCTTGAGTCCGCTGTCAACAAGGTTCGTCCAAAGAATAAAAGCCATAAAAATCCTATTTAATATGGGGTCTTGATTCTTAAAGCTTGTCGAGACAGTAAATGCACTAGGGCTGAAAAAAATAAAAAAAAAATAATTGTGTTTTATTTTCTTGTGTATGGTCTCTTCTGATTAAAAAAAAATCTGCACAATTTGGCCTTATTACACATCAATATGGCTATAAAATATTAAGAATAATTATTAGTTTTTATTATTATTGTTATTATTCCTGTATTACTAAATAAAAATAATCCACAAATATAAAAAATAACTTGTAATAATTCATTGTAAAATAAAAGCAATACTACTTAGAAAAAAAATCATAATTAAAAATAAAAAATGTCACAGTGATTAAACCAGTCTTTTATGTTGAAAAAAATTATATTTTGCAGTCCAGTGAATCAGTGACCCTTGACCTCTTGACCTATTCTGACCTCGAGCTTCTGCGGAACAGAAAGGCAGGTGTCGTCGGCCGACCTCGAGCTCAGCCACAGTCTCCTGCCCTCAGTGCTAAACGATACCTCATCCTCATCTACACTGTGGAGTTTGACAGGTTGATGTAGTTTTGATCACTCTGTCTGTTTTAACCAGCTCTTAAATGGGTCAGTTTTTAAAAAGTTGTATTTTTGTAGGATACACTATCCTCTTCCACTTCCATATCTGGGCAAACCTGATCCCGCAGAGCTTCAAAGAGAGATCAGAGCTCTGAGGGCCGAGCTGAAAACACTGGGACTGAGAGGAGACCACAAAGTGTCAGACCAGGAAACGCGCAAGCTCCGTGCAGAGTCAGTTTTTCCTTATAAAATATGTGCTTAAATATTTAAATAATTTTCAGTGCTTTCAAAGAAGAAAAAAAAACACCTCTTGCACACCTGGTTAGTTGCTGGCAGGTGCACAATAGAAGAAAGAAAAATCCTTTACATTGTTGTACCTTATAAATTTTCTTAAAGGGATAGTTCACCCAAAAATGAAAATTCTTTCATTAATTACTGAACCTCATGTCATTTCAAACATACAAGACCTTCGTACAGCATCGTAACAGATTAAAATATTTCTGATGAAATCCAAGCTCTCTGACCCTCCAAAGACATCAAGGGAACTACCAAGATCAAAGCACCGAAAAGCAGTAAGGACATTTGGAGTACATAAACGGCGTAAACTCATACTTTGATCTGAACGTAAACAACATATGCACGTGGTGCTGCTGACACAGAACATGCATGTGCTGTGTCTTGTTTACGTTCAGATTAAAGCATGCACATGCATTGTAATACTCTCCATAATGGCGCCAGGGTACTGCGGAGGAGACTAATTGTTAATTAAGTCGTTATTTTTGTTTTCTTTGTGCACAAAAAGTATTCTCTTAGATTCATAAAACTATGGTTGAACTACTGATGTCACATGGACTATTTTAATGTTGTCCTCACTGCATTTCTGTGCTTTGATGGTGGTAGTACCCTTGCTGTCTATGAGAGGGTCAGAAAGCGACCAGATTTCATCAAAAATATCTTCATTTGTGTTCCGAGGATGAACAAAGGTCTTACAGGTTTGGAACGACATGAGGACAGAATTTTCATTTCTGGGTGTACTATCCTTTCAATAATTAAAGTAATTTAAATATTTTACCCACAATGAGTAAAAAGTTAATGTTGCTCACAAATAATTTTCCTTCTGTTTTATCAGGTTGGCTTTGGTGAGAGATGAAAAGGAAGCCTTGGCCAAGGCTCTGGATCGTCTACAGATGGTAGGGGCTGGTTCTACTCCTGGGGCTCGTGGGCTCAGAGAGGCCGTGCGTAGCCTGGAGGAACAGCTGCTGAAGGAAAGGGCAAAAAGCCAGCGCTCTGCAAACAAGAGGAGCCAAGAACAGCGCCTCCTTCTGGAACAGGTGCGTTTAAGCAGATAAGTGTTGTATAGTCATGAGATTGTCAAGATGACATTGTAAGACACTCATACGTAGTAATGCACCAACTTAACTGTACAAATTCACTCTTGTTGATAGTTGGAGGAACTCCGAGCATCAGAACGGGCTCTACGGATACGTGTTAAAAGTCTGACCACTGAGCTGGCCTTGTTACGACGCGGGTGAACATAATTAATTACCATCTTTGTCTGTTTAAATTTTTTTATCATATGTTAATCATCTTATTCGTCCTATTTTGACAGTCGAGCGACGCCAGTCATGTCTGGTCGAAGTGGTCTCAGGGGTGATGGAGAGGTCCATCGGTCTTTATCCAGAGAGCGCAGTTTGACCCGTGTGGGGGTAAGAGCGCGCTCCGGGTCGAGGGAGAGGATGGAGGACAGGACTCGGAGGTCAGAGGAGAGAATTAGGAGGGCAGACTCTTCAGGGTCTCGGAACTGCATCACAAGACCTTCACCATCTCCAACAGGTGCAATCTGTCAAGGCAGTATCTTCATGGTCAAAGTCAAGAAAAAAAGGCATAGGCCCTGTTTTTAGTCTTTTGATTTGAAGTCTTGTGTTCTCATGACAGGGTCGCGAGTGTCTCGGTTTGACCCTACAGCCTACATTCAAGACCGACAGCGACGCCAAAAAGAAACCGAGATGAAGAAGTAAGACACTTTCACCTTTTCAGTTTGAAGTTTTTATCTTTTATGTTGCTCTTCTGCTGTTTTGTTTTATTTGTCATCTCTTTTTCTACAAGCATTGCCCTGTCTGTGAGCAGGAATGCGGTTTACTTTGACAGGTGTGAACTATATGCTGTTTTTGCCCCTTGCATGAATTAATTTTCTCCGACCGTTGATCCCACACCAGTGCAAGAAAAAAATTCTGTGACTTCAGGGATCAGGCTGATAAGAGAATGAGTCTTGTGTCCGTTTGACCAGTTATAATCTGGTAGAATTTATTTGTAGGCAGCTGGACCCATTTCCTGCTTTCACAGATATACATGAGGTCATCTTTTGTTCCCAACAGTCAGAGGAAGACTAGAAGGGACATGCTGGCTTCACCGTCTCTGATGGAAAGAGGGCGTTCACGCTCCAGGGAGCCTGTTCCTCAGCTGATGAGAGCAGGAAGTGCTGGCAGGGGGAGGAGTGTGTCTGTGGAGAGCAGAAGGAGCCGGTGCTCTTCAGAAGGATCAGTAGCAGAGTTTGAAGAGCTTGCTAAGCCTCTAAATAGCAGGCAAGTCAATAAACAAAGCAGGTTGAGTATCATTACCGTGGTGAAAAAAAACTGAAATTCTTAGTTTCCATGAAACCATTACAAAATTATTTTTAGTTTTTGGCATCACTCCAATAGGAATTAATGTTGTTCTACCCAATACAATTCCCATTATAACCCTGAAATCCTTTCAATTGAGTTTTGGGAGGGGTTATATAGAGATTTTTTTTTTTTTAGCAGACAAGATTATAATGGTATAAGAAATTTTATAGAATTAACTTAGTTACTGAATTTCACTGGAAATATTTTTTTTTATATAAATAAAGAACTATTTCTTTAGTCAATTATTACATGTTACACTGTATTTGGGATTTTAAGAACAAGTGGAAAATGTGCTGAATGTTTCATTTCATTCAAGTTAAATTAGCAAGCAGTTAGACTGAATTTACATTAGTTTTAAACTGGGAGCCAGGCACGAGCTGACGAAGGTTGCGCACATGTGTCGAACCTCATCCATACTGCCAGATGCACTCGTGGAAAGGTGCAGGGCCGCGCGTGAGAATATAACCGAGCGTTACAAAACAGACAGCGTGAGTGCAGCAAGTGTGATCGACTCGTCCGTGATGCGGGATTTGCACTGCATGGGGAAGAGAGGAGCATCTGTGAGAAGCATTTAGAGACACAGGCTGTGTGTTCAGTCTTCTGAATTGGCAATAGCGAACATGCAATAAGAGATGCTCTTGAGCATTGTGTTTTTTGATTGTTTGTTCGTTGTCGGTAAGCTTCTTTTCAAAGCTTAAGTTACATTACCTTTTTCTTTAGCTTTATTTTTGCCTAACTATAGAGCATCACAGTCCCGCCCACAGCTGGTGCCGGAAGTAAAAATTCAATGCAATTTCTGCATTGACATTTGGGGTATAAGCCATAAAACGTAACCATACATGGTAGACTTAAAACCAGCTACGGCTGTACTAAGCGATAGTATATGCTCATTTAAACGCAAATTGATCATGGGGCATTAACCCTTGTTTTGATATAAATGCCTTTTATTCACGATGTCATGGCTAAGTACTTCATTACCCACAATCCTGAACAATCCCACAGTGATGCATCTGATTGGTGGAACTCGTGTAACCGTCTGGTTAAACCCCGCGAAGGTCCCTGAAGACTGAAGTTCGTTAATAAAAAAATTAAATAAAATAAAAACCTGTGTTGCGTTTTTGCACAGTAGACTTATCAGTGCAATCATGATCTCATTGGCTGCCATGAGAGTTTTGCAGGGAGGTTGGTAACATTAGTTAGCATTATCGTCCACTTTAGCAAGGCTAATGTAGCCTTCATATGGTATGAGTCATATCAAGCATTTTATAATGCCACTGTCAAAACAATATTTAGCCTAGGCATACCTTTTTGTGCAATTACTGAACATTGGTGTAATGGCAACGACATGTTGACGACTGAGCAGTGATTGCAGTCATTTACAAAGCACTGCACCATGTTGCTGACGTTATCGTTAACCACTTTCAAACACGCACACAATATATAAAATACACGATGATAAATATAAAAATCAATACACTACCTATATAAAACACTATTTATTTAAACGATTAATACTGAAAGAACTGCTATTACTGCACATTCACTATATAAAATAAATTTCACTGGAGGAAAAAGTTTGCGCGAGCGGCTGTCATCAGATTAGCTCGTTCGCGGTTGTGGCTTCAGTCGAATTCAGTGAGGCACGATGGTTTATGGGATGAGAAGTTCCTGCGCTCGAAATGAAAATATGTACACAGTCTTGTACCTTTTGACTTTTTTTTTGGATTTTCTCTGAATTTTTTTACTCAAAATTATATGTTACTGTATATGCTTATGAGTTCAGCAATAGCTGGTTATCCTCACACATGCTCTAAAACTCTTTAGATACGGATTTTTCAGAAAGTCAATGGGAGAAATGAATGGTCATTTTACTTCTGGCACCAAAGCTCTCTCGGGCTGTGGGCGGGACTGTGATGCTCAATTGATCTGACCTTGTAGATGCCATAATCCCACTCTGTCTCTCTCCCGCTTTCCGTTTTTTTTTTTTTTAATGTTGGGCATTTACGCAGTTGATTAGAGCAGTGCTGATTGGGGAGAATGGAGGTGCGCTCACTCTATTGGTTAAGTAAGACTGTCACTGAAGGCTGCAGTCATGCATATGCTCTGGAACAGAGTAATATTGCGTCCACATCGCAGGCTTTTGCGATTAGCAAATCGCAACATCTCAAATCATGATTTCGATTAATCGCACAGCCCTATTAGCTGGCTCCACAAAACTTGTTGGCAACATTGACAATGTTTTTGACCACTAAATCAGCATATTAGAATGATCATGTGACACTGAAGACTGGAGTAATGGCTGCTGAAAATTCAGCGTTGTATCACAATACATTTTAACTGTTTATCGATGTTTTAAAATAGATGCTTTAAATTTTAAGACTATTTCAAAGTATTAAACATTGCCTTGGTGAGCATAAACAACTTCTATCAGTTACAAAAAAAACATGTTCTGTTTATTTTAGAAAATTAGCTAATTAACTTTTTAACTTTTAAGATTGTGATATTGTTTTTGATATTTATGTTTATTTTTTTGCAGAGGAAGGAAACTGGCATATAATGGTCCAGCTGTGGTGAGTAACAATGTAAAACATTAGGTTGTTTAATTTTTGTGAATATTAGGTATCGGATAATTCTAATTGCTTTTTTTCCCATTTAGTCCAGAGGAAGACACATAAACAAAAAACCAATGTGTAGCACCCCGGCCCAAAGGATGAGAGCGGCAGGTACCACATCATTTCCTTTTTAATGATTTATTTTTATTTTTATTTATGTATATGCATCTTTAACCAATAGCATATACATGTAAGCCAAGTGTATTTTTCTTACTCAGACACATCTATTGACACGGGTGCTGACCTGTCAGAGATTGACGCTCGACTCCAGGCCCTGCAGGACTACATGCGGGACCTTGACACGGGACACTAATCTCGATGGATTCCGATGTCAATCAAGGCTTATTGCACAAAGACTGAGACTGAAAACTTGGACAATCATTCCTTTCAAACACTGTGTACAGACGTGTCTCTATCGTAGTCATTCATACTAATGAGACCCGAATGCCGTTTATTTTCTTTATCCCTAATGTAACTTTTGGGCTAGATTTATAAATGCAGTTATAGTGAATTTGTGAAGGGACTGCTGCCATATCAGACTTGAAGTTAACCAGAAGTGTCCAAAAGTATGACCTCAGGATATACCGTTTTTAACACATTCCTGTGTACATTTTATGAATTAGTGTTTGTTTGACCATTGTTATTGTTTCTTTTATATATATTAGTGTGTGTTTTATGTTAGTTTTAGATGGTGTCATATTTTGTTTTGTGAGATACTGAAAAACAAAGCTTTTTATATAAAAGGATTTTGCAGTTCATGTCTATTTTTTACAGACATTATATCACTGAGCATATTGGAATGTGATATGCTTTTTATTTATGCAGGTTATTGTTCCTATAACTCAACTGAGAAAGCATGGCATCAGCAACACTACGGTTATAGATTTGATTCCAAGGTAGTGATAAAGTGTTTGTCTTTATAAGTTGCCTAGTAAGCATCTGCCAAATGCATAAATGTACATGCTGCAGATATCATGTCTAATGGCATCTAACATAGCTTCATTTGTGGCCACTTAATAATTTTTGCCATTTCACACAAAAGTCTGTTTCTTATTTTTAAAATGTGACCCCACCAAAATCTTGTATATAGACTATCAAATGCATTAAATTTTTCTTTAATTGTTTTAATGAGGCTATAATTTTTTCACCTTTCTAAATATGTAAAATGACACGATCATTTATAGATTTTTAGGGACACTGTGCATCAGTTTGACTAAAATGAAATGTTTGTTCAGGAATTAAACTTTGCTTTAATATTGCAGTACATCAAGATTTCCTTTAAATAATGGCTTATTTTTTCAGCTTGCTCTTCACGATTGTTGTATGACTCCAGAACATTGTGTAGGTAGCTTTGATGAATTTTCCATTTTTAGGACTTCACATCCTCAAACATCTAAAAAATATATTTTTATTTTTTGAGTGAACTGTGCCTTTAAGTACTTTATCCAAATGCAACATGTTAGGCCTATTAAGAAGATCAAATCATTTCATCCTGTTACTCAGGTTTTTTCAACTACCCTGTCAACCACAAGTTAGGTGGCGCTGTAAATCTCACTTAATGTGTTTTGACCAGTTCATTTTTGGCTCTGTAGCTTTAAAGAAAAGTGGGCGGGGCAAAGATGTGCAGCGTGTTAACGCAACGCTTTAACAACACGCCTATGGATTGAGCAAATAATACATTTGAAACTACTGCTGAAAGACGCATCAACTTTGTACGTGAATATTTGTGTGTTGTTTAAATCTTTGAGGTGATCTTTATTATTGATTTTTTATCAGGGGCTAAAAGAATGTGATGACGGCACCTTAGCGTTGAGAGTGGCCCAATATTGTTGTAATTCTGCAGCAGCGCGCGACGCGTTACACAAAGTTCGGCAGAGCCCAGCGCGAGCCCGTTACTCTTGGGTTTGGACCTAATCTGGATAATCCCATCAACAACCTCAATGATCTTGTAGATCAGAAGCAGCGTGATGACTAAAACGCCCGATACCCCGGTACCCTGGGGTATGGGTGATATCCACCCCAGCCGTCCTGAGGAGCCGGTGAAGCGTCTCTCCAAACTCGCTCGCGTTGCTGTTTCTGAGCTGGTTGTTACCTGCGAGCCGTGTGCCACTAAGTGTGGACCCTGCTCGGGCTCTCCTCACCCCGACGAGGAGTCCATCTGCTCGGACAGCGGGCTCAGCGGCTCTCCCACCTCGTCCCTGCCGCTGAGAAAACTGTCCACCTCGTCCTCAACCGGCCTCTCGCCAGCGTCTTCTTTTGAGGAATGCGAAGAGGATTTAATGTGCTTCGGCGAATATAACCAGTCTTCAGGTGAACCGCTAACGGTGAGGATCTAAACGAAAACGATCTATTTGAACGTATCTATTTTGTGTTACTCTCCTTTTTTTTCTAGTAAGTAATCCAGAAGGAACCAGACTAGACCCATTTTCAGTTTCCTTCTAACTGTTCAGTAGATAAGGTATTCACATATCTGTTCAGTAAGTGACTAATGTACAGGTGTGAGTAATGTTCCTAACGTTACTTTACTACTATAGCTTACTCAAGTATTATTTTGAGAAATCCCTTGTTAAATTGAATGCTTGCACACTTACACGCATTAAAAGTCTATTTACTTCACCAAAATCATTTACTTTTATTTTAAATACCAGAGTAAAGTTAAATGTGGACATGTTTTACTTTTATTCAAGTATTTTTGGCTAGGTACTTAGACTTTAAATTGAGTAAAATGTTTGTCATAGTATCTATACTTTAACTTAAAGGGATACTCCACCCCAAAATGAAAATTTAGTCATTAATCACTACCCCCATGTCGTTCCAAACCCGTAAAGGCTCTATTCATCTTCAGAACACAATTGAATATATTTAATGCTATTAGTAACATTTTAACTGATCATATACTGTTTTTTTTAATTGTCATAAGTAGTCACTTAGGACTGCACAAAAGTGTCTAATTACGTTACCTTTGTCTGTTTAGTTAGTAGCCCTACTGGGAAACCTGTGACTACTACTAACTATACTGTACCTTGCTGCTATCACGATACAGCTCTTTAACTAACAATAAACAATACATTTGTTATAGTATTTATTCACCTTTGTTAAGGTTAGGTAATTACAACTGTTCATTGTTAGTTCTTGTGACCTCGTATTAATTGATCCATTTAACCAATGTTAACAAACAGAACCTAAAATGTTAATGAAACATTAAGTGATATTTAAGTGGGAACTATAGTTACCTTGGTAGCTTTTTGGTTGCAGGTGCATTGAATACGAGTGTGCACACTGGTGCATGCTGCAGATCGAAATAGGCCTATGCAGTTATTGAGTAATCCTCATTATAACTGATTAACATTATGGGCGTCAGGTCATAAGATCATTGTTTGTAAATGGATGGAAAAGTTCCTCATGTTTTTCTAAACTACGTTTCTTCCTCATGTTCTGATAGTTCTAGAGTCACAGATTTGTATAGAAGTGTATCTAAACAGTACAAATGTCTCGTAAGGAGGTGTTCAAGGTAGAGGAACCAACATCATTGCGATAGCAGTGAGTCACATGGAAACTCAATGACATGTTATAAAATCAACAAGGAACATTCATCATTGCAACTATAAAGGTGCTTGAATATAATCTGCATTGTGCTGTTTGTAGGAGTTAAACAGTCTCCAATCCTTTGGGATTTGATTTGATGGATCATTAAGGTAAAAAAAATACCAATTGATAAAATCCTAATAGTGAGTAAATACTGAACTTCTAAGGTCAGCAGATGGATGCACCTCTAGTGCTGTATGGTGGGCCTCTCCTGCTTCGTTCTGGAGAATGTCATTCTTGTCTGGCTGGTTTTCCACTAGTCAATAGTGAGTGAGTGTTTGTGCTTTGAGAGCTGAGAGAACTGTGCAGGTTTAGAGGTTAATTGGCTTCATACTGAAAGCTTGGAGGATCATTACTCTCGATGGACTGTGATTATCTCATAGTTACTGTACTCTATGTTTTTATACTGCATGCAGACAGTGGCGATACGTCAGCTGAAGGGATCTTGTTGATGTTTTTTGCCAGCTTTAAAACATTGAAAATGTAATGACAGTAATGAATTATTATTTCATGAACATATGTATGCTTACCTCAAAAAATAAAAAGCTTTGAAGATTAAAAAAAAAGATGTACACTCATCTCATGTATGTGAGTGGCCACACTGGTTCCTTCATTTTATCTGGCAGCAAAACAAGTCTGTAAATGTTTCATGAGCGCCCTTCTAAGATTAGCTAGTTCTTAATCACAGCCACTTGGTATTGCTTGATGACTTTAGTCCGAGATTGTCGTCAATGATTTGCCACATGGGGAAAAACTCGACCTATGGTTAATAGAGGAGAGGGAGTTGTCTGTTGGAGTCTGAGGTTGACTGAATGCACTCAGTAGCCCAGTGCGACTCACTGTATCATAAAATGAGAACAAAAGAGAAGACAAGAAAAGGCTCTAGCTCCAAACAACCCCTTGTAGAACCATTGTGTACCGTGTGGCGGCTCTAGTCGAAGGGTATTAACTGACATGTGAGTCTCATTCTTCTGTTTGTTTCTTTCATATCTTCTCTTTAAAGACTGAACAGTGGAAGAAGTCAAAGAATATGGTCAACTGGTCTCCACTTCCAATGACGGTGAAAAAGCGCTCACCCTGGGTGCAGGTGGTCGGCCATGCAGGTTTGCTTGTTCATCTTTGTTTTTGGTGATCTTTTGTGATTAGTAATGTCTGAAAGCTCACATTTAAGCCTTGAAATTATTATTGTTGTACGGTCGTTGTGAAATGTTTTTGCTGCTGTTTTGGGTGATTGACTTTTTTCTGAAAAATGGACCCTTTTTGTTTTTTCTCAGCGTGTTTTTGTTTGGTCCTCCAGGAAACTTTCAGACGGGGAGTGATGGAAGGCTGCTGAAGAAGTACTGCGAGTGCGAGCAGCTGTGTTTTCTGCAGCTCATGAGCGGCTCGCTGCGACCCTTCGTTCCTGGATACTATGGCGTGACCCAGTGTGACGAGCAGAACTACAATCTCATGGATGACCTGCTCGCTGACTTTGACTCTCCCTGCATCATGGACTGCAAAATGGGGAGCCGGTGAGGATGTTGTGATTTGTGAATTCAGCAATTGTTTTTTTTTTTTGTGCCTAACTGGTATAACTGGTCCAAATTGCAGCTTATTTTAGCCTCTACTCAAACAGGAAGAGGCAATCTGACCAGGATGCAAAGCGGCCAACCACAGTCTATTTTTGTATTTTGTGCGGTTTATGGGCAGGTGATGCCAAAAATAATGCACTGGCATGCTAAAAATTTATTTTAGTCATGACACAGTTGACAAATGACTACATGAAAACTAAATTTTTTCGACAGAAATTGAATTAGGTACAATTGTGTAATTGAACTATGCTGTTAAGGTTGTTCTGATCATTTAAACCCGTCATGATACATTTTCCATGTTGGTACTCTGGCATCATTTTGGTCACCGGCTGAACACTGCTGATATATTTATCTTATGTGCACAGAATAAACACTGACACAGTCGAAACACTTAATCTGAGAAGCGTTAATGACATGTAACTGTTTTGGTCAATGATTTCGGCCCTTTCTGTTTTTTTTTTTTTTTTTTATTGCTGTTTCAGCTCAGTGTTTAATTTTAATAGCCTGAAATTATGGCACATCTCTAGAAATGAAGAACATTTTTGTGTTTTAATCCAAAATTTAATAATTAATAACAAGGACTAATTTATAAATGGAAAACAAAGTGGGATTTACAGTTTTGCTCAAGGGTATCTTATTACAAAACTCTGCACATCTTTCAAAGATGTGATGCCAAAAACCTGACAAAATCTGCCAATTCCTACAACTTATTCTTCCTCATAAATTATCAGCTGATAATTATAGATTTGGTTATCTTATCAGTATCTGTAGATATTGTACTGTATAATTTGTTCATGCACATGTCCTTTTTTTAAAAAACATGTATATAACCTTTTTCACCATCTAACACTCACTTTAAAATCTTAAAATCAACATCTTTTTATCATACAAAATAGTAATGAATGTTAATATTGGCCATTTATTGCTTATCAGCCACAACATGGAAATAATTAGCAGCATATCAGTTTCTGACAGAATTGAAAAATCATTGTTTACAAGCACTTATGATCATCGGCGAACTGATAAAAGCTTGTTCGGTTGGACTTCCGGAAATTATGTTGCAGCTTGTTAATTTCATCAGTGCTGTCAATATATGGACTCCGGGCTTTCTGTGGAGGTGGCATCTGTGGCTAAAACTATAATACAGTAGACGGCAGTGTCCAAACAATAGTGGAGGAAATATAATCACTAATGGACCACTCCTGTTGTGCCAGTTCGATAATGTTTTCATACTAAATAATTACTCCTGTGGTAATGTTGACTTGTATACATACACGCTTTTAGGACGTACCTTGAGGAAGAGTTGAGCAAGGCCTGCGAGTGTCCTCAGCCACGAAAAGACATGTATGAAAAAATGATAGCGGTGGACCCAGATGCCCCAACTGAGGAGGAGCGGGTCCAGCAGGCGGTTCTTAAAACCAGATACATGCAGTGGAGAGAAACCCTCAGCTCAACAGCCACGCTGGGCTTTCGCATCGAGGGCATCAAGGTAGTCGTGATTCATAAACCCTCTGAATTTACACTGAGATCTTAATCTAACACTGATTGGAAATGCTTATTAGTGTCTTATTTTATGCATTTTTTGGCCTTCTGTATAATGTCATGCCATATTTGATCTGTCTTCAGAAATCAGATGGCACTTGTAACATTAACTTCAAGAGAACGAAGTATAAAGAAGAGGTCATCCAAGCCCTGGAAGACTTTGTGGACAACAACATGCTAATCCTGGTATGAATTAGTGTTAGAATTGGGCAATATTTATCAAATATCTTATTATTTATTGGTGTCTGTCAATATTGTATATCTAAATGGTTCTGCATTTACATTTAATCTTTAAAACTGTTAAACTGCAGTTAATTTAAATATTTATATATTTATATATTTAAATATTTAAATATTTATTTAATAAGTGTATTAATTGTTTTTTAATCATACAATTATTATTATTATTTTTACATTTATAATTTTGTGATGCCTGAATTTACTTGCAGCTTTTAAAATATAAATTTTTAGTTCTATTGTTAAATAAGACAAAAAAAAGTAATGAATTTTAATATGAGCCATATTATTATTTATCAGCCACAAAAGCAGCTTATTGTATGAAACAGTATTAAAATATCAGCACAAAATTTGTGTTGGAACTGGGCAATATATCAAATTTGTACAATATTTGTATTATTCATTCAAATTAAAATGTATTTTTTAAGTATTTATATATTGAAATTTTAATTATTATTATTATCATGAAGACAGACCGTTTGTTTCTTTGGAATAACATACCGATTTCTTTTTCATGTTTAAAATGTTTGGTAAAAATGTCAGTAAATAATTGTAAAAAATATATTGTTATATTTTGTGCAGATAAATAATATTGAAATTATTGAATGAAGTATGAAGGAAATTAATGAGTTTTCTATTTTACATCATGCTTTTCAAAATCTAGAATCTAGCTTTAAATAATGGCTACTTGTTTGAAATAATGGCTCCTGTGCCTCTTTTAACCATTAATCCGTTTAACTCTTTAACTATTATGTAAACGAGTTAATTGTTTGGCTCTTCCTGTTCACGCAGAGAAGCTACCAACAGCGCCTGAAGGAACTACGAGCGGTGCTGGAAAAATCCGATTTCTTCAAAGCACATGAGGTGAGATGCATCTTCATTTTCCAGATCCACTCTGTTCTTCATCCTGCACTGCTGCTGTTCAGACACAGGCTGTGTTTTCCTGCAGGTGGTGGGCAGCTCTTTATTATTTGTCCATGATCTGACTGGCAAGGCTGGAATCTGGATGATAGACTTTGGGAAGACTGTTCCTATGCCGCCCCCTCTAACCCTGGACCATCGCAGCCCGTGGATGGAGGGCAACAGAGAGGACGGGTACCTCTGGGGCCTGGACAATTTTATTGACATTCTGACCAACATGCTTCCGGAGAAATGAAAAGCAATGTTGTGCTTCAGAATTGTCATTTTCTGCACAGACTGTTTGATTTCCCTCCTTTTTTTTTTTCCTGCGATGAACTGATGGAATGGACTGTTAGGCTTCAACATTTACTACAAGTGCTGCTGATGAACATCTTAGCCTGTGAATTCACCTGCTGAAGCTTTCTCTATGTTGTCGTTTTCGCTACTATTAAAAAGCTGGATGTATTATTTTTACACTGTGAATACATTTTTATTTAAGCAGTTTGCTCTTGGGGGTTGATGAGTAAAAGATTAGCCTAGTTTTATGAACATTAACCCTGCAGATGAAAATCATTACAGTTGTGGTTTTGATATGTTAAAGATGCAAAAACAGCCATGCTTTTGAATACTAATGAAAATCTGGACCTCTGTAGTCTGTTTGTGATTGTTGCCAGATATTTTTTTTTCTGCATTTTACCTTATATTTGTGACCAAATGTCTCTTGGGGATGAACTGAATTGAAGTGCACACTATTAACAGTCCCATAAACCGAAGCCGAATCGAATCACAAAACAATAAAGACCTCTTACGTGTTTCTGGGTACTGTTTTAATAACATTGCATAGCACCTGAAAGAAGAAAAACGTGGAAAAGTGCTTTGTGTTCGGATTGATCAAGCACTTAATACTTTAATTCACATTAAGTACAGTGAGTTAAACTGTTATGCTTCACATTCCATGTTGTGTGGTTTTTGCATGCAAGCACAAGCTGCTAAACAGCCCCTGTTAATATAAAAAAATAAGACCTTTTGACTGAGAATGGTGTGTGGGATATTTGAGCCAGTACTCCTAATGCACTGTTAATTTGAAATCACCTTATTGAGGTTTTGTACTGTATAATAATAATAATAAAAGACTTGTGATCATTTCTTTGGGAGCTTTGTTGTCCTTGCTGTAGTTTTGCGGTTCTGGTTTCTGGGTTCTGTGATGATGGGAACCACACAATCTATTTTTTTCCATGCTGGGTAATTTTGTAAAGGTGTTTGACTGTCAGCACAAAAAGCGTCATCTTTTAGCCTATGTGAAATTCTTAAATGTATACATTTCTTTATTTTTATCAGAAAAATAATCGCAATTAAAGAATGAAAAATTGGTTGGGGTGGGGTCCAAAACAGCACTGGCCTTTGACAAAAAACTGTATTTCTTCAAAATATCTTATTCGGTGTTTCGCAAAAGAAAGTAGGTCAATACATAAAGGATATAAACTGATCTCATTTATATATATTAGTCTTAAGGTTTAAATCTAACCCATATGTTTTGAGTGATATATTTTGGCCTATAATGACTAAATAGCCTGTATCTTGTGAAAGCAACATCCAAATGTCACAAAACTTGGTATACACACGAACATCAGGACATGCCCAGTTTCTAGTAGTAAGGAGACTAAGAGACATTTCTAATACATCAACCAAATATTTCAAATATGAATGACAGATGAAGGCCTGATTTACTTCATTTTGAAACTAGCATGTACTCTTGTAAGCTGTTTCATCAAAATTTACAATATCAGTAGAAAGGCACGACTGTTGACTATTTTTTATTTTTTGTTACTATTATGAATTTCAGAGCCTACAACCCAAGACGCTGGAATAGATTCCAGGATCCCAACCCTACATGCAGTTTGGATAAGCTGGATTTCAGAATTTGTCAGTATTTGTATGGTGCCCTTTTGCTGCATTTAAAACATGCATTTGAGATTGAGCGGACATCATTCATTTATTTATAGATACATGTTTTCAGTAGGATTATTAGTTAATATTCTGTAAGCCACATACAGAATGTTAATCTTTTATTTTCCGTTTATTGCAGTGCCCATAACAGCATCATGTTGCCTGGAGCGAACAAGCACAGTACTAACAACAGCCAACAGACCAGACAGCACAATCCCATCCTCTGTTCCTTTCAGCTGCTGAAGAGCCCACACAGCTCTTTCCCTGCTTTCTCTGCAAGCTGGGTTGAATTGGAGCAGTCTGTACCATCGTTTGGTCCTCCAAATCCACAAACACATTTCAGATTACTTAAACACATCAGGAAGGAAAAATCTCATGTTATGATCTTGGCTGCTGCATATTGGTTTCATGAATCTTGGTTTCATGTATAAGAATATTCAGGAAAAACTGGAATCCGGGAAAGATGGCTGCATTGTTCTGGGACTTGGATTATGCTACAACTCCTCCACAGACACCAGCTCTAGACTTCAGGCATACTAGACACGTGAGGTGAGACGTATTATTATTTTTATTTTTTTACAATTTTTAATAACCATTACACTTTGACCCTGTGAAAATGACCATCTTTTTTTTCGTTTCTATGATCGTTCACACTGTAGTTCACCCATGCAAGACAACTTAGACTGGCCTTCAAGTGAGCAAGTGGAATTCACAAGATTAAACCCCTCCAGAACTAAAGACAAGACAGGTCTGATAACAGGTTTTGCATGCTCTTGTTGACATATGTTTTTATGATAGCACTCAGTCTGTAGTTCATTTCACTTAGTGTAATTTGCCTCTGCAATTTCATCATGCATTTCAGAAGGAGAATGGCATATGGTAACAGCCACTCGCTCATTGCTTGGCAGGGAAAGAAGAAGCCAGAGGGAGGGTTTGCAGGACCAGCAGAGAGTGTCTTACAACAGCTTGCCAAGAGTGAGATTGTATTATTATTTGTTTTTGTTCATTTTGTATACTCCACCCCTTTCTCGTAATATCTATTTAAAAAGATAAGAGTCTAATGTCTACTGTACTCTTCTGAAGGTTAGAGCTTTATTAAGTGCTACTATTGGATCAGTCAAATTCACAAATGAATCATGCAATGCATAAGTCCAGTGCAAAGTCATTTATGAAGGTTTGACTCCCAGTTAACCACAAACCATTGCTAATTTCATCAACTCAATCAAGCAGACATGTGTCAACATAGTTTATACTTTACTGATTCAGTTCTGAGTTTAGAAAAATCAAGGACTGATTTTATTGTAACAATCACTTATGGTATCTACCAGGATTTGCTACCAGTACTACACAATGCTTAGGTTAGGCACTGGTTAATATTCACTATGTTTCACCATTTTCAAGGCATTCAGCACTGTCATTGCCATGATCAATTAAATAATTAGAATTGGCCACAGGTCAGAGTTTAGGTCTTGAATTTCAAAATGTTGTTACTGCTTACCATTGCTTTTGACTCGTGACAATTAATGGAAACTGCATTTGAAAGAAAAATAATCAGTTAATTCAAGGCATTTAATCATGACAATTTATCATTCTTTTTGTTTCGTAGGCACACTTTCTCCAGCCAAATAGAGAATCAAATGCTTTTTCACCCTATGCTAATGACTTCTGCTTGAATGGTAGAGATGCCGAGAGCATTGCTGAGTCCCCCAGGAACAATCGTAAGCTGCACCCGCTGACACAGCCAGGATTCTACAGTCCGAAAGTCCCACGATCAAAACACTGTGAAGCTGCACAGTCCACAAAAACCTCTTTAAAAGGATCTTCTTCTACAAACAACTTGAAGGAGTTCTTTGCTCTCACGTTGCCTCTTCCGTGCTCCAAAACCGCTGTTCTCGAAACCAGGTGAGATGCACAAATCATGCCATAATGAACAGTATGTGTAATTTATGTAGAATTTCCCTAAAGGTCCACGATTACTTTTCTGCCTGGATTCAGTACTTGTGATATCATTATGCCCCTCCTTGCTCTCCCACCCATGAGATCCCACGGGGAGGGGTGGGACAGTCCATAAAAAGTGGGACATTCCCACCACATCGCATTAGAGTTCCCTGACCCAAATTTTAATCATTTCATTTATCACTGGAGCTCTGAGTCTGATTTGCTGTATTGCTGAAAATGACATTCAAAATGGAATGAAATTACTTTTATGATTATAAAATGGGTGATTCTTTATGCGTACAGTGTATGACCTTTTGCAACATATGGACTGCTTACCTTATTCTTTGCTTTTATGTATCTACAATATGTGTGTGTCTGTGGTCTTTGTGTTTTATTTCTGCCAGCCCTTTGTGTTCCAAACCACAAAAGGTTAAAACGTTTGTGGTAGAAAAGCCTCCTTTGATGAGAGCTGTGGTTTCTCAAACTTCACCGATCTCAAGTCAACCCGACAAAGAGCACTTCAGCCAACTCCTGCCAAGAGAGGACCATCTCATCAAAAACCAGGACTGCAGTTTGTTCAGTCTGCAGGAACCCAATAGGAAACCTCTTCGAAACGACCAACCTATCTGGAGTCAGAGCCAGAATTTGTTTACTGAGGAAATTTCTACCAGGGATCATCTTTCTATTAACACACTACATCTGTTCCCTGAACGCCAGTCTAAAGCAGACCAGCCTGCAGTGCTTTGTCCAAAATGGGATAAGGCAAGTCATGAAAGATCTACCTGGAGAGTTGACACTGATATTAAACCATCTCAGGGTGACCCTGACTGGTCATGTCAACTTCAAGCCAGCCCAGCTAAACATGACTGCAGCCCAAAACAAAAGAAGACACAGTCCTCACAACACAGAGAAACCAGTGATGTCAGAAACACTGAGCACAACCATGTAAAAAGGTAAGCAGATCTTCCTATTATTTTTAATGTATCATTTTTATAATACTATCTAATAGTATCGTGTGGTAGTGTTGCAAATAGTAATAGTAGTAAAATGGATTTAAAGGCACAGTTCTCCCAAAAATGAAAGTTCTGTCATTAATTACTCACCGTCATGTCGTTCCCAAACCTATAAGAATATCATTCATCTTCAGAACACAAATTAAGATATTTCTTTTAGCTTTCTGATCCTCCATGAACAGCAACGCAACTTACATGCTCAAGGCCGAGAAAGGTAGTAAAAACATTGGTAACATCTGTGGTTCAACCTTCATTTTATGAATTTTACTTTGTGCACAAAAACAAGTATTCTCATATCTTCCTAATATTACAGTTGAAAAACTGATGTCACATGGACTATTTTAACAGTCAGAAAGCTTTCGGATTTCATCAAAAATATCTTAATTAGTGTTCCAAAGATGAATGAAGGCCATACTGTTTTGGAATGACATGAATTGTAATTTTTTGGTAAACTATCCCTTTAAAATTGCTGCTACCGTAAGCACAAATCAGTAACCCTTTCCAATACAGTTCATTTTGTTAGGTTCCTACACATCTCATTGGGATACGTGATTCTGATTGATCAATCAAGGCATTTAATATTCATTTTGTTTATAGCAACACTATGAATCAATCCACTCATAGAATGAAAAACAAAACAAAATGCAAAGTCAAGAAACCTTAAATCTTTTAAAAGTTAAAACCACTTTTAACTGCATTTTTGTAACGTGTCAAAAACCAATTTTGACAGTAGTTTGTTTTGCAGTGGTTTAATAACATTTCTTTTTTTTTCAGTCAGGTGGATGTGCGCTCAAAGAATGTGTTTGGTCAGCCTCGGGTGATTGCATCACTGCGAGCAGCATGTTCCCCGCGGCCCGTTCGTAAGAGCACAGTGGTGGAGGAATTGAAAAAACTCATTGTGATGGATGACACAGAGGACAGCTCTCAGGGTGATTCAGTATGTGATTTATTCGGCTCACATTCAACCATATGACCCTAAACAACCTGACTGCTTAGGACAATAATGTGTAAAAGCAGGTATTGTTTTGCAGCGTATTGGTATGTGTGCAGTGTTGCCATGTGTTTACTGTCTTTTTCTAGTCACCCCTTCAACAAAAAGAGGCAGAGATGTGCAACAGTTTGCAAATGTCAAGTTCAAGCACAAGTTCGTTGTTATTCAGTCAAGCTTATCGATCATACCCAGAGTCTCCCCCACTCACACCCATCCATCTGCAAACACGTCAAACAGGCAAGAGTTATTCTTTCTATGAGGCAGAACTTCATTATTATTGTCAATGTTCTGTTGTAGTTCACGTGTTTTAATGGTTTTATCAATTGCACTTCAACTGGTATTACCTTGACATGATGTTTCCAGTACACCTTGGCACTCATTGGTCGTCTTTTCCTAGAATGCGGAGCATTGCCTGAGCAGGCTGAATTTGACCTATGGGACAGAGACCAACATCCTGAGCCTGAACTCATGCCCCTGCCAATCACGGCTTGTGATCTTGACTGGAATAGTTTAGTTCAAGCAGCCCAAGAATATGAGAGTAAGTATCAAAGGACAAATACGTTGATTTAAGATTGTTCACATACTGTGGTCCCAATGTTTTTGACAAAAGCCACAATTACAAATGTATAAGTGACATCCGCAATATACAGTAGCTTTTTTTTTTTTTACTAACGTCACTGTAATGAGCCATTTTTGCAGCATTCACAGTGCAATGGATATACTAAGTGAATTTTACATTGAATTGTGATATTACTTAAATGCAACAGTTTAGAAAACAATCAGTTTAATATTGAATGACCGCATTGCCAGATGTTTTCACTTTTTTAACTCAGTCAGCTTAAATGGTTCCAAATAAACCAGAATAATGTGCCTCCAAGCAGCTCACAGCTGTGGTGTTTCATTTCTGAATGAGTCGGAAAAACATTTGTTCATAAAAACAATTCTTTTATTTTTGAATGAATGAATGAATGATTTAATGACTCATACACTCACTTGTAACTGCATACATAGTGATATGTTAAATAGCTGGCTTTACAATTAGTTTAATTCAATGACTTATTGGTAGAAGTATTATTTAAAGGTGCTGTAGGGAACTTTTGTAAAAAAAAATAGTTTTTACATATTTATTAAACCTGTCATTATGTCCTGACAGTAGAATATGAGACAGATAATCTGTGAAAAAAATCAAGCTCCTCTGGCTCCTCCCAGTGGTCCTATTTCCATTTGCAGAAAGTCATGCGCTCCCGGTAAAAAACAACCAATCAGAGCTGCGGTCCGTAACTTTGTTTGTGTTCAAAATGTAGAAAAATGAACATAATAAGCGAGTACACCATGAATCCATTTTCCAAACCGTGTTTTTAGCTTGTCCTGAATCACTAGGGTACACCTATAATAAGTGTTTATATTCGGACTATTTTAGATTGCTTCGGGGGTACCGCGGCGGAGTAACCCAGTACCTTTGTGATTCTTCATAGACATAAACAGAGAGAAGTAGTTCCTGCTACGATGTTCTTCCGCAAGACGCAAGCAGTTCTGTTTATTAACCGCTAGAGCGTCAAAAGTTCCCTACTGCAGCTTTAAATGGATAACTCCATGGTTAATATATTTCCAGCACAAAGGATGGCAGCCCTTTTGTCAGAAATGAGTCCTGTATCAAGCAGGCCAGACACACCATCCAATGGAACCTGCAAGATCCACCAATCCAGTGCCTACTGCAGTGGAGAAGATTTGGAGTAAGCGAGACATATTTTTATTCATTTAATGCTGTTCTGGATTGAGCATCTCAATTTTGAAACTGCTGCCATGTTCATTCTTTGAGTAATACACAGTTAAAAACCTACACTGGTAAAAAATAAAGCTTCTTTATTGGCATCTATAGTCCCATAAAGAACATTTCACATCCATGGAAATTTTTCCACAGATGCTATTTTCATGGTTCTTTAGATTATTAAAGGGTGTATATGAATATTAATTGCCTTGTATGGTTATTTTTAGCAGTGACGTATTCATTGACTTTCCTGATCAACTCTCTCACCTGGAAGGGATGCTTAGGCGACTGAGTAGTGATCTGCTGAAGGTGAGGCTCATTTAGCAGTTAATAAATGAGTGTACTACTTGCTCTCATAGAGGACAAACATGCTCACAAGCACCATGTGTTCCTCTGTCCTTCTCTGTCCTCCTGTTCAGGAGAAGAGAGACAAGGTGGCTCTTCTGGCAGAGGTGTTGAAGCTTCGCATTAGCAACCAGCATCTGAGAGAGGAGTCCCTTTGTGCCGTTGCACAACTACACAAAATCAACAACATTTTAAACACGGCTCCTGGAGAGATGGAGTAATGCAGGGTTGCAAGCACAAACTACAAGCCTGGATATCAGCACACATTTTTTGCACCGATTTAGGAGGCAAAAATCTGCAATGTGTTGCATGAAGCCATTGGTTGATTTTTTTTTTTCTGGTGCAGGTTTCATGCAAACTTGAAAACCCAAACAAAATGAACTCTTTTACGGTTTATTAACAGCACAGTACAACCCAGAACAACTTTCATGAGGTTGGTAACTCTCTTGGGGAACATATTAGAGCTCCTCTAAGACTTCTTACTGAATTATTAGGTTCAGGCTATATAAAACAGCTAATATAAACATCATAATAAATATATAAATATATAAATATATGAAGATAGATACTTAACAATTGGCATTTGTTATAAATAAGTAATAAAAGTCGCAATGTTTTATCTAACAATATAAAGTCACAGTGAAAAGGCTAAAAACTGTATATATTAAAACACTGAAAATGTAAATATGCTCTATGATGATAAAAAAAAAAACAGAAGAACAATAAATAAATATACTTAAAACACAATAAATTAGTTCTTTTAAAATCCCTGAGATGCAGTAGTGTTAAATCACAACAGTGATTAACCTTAATAAAACTGTATTGAACTAAACAATGCAGTTGTTTAAACATCAGTAGTCTATTTGTTTTTTTTATGCGCATGTTCTCAGAGCAGTAGGTCATTGAGGTGTGAAGACCTTCATTTGACGGCTGCATACTTGTCTCTATAGGCCAGTAGCATGTGCAGTGGACTGGGCACAAAGCGTT
The DNA here is from genome assembly GCF_003368295.1 of Carassius auratus. NCBI lineage: Eukaryota > Metazoa > Chordata > Actinopteri > Cypriniformes > Cyprinidae > Carassius > Carassius auratus. The sequence goes on along the minus strand of NC_039263.1, from coordinate 15,376,420 downwards.
CTGCCTTCATTTCTGTTTCGTGTTTTTGAGCACGTACATTGCGGTTCTGCTGGCAGCTGAAACTCCAGGCTTTCAAGCTAAAATCGGAGAAAGGTTTATACGAAATTGTATTGCAACAGACAAGCCTGGATGAAGTTTGGAGAAGTCCTACCAGTACAAACGCCTCTCCTTCTTGGGCAAGATGTGCCACAGATTGGCTAACTCTTTGGTGACCGTAGTGGACGGGATGCCAGGATAGGATCTGTTCCAACATAATATCAAAAGTCTGCCATTATATATTCAGATATATTTAAATGGGTCTAATAGTGGTTTTATCATTGAAATAAGAAAAAGAATAGTCATGCACACCTGATATATAATTTTCTGTTAATTCGGCAGAACATAATAAAGCCGTTCACACATTTCCTCTTAGGGTTTGGCTGTGTTGTAACACGTCCTCTTCTTGAAGTGTTCCTGTGTGAACAGACTTTTCTTGCTCTCTTCAGAGGGACGAGTTGTTTTGGGGTCTCATCTTCAGAGCTGTTGTTCTCTTCCTCACTCTTGAAGGACAGATTACTGCTACTTCCAGCGCTCATGACAATCTGCCAATTTGAAGAACAGAGAAGATAACATAAATAAGAGAGCTCAAAGTAAAACAGTATCTCACTGATCTAATATACAATAGGGGTCCAAAAGTCAACTAGTGAACAGGCTTCTATGTATTTTTCCATTTTAATTGATTTTTACTTAAATCCCAATTTTCTCATTGCTATTTTCAGCATAACATTTTTAGTGAAATGTTGACCATCACATCACATGATCAGTGTCACAAACTGAATTCTTCAATTCATTTGACATCATAATGTTTCCTGATTTTACATTGTTGAAATGAAAAACAACTTAACCCTAAAAGACTCAAGCATATTCATGATGTATTATAATGTTTAAACAGTAAAAAAAAAATATTTTAAAATATTTTTTGTACCATTAATTGAATGGGCTCCACTGTGTGAGAATAGTATAAAAAATACATTGTAATTTGCTACAAAAATGCAAGAAAAATTATCTCAAATGTATATACAGCCAAAATATCAGGGCATGTAAGGTTTTTTTCCATCACTAAACACTGTGTAGAAACACTTATTTAGTGTAGGAATTATTTTATTGCAATACACAAACTTTGTAGTTCTGTTTTGCTGGGTCTCTGAGGATTAATCCCAGTTTTTCATTGTTATCTCAGTTTTGAGTTTTGGACCTCCCTGTATCTGCAGGTAACAAAGGATCACTAAATTTGACCTACTGATTCATTTGCAAAGCTGCCTGGCAAACTGGGACTTTTTAAGACGGTAGATTCTGGGGTGACCCACACGTCTTCGAATAATGCTGTTAGGGTAAAAAAAAAATATTGTTCAGTCAGCATTGCAGCAACACTGTCTTGTTTGTAATTTTACTCTATCAGTAATGTGTATATTTGGCTCCAAGCAGATTTTGCGTTGCTGCCTAAAAGTTTTAAACAATATATTATTCATAAAACAACTAATGCGTCTATTTAATAAATACACGCTCAGAAAAAAGATACAACAGCTGCCAGTGGGGTGGTACCCTTTCAAAAAGCACTAATATGTTGGTACACTTGATGTACTAATATGTATCTTTAAACTACTATTATGCACCTTTTAAGAGTAAATAAAGTACAAAGATTTACTTTTAGAAAAAGGTAGTGCCCCAGTGACAGCTTTTGTACCTTTTCACTGAGATAGTATAGTATAGAATTAATCAAATGATATACAGTATGTGTTGGCCCGTATGGATTATCTTTACTTTGTAGTGCCTCTCGTCCTTCTGGATGGAGAGAACGACTCAGGCCTTGAGAAGGTGATATGAGCAGAGACGGGTTGTGGGTCAAACTGTCTGCTTCCCGAAGAGGCGGACGCAAAGGCAGTACTGGTGTTTTTGGTAGCGTAGGGCTGAAAGGGAAACGCTTTTTCCATGCAGCTGGAAAAGCTCCCAGCATGGGGTCTTTCAGAAGAATTCTTGATCTGAAGATATAGTATAAGATCAAAAGTTACAAGCTTGCACACAGGTACATCTCAGGCTGTCATTTCTCTATAAATAAACATAAATTAAATACCCAGTACACAAACCTGGATGGAGGTGTATCCAACATATTTCTCCCTGGGCTTCCATCTTCACTTCCTGTCTGGTCTTCACAGAAACTACAGGTAGATTCAGCCTCAGTGCTCCCTGATAACAAAAAATAACCCCAGGTATCATTTAAGTTTCATAATGAGGATTTAACTGATATCTTACACCAAATAAAGACCATATTTTTTCACCTGTATTGAAAGAGGAAGTTGTGGAGTTGGAGTCTATAGAGCTTTGTGATGGCTCGCTGTCATCAACAGGCCACAGGTCTTTCTCCTCTGCAGTTTGGACTTCTGACAAATTGTTTTGTCTGTCACACACAAGCTTGTGTTCTTGGTCCTCCACAGCATTTATGATAAATCTCTCAGAGATTTTGAGGGTCTGAGGGTCCCACTTTTTGTCACTTAATCGTACTGTTTATAAATGTATACATACAGTAGTGTAAGTGAAAATAAATACCATTTTATACAATGTAAGATTTATTTTTCTTTCAATTCTTTATATACTTCACCTGTGTACTTGTTTATGCGACTGTAGGTGTACATGTTCTTGGCTTTTAGAAACTGTGGTGGTGATAATGGAGTGTCTTCACTTTCTGACTCTGATTCTGCAAACACACACACACAGGCAATTGATTTTAGTATATATATATATATATATATACACACACACACACACACACACAAACATATATATATATATATATGCCCACTTCCATATTTCAAAACATATGCATAAAAAACTTGGATTGCGCATAAATAATAAAGCAGCTGACTTCTCTCATTGTCTTCGGATAACGTCAGATGGTGAGGGAGACTCTTCAGACTATGAATGTGACTCTCGTGAAACTCAAAGCACTGCAGCATGTTTATTAGGGTGTCCTGTGGACACATCAGATATGTTTTAAATATTTTTAACTATGCATTATTCATACAATGTAGCAAATGAATTTATTTTATTACAGTATGTTCGTATGTTTTAACATCTAGAGATACACACAAACATATATAACACACGTATTATACATTGTAAACTAGCATTTAAAATTATTTTTTTTCACAGCTGACTGAGTAACAATGCGTTAATTTCGTACACTATTCAATGCCATTTTATTTTTTTATATTTTGCAATGAGACATAATTTACGCTAATGTGTAAACAGTTGCGCATACTTCTTTATTAACTGATATGTCGCGTTTAATATACGTTTTATTATTGTTGTTTTTAAATGGATGCATATTTTCTTGTGTATGTATATTTTCCTTACCTGATTTACTCTCTATGGAATGCAGCGGCTATTCAAGTAAATTAAATCTCCAACATAGAACTTTTTATTAGAACGACATTGGACAAGAAAAGAACCAATCAGCTTCAGCGCTTACGCGGATTGGATAACGAGAAGCATCAGCCTTTCCCAGTAGGTCCTTTACGCAGACCTCGTTACTGGGGTGTTTGTCTATGCACGTTTTATTGAACTTTAAACTTATGCATATTTTATTCAATATAAAAAACAATTTATTCGGTTTCAACCAATCCATTTCTATAAGACTTTCGTAAAAATGTCTCCGTAGTACTGTTTGTACATTAAGAAGACCAACATGACATAGCAACATATCCCAACCAATGACGTGACTTGGAGGCGTGGCTGTCTCCGTAAGGAACATCCCCTGCAAGTTCTGTGACCCATCTGTGCATGATCTATTTCGCATCAACAATGCCACAATTTATTTTATTATTATTATTATTATTTTTTAACTTTCAAAATTACATAATTCAACAGCAAGTTCTTAACATATTTATCGTATTTACACATTTTGTTAGTACAAATTGAAACAATTTTACTTTAAAAAAATAAATAAATAAACATTGAACAAAATAAAATAAAAGGGAATCACATGCATACTCTAAACTCATGTTTACCATTTGTTTTCATTCAAATGAATATAAGTTTTCTAAAAGGAAAATATTTATTCTTGATCTGTTTTTGTTATTAGGAAAATGTATATTCATCAAACTAAATGGAGTAACTTAAAATCAAATTTTTCAAATTTTCAAACCTTCAAAAAACCAAGCCTTTAAAGCTCATTTAGAATCTATAAAAATCGTAACGACCCAAAGTTTTACGGAAAACTGTTTGAAATAAAAAAAATTGTCATTCCTTTTGCTGACACTAGGGGTAGACTAAATATATTACACAAATCAGCTAACGTGCATCTTTGCGAAATCTATGCGAAAGTTAATAAAAAAATAAATATTGGTTTTCCAGAATAAATTATTTCCATTTAATCTCCATTTTAGAATGTTTTAATTAAACATTTAAATCTTTTATTTAACTTATTATTGAAAGAAAGTCTACATATAGCTTCCCTATTATGTTCAAATGCATGTGAATATGAAATATGTCTTATTTATTGTCCTGTAACACTGCCGAAAGTATGTGAATAGCCTACAGAGAGGACCTGCCAGAATGAGCTGCGCAGATCATTGTGCTGTTCTGTTTCATAATATCGACTGCATGAAAATATTATTTACAGGCTGCATCGTCAAGATGTATGTCAAGGACGAAACACAACACCCTTTGGGTTTTTTATGTCTTTCATTTTCTTGCATACTTTTCAGTCATTTGTAGATGTGTTTTTGAACATAACAGCCTTTTAGCTTTTACCTCCTCGCTGTCACTATGACTCCAGATTTATACAGATCGTGACCCACAGAACGTGTTTGTGTCTGCCTGCGATTCAGCTGTGACTTGTGCTATGATGCTGGAGCTGGTCACCTCTTTGGATCCACACCTCAAAAAGCACAAGCAGCTGGTAAGACAAGGCGTTACATCTCAATTTCAAGACTGTTTTCAGAGGTCATTCGTTTACCAACTAACTTTGGAGACATATAGCACCACTAACTCATAAATACACGCTGTTCCCAGATGTGGAAATTGGTTCGTGTTTCCGAGGATGCTTTTTTCTGACTTGTGAATATCCACAAGTGCTGTAAAAGTAAGAGTCAATTCTATTGTTTAACTTGTAATAGAGCCAAGAGCTACAAAACACTAAATGACTGGAAGGGATTTTGATAAGAAGACCTCACAACCTATATATACAGTAGCAGATCTAGAGTGCCAGATTTCTTGATCTTCACATCTTTGTGTGAAGATCAAGTTGATTATTTTCAAGATCAAGTTGATGCAGTTGATTCTTTTCTTTTTTTCACAGAATGAAGCATCTTCCTGTGCAGGTCAGGTGGTAGGAAGATGGCCATTATTTTAATGAATCTAAATCCTTAGTGAACACAATACTGCAGCAACCACTCCAGGATTAGAATCATGGTTGATTTTGGGGACATTTGATTGGCTGTTCACATTTACAAAGAAGAATATTTTTGATCTGAAGATGTCCAGGGTGACCCTGCAGTTGATCTTTTTTAATGGACAAGAAGCTTTTGAGCAGTGGTCTCAGACAGACTCGCAATATGGTTCTCGGCTCCTCACACACTCCATGTCCTGCATTCCTCACCCGCTGGGTTCTGAACAAACCACACTGCTGAATGCTGTGGTAAGTCAGGATCCTTGTGTATGTGTGTGTGTGTGTGTGTGGTGCATTTGTTTTTAAAGCGATAGTTTACCCAAAAATTATAATGTTGTCAAAATTTACTAACTTCAAGTTTTTTTAACCTTTGACTTTCTGTTGTGAAACACACACTAGGCCCATATACAGTTAAAATTGACTCTTCAAAATGTCTATTATGTTCTACAGAAGACAGAACGTCATACAGGTTTGGAACAAGATAAGTGTGAGTAAATACTGACGGATTTTTTCCTTTTGGTTAAACTATCCCTTAAGTATCTATGAATCATAAATATATGATATTTGCAGGATCTCCTTGTTCTTTTGGACCTTATTGGTGCCCCTGATCCAATGTTTGTGAATCACTTTCAGAACACAGCTTGCTGGTTTGAGCGCCTTATTGCTGCTGCTAAGACTGATTTGACTTTCTGTTAATATAAGGTATCCTGGTTAATCATTAATGGCCATAAAGACTCTTAAAACTAATGTTTGATCTGCAGTGGCTTCATTTAGAGTCGACAAACTATAAACCACTTACTGTAAAAGGAAGTACCATTTATTAAGTTATCTATGTCTACAGTCTATGCAGCGTTTGCAATGAACACCTCCCAAACGCAGTTTAAAATCACATATGAACTCGCTAGCCAATTTGTCAGACTATGATTAATAAATTATGATTATCATATTATTTGGGTTGGATTTTTCAATGGAGGAGAGGCTTCAGTATTCTGACTTTCTTTGGAGAAACAGCTGATCACTGTTTGAGATTTGACAGGCTTGTGTGTTTACCATTAATCATAAATTGTGGAGTGAGCTATATATATATATATATATATATATATATATATATATATATATATATATATATTTATTTATATTTATATATTTATATATTTATATATTTATATATCTATATATATATATATAATTTATATATTTATTTATTTGTATTATGGTATCCGCAAACAATGATTGACTGCATTAAAACTGAAAATAATATAATGATTTAGAATAAGATTCATTAATAAATATATTTTAGTCTAAGATATGAGTTTGATAATCTGGTTTATTTCTGATATTTTATTTTGGCTAGTAGAAGCTCAACATTCAGCTGCAATATTAACCTGTCAGTGAAGAAGTTCATTTCAAACCCTGTAATGATTAAAAGATAATAAAAACAATATCAATGAAGTTCAGTGATTAATTAGCAGTATTTAATATGATTATTAATAAAATTATTATTAAATATAATCTTCGATTGTTATAAAAATGATAACAATAGACCCAATGATAGGTAGTTTATATCCATCCTCTGATTATGTTTAGTAAACTACTCAATAACTGTGCTATAAAATCAATAGATTTCGAAGTAGATGCTTCAAGCTCAGGAATGGATGAACCTGATGCTGTATTATTAAACTATGCATTACAATCAAGCTTTGACAAACTTCTGTTTTTAATCTCGCAATAGTTTTCTCAAGTGAGCTGTCTGTAATCTCTAGTAGCTAAATGTTGAATCACATGTAAGTCTAGAAAATAATTTTGTATAAGTATATACAGAGACTGAAACTCACACTGAGACTTGACTAGACTGTTAAGCAAAAGACTTGAGACTTTTCCAAATTAGAAACTCTTTACGAGGACAGTTTTTCTTTTCTTTTTTTTTCTTCTAAGAATAATGCAACAATTTATAGATAGAAACCCATGAAAATGAATATAAATTTCTCAGCGAGTATTACAGGAAAATAATAGATCTCTTGTAGTGTATGTAGTGAATACTGTAAATTGCATAAAATATGTCCTTTGTCACGTGAAACTCAATATAGCTTACTTTATTTTAATATACAGAAAGTATGATTTAATGTCCAAATAATCCCTCAGAAATTAATTTGTATTTAAAAACATGTAAATTGTACTATAACAAACTAACCTTCAGCATGTAAAAAAGCATTTAAAACTGAACATGGGCTCTTAAAAAAGGACATACACACAGTACAGACTTGACTTCACTTAAACTTGACCTTGAAAGACTTGACTCTTGCATCAGTGACATCATCCTTGTCTTGAGTGTCGTTATACATCCTGGACACTAGGTGGCAGTTTATCCGGCGCGTACAGCGTTTCATGACGTCAGCACCAGTTAGAAAACACACACAGCGAGCTCAGGCGCACTGGCGTAGGTCATGTATGACTGCTGTCATTGGGAAGACGTTTAATAACTTACAACATATAATAAACAGCTATGATGTGTCTGGGTGATATAACAATAACCAATGACATCGTGTGCTGAAACGTTAACTGACAAGGTAAGGTGTAACAGTTAGCTGGCATTTGAATGTTACTCATGTGAATGTTACTTTGACGTAGAATTTCAAGAAGTTTTGGCAGTGAGAAACATAGAGTGACATAGAAAATGTTTGTATTTTGTAAAATCCGTCTCACACAACATGACCATTTAGGATTTAGATTTAAAAAAAAAAAAACTGAATGGATAAAAAATGATAGATGCCATAATCACCTTAAATGTATATATATATATATATATATATATATATATATATATATATATATATATATATATATATATATATATATATATCATAATTCTTCAGTTTATTGATCAGTTACATTAAGTTGTTTTGTATTACACATTTTCTGAAATATTTGTTTAACTATGCAAATTAGGAATTATCTAATTAAATATGCAATAAGTTCCAATCAAAACAAGCAATCTAACACTGAATAAAGCCAGGTTCAAAATTAAAAAATCATAAAATATGGTTAACCTCCATGAAACCCTCTGAATATTGATAGGAATTAAACTGTAAATTCTCTGTGTACGAGATTTCTTAAATTAACTTAGTGTGACAAATGTAATTTTTTTTCATATTCCATTTAATCTCTTAATTAAAATTTGATTTGCTGTTGTTATGAAACATAATTCAGTGCATTTATTACATTATGTTCCTTTTGCAGGCTGAGGAAATCTTTGTCATTCCCTTCAAGACTGCGTTTTTTTTTATGATCCAGCTCATGATGGCGCGCCATAGCAAGCTCCAGAAACAGGTCTTATCCCTGTATCGGCAGTTTCTGCGTGCAGCTCAGGACAAGCCGGGCTTCATACCGAGAATACGTGATGAATTCCGTGCCAGTGCTGCCATCAAGAAGTCTGACGTCATGCACATAGAATATCTTTATCGACGAGGCCAACGCCAACTCGAACTGCTTAAAGATGTAAACACTAAACAACTTGGATCGTTCAGCAAGTCTAGAGAGGACAGTTCATAGCAACCTATATAATCATATACTGTATTAAAATGTTTTACAGAATGTGACTTACAATTACATCTTGTTTTCTGGGAAACCACCTCCATGACTTCAGTTATTTAAATGGAAAGACCAATGAGACTTTATCTCTTCTCAGGGAAACTTGAAAGTTATTTATGCACATAATTTTTTTACTGCTATTTGAGTATTATCATTTGAAGTGTGTCCACTAGATGTATTATGTACTGTCAGGGTGGATGTAATGAAGTGTTTTAAAGAAAATATCTGTAGGCACTATTCTTCTGAAATGATTCAACACATTTATACTTATTTCGTTTATTTCTGCTATAGTGCCTCTGTCCTGTTGAAATAACAGATGTATTCTGTCTATGGTTCACATTGTGGTAAAACTTAGAAAATATTAAATAGAAATAGAAAATATTGTGATGTCCAAATAATGTAAAGCTTGAGACTTGTCCTATTGAGTAAATGGTTGTACAATCAATAATGTATTGTAAAGATATTATATATAAAAAGGTCATAATAAGACTTAATTTATAGTTATATGCAATAGCAAAATGGTTATTTTCACCCAGATGTACTTGTATTCATATTTTTTCCAAACCAAAAAAGAAGAGGAATAGAATGTAAAATGTTTGATGTTTGATGTTGAATTTTGGTTAATAATATCATGGTCAATTGATTAATACATATGCAGATTTGTTTTAACCACCCTCCCCCATCCTCTCGATTCTTAGAAGGAATCTTTATTTAGGTTTAGTTATGTGGTGTTTGTACAGTACAGTGGCACTTTAATATACAGTAGATGAGGCCTAGGAAATTTGTAAAAGGAAATTTCTAAAAACTTAAACCCCATTTCAGCTCATTCCCAGAGTTATCTCTGTCATGAGAACAAGATGGGACTGTATATACAGATATAAATGCACACAAACGATATATAATGCATGCAATACAATTGTAATATTAGTTGTTATATAGAAATAGTATGAGTTGAAAAATGTAATCTTTAAAATGCATTATTTTAAAAACATTATTTTAAGTTATCTAGATGAAGACTGTTTGAGTTACAACCTGCTATATTACAAACTGAAATAATTACAAATATTTTTATAGAAAACAAATATTCATACTTTTATTCAGCAAGGATGCATTAAATTGATCAAAATTGACAGCAAAGGCTTTTACATTGTTTTACATTGATTTGTTTCTAGTGCTGTTCTTTTGAGCTATCTATTATTCAAAGGATTAAAAAAAAAATGACCACACTAAAATGTGAAAAACATTTTTTTTACAAACATCATAATAATAAGAAATGTTTAGTTCGCACCAGATCATTTCTGAAGGATCATGTGGCACTGAAGATTGGAGTAATAATGGCTGCTAAATTTAGCATTGCCATCACAGGAATAAATTACATTTTAACATATATTAACAAAAAATATTTAAAATTGTAGTAATATTTCGCAATATCACTGTTTCACTATATTTTTGATCCAATAAACAAAGCCTGAGAATTCAGCCTATTCTGGTGAGAATTATCAAAATAAAAAAATATCTTACCAACCCCAGTCTTTTGAACAATGGTGTACATTCAAATATATATAATAGTATATAACAGTGTATAATATTGTGTTATTTTGTATTGTACTGAATTGTATATTATCTTTTATGTAATGTTAGAAGTAATTCACAATGACAAATGCCCTGTGAATGCAACATCACAACCAAACTAATCAAATCAATTAAACCCTAACATCAATTTTGATTCAAGTTACAGAATGTATTACAGAAAACACTGACTGTAGACCAGACAAATGTTTGTTACATGATGCTCTATTTCCATGAGCATAGCTGACTGTGATGAAGAATGCCAGGGCTTCCCAGCAAGAGCTCAGTGCCGAGGTTGAGAAGAACGTGCTGCTGTTTACTTCTAGGGTTCAAGCAGTAGATACTAGCCACTGACGGAAATATCTCTCCTCCTGTTTTCTGTCTGCCTCTCTCTTTTTGTATTTTGACAAATGTATCGAACTTTATCTAAACTGTAATATACTGAATATGCTCGTTTTTTTTTTTTCTTGTATAATTATTTTTGTGGACAACATGTCAGCCTTTTATTGTTTAACATTATTGCAGTATTGCTGAATTGCACTGATTCTTTGTTTTTGTTTGTGTTTTATTTTATATTTAAAAATTTTAATAAAGGTGCTCATATCCAATCACGTCTTGTGTCCAATCATTATACATATATAATGTTGAACAACGACTCATTAATTTACAGCAGGCCAGTTTGGAGAGCACTGATTTTAACACATCGACAACAAAGAAAGACAAAGAGAACGTTCAGGTGGATGAAGAGAAAAGAGGGAGGAAAAATAAGAGGAACGAGACAGACTCTATAATGAGCTTTTGGGCGATTTACTATATTCATCACCCAGCACCTGTGATGAATTACATTATGCAGATCACACTTCTCAGATCTCTTGATGACTTTAGAGACAGTGTAGCACTCAGAGCCCAAACCCATGATTAGCGCTACTGCGTTTGGAATAATAGAAACACAAGACATGGCTTTTCGGTTTCACGGCAGTAGTTGCCAAAACACTTGTCTTCTGATGAGGACAAAGTTTCTGAATAAAATACCACACACTCTTTTGATATAGCGCTTGTCTGTCTCCACTGCACCTGGGCACTTACAAGCAATGAGCAGTACTCTAATGATGGGGGAATACTGTCTTGTGAGCTGGCAACCAAGATGAAAGGCAAGGGTGGGCTGGTCAGAGAGAACAAAGCAATATCGTCTCAGCCATCTAAGCGCATCCCACAATAGAAAGAGAGTATCATGGCTATATTTTTGTCTGTCAACATCAAACAAAGCAATATTTTAATGTCAGTGAAGCAACAGACAAATGGTGGTCTGCCAGTTGTTTAAAGTTTTTAAATTGTACTTGTTGAATGTCCTTGAAGTTGCATTTTCAAAGAGAGATGATTGTAATGGGGTAGGGGGTGATTTGTGATCGTTTAGGTATTTATCATGACAGTCTATAAGAAATTACCATGGTCACTGTTATTTGCATGAAAATGCCAATAGGCTACTGATGTTTTCTCTTTTTTTTTTGGCATAAAATGTATTGTAGTAAAAATTGCTTTATTTTTTAAAGGCAAACATTTAAAATGCTAAGTTAAAAAAAATATACCTTTTTTGTTTTTTTGAGAAATTTATATTTTAATGGCAAAGATGTACAATGAACCTCTTTTATATAAGCAACTGTTGAAATAAATGTAAATGTAGTCCGCCTTCCAATGTCTATGTCACCTAAGGTTCAGGGCTTCAAGCCTGAAATCCTGGTAAATGGCAGTAATCAATACTGTCATTCTGAGTGTATTTCAAAACCTAGTGAGCTGCCCAACTAGACAGCCTTGTTAGGCACCAAGCGGGTTTGGATCATGTATGTGCAGGACCCTCCATCTGAGGGTTATCCCCCCTAAAATTATGATTAAAAATCACGCTGTGTATTGTAAATAATAATGTCTTAACTTTAAATACTTGTGTAAGTTGTAAAACAACACAAACAGGATATATATGCGTTTTAAGTTTAGAAAGATTCTTAGTCTCCCCCTCCCTTGCCTCACAGTGCTTTGGCCCAAATGCCTGCTTTGCTCTTTTACATCACTTACACACACACACACACACACACACACACACAGACAAGTCCGGTGAGAGAGATGTCAATAGCTGATGAACTCCAAGGCTGTCAATGACAATTTCATTCACTTTATTCAAAATCGGATGAAGTGATTATTTTCTCTTTAATCCATGATGCCAATGTATTTGTAATCAGTCCGCTGTGCTAATAGTATACGTTACCTGCTTGACGGAGAGGGTTGCCAGGTGTTCTTAACAAAACTAGCCCAAACTAAGCGCGTTTCGAGGGGGTCCCGCGGTAAAAAAAAAAAAAAAAAATCTAGTTTCGGGTGCTAAAATAACATTATTGGGGTCGCTTCAACCCGAAATTTTATGTTTATCGCCCCCCCCCCAAAAGTAAGACGAAATTTACGCGCCTGGCAATGTATAAAAATACCCACTACCACCTATATAGGTTGCTCAGCTCATTACATTTTGAGTATCTCTCTTTCTCTCTCTCTCTCTCTCTCTCTCTCACTCTCTCTTCTCCTCAGCTGCATCATTCAATCACGCACTGCCCAGGATTCACACTCGCCAGGAATAAACGGCGGTTATTAAATTTAACTAAATGTTTCCACCAGTTTTGATTCTTTTAACTTGCTCCATTAACATAGCAAAATGGTTTGGAGGACTATGATGACAACGGTGCTTTTCATCAAATATTAAATATTAAATCAGGTGGGTAACCTTCAATTTTACCACTCTAAAAGTTTGTTTGTGATTAATAAATCATTCATTATCAAATTAGGGGAAAGTGACTGACATTTTCTTAGAGTAGCCAACCATGTGTTGATAGTAATCAGTGATCTAATTAATTTGTAATATTTTTTTTAATAGTGCTATTAAAAAAAAACTGAATTAAAAATGTTAAATATGTGTATAATAAAACAATGGTCTATTTTGTCATACTGTGTGCATGATAAATAAAAAAAATTAATAATCAAGATCTAGAGATGTTCTATGAGACTAATGTACTGCATTTACAGCTTAAATAATATATATATATATATATATATATATATATATACATATATATATTAAATCCGTTTGACTAAAAGTAGTGATATATGTTGTTTGTTTTGTTTTTAGCCAGCTCAAGGATGATTTCACATAAAGACCACAGCATTATTACTGACTGGTGTGGCACCAGCTATACTTGGACAGCGAGATGGCAAAAGATAACAATCTTGCACTTGCCTGCGTACTGTTACCTGCTAACCCAAAAGGTGTATCTGGAGGTCTTATTTCCTGGACCATGTGTCATTTTACCTGATAACCTTGCTTTTTACGATGGTGCCATTGGAGAAAGTGATGCGGTTATGAGTCCAGAAGAATGTTAATGGACATGAAGAACTTTGTCTGAAAACAAGAGCAACACAGAGAATTCATGTGACTCTGTATGTCTTCTTAATCCCAAGTCTATGGTTGTTTTGATTGTGAGTGAGAGTGTTTGTTTCTTGTGTCTGTGTTAGTGGCTGTGCATGTTTGCCTGTTCTTGTCATTCCCTGCTGGTGATCAAGTCATGCCACGTGGAAGAGATGTCAGCAACAGCTGTTGCCTCCCACTTCACATGAATGAAGATAATGCCCGTTTTGGCTTGTTGGCGGCCCTCATCCTCCTCTACCTGCTGTGTGGGGCGATGGTGTTCTCCGCACTCGAGCATCCCTCCGAGCTGCAGGCTCACAGACGCTGGGACGAACAGCTGGCCAACTTCACGGAGCAAAACAGCATAAATCTGAAATCCCTATATGTCCTGCTAAAGCAATATGAGGAGGCCTTTGTGGCTGGGATCCGTGTGGACAAACTTAGGCCCCGCTGGGATTTCTCAGGGGCTTTCTACTTTGTTGCTACAGTGGTCTCCACAATTGGTGAGTTCATGCAACATTGCATTCAGATTTTCATAAATGCAAATAAATTAGCCAAAAAGAGAATTTACAGCAATCATAGTTTACATACACACTTTTATCTAAAGTGACACGCATTGTATTCAAATTATGTACTTTTTTTCTATTAGTTTATACATTCCCTAGGAATTGAACCCATGACCATGGCATTGTTAGTACAATGCTCTACCGTTTGAGCTGCATGCAGGGTTGTTATTGACCACTAAAGCCGAAACAATAATAATAATAATAAAAAATCTTTAAAATTATAAATAAAATATAAAAACATATCAACTTTTTTATTCAACTATTTGCTGAGACAAGATATGTCAGTTTCATTTAGTTTAAGTACTAAAATAACTATAAACTAGACAAACAGAAACTAAATAAAAACAAGTTTCAGAGCCACTTGAGGGCAAGTACAGTCAATTATGCCAGAATTAGCATTAAATATCTATATATATATATATATATATTTTTTTTTTCATAAAAAATATACTGAAAACCTTGTTAAATATATTAACAAAGCTGATGGAACTATAATATAAATAAATATATATTTTTGAAATACACACAAAATCATATATATATATATATATATATATATATATATATATATATATATATATATATATATGACAAAAAAAAAACCTATAACAGTACATCAATGATACTAAACACTGGCCAAAGTGCACACTTCTATTGAAAAAAACCCAAAAAGTTTTCTTACAAAACATCCAAGCTGCTCCTTTAAATTAAACAAAAGAAAATAAGCAATGCAAAAGTAAATTAAACTTAATTGTATAAAATTCCCAACTTTTATTTACGATATTTATTTCCAACTTGCCCCACCTTCAATAAGCTTCCAGGCAAAATTTGTTGGCAAACATTATTTTCTATTGCTTTTATTGTGACAAGTACTTTTAGTACTCATATTGGATGTACCAAAACATAAATAAGATATAAATTATGTTTTGTGGCAGTTAGTAAGCTGTGTGAAAAAAAAAAAAAAAAAATCTTTGTGTTCCACTGAAGACATAAAACCATAGCAGTTTGGAGTGGCATGTTTTTAATAGTCATGAATTCATTGAAAATACATCAGCAAAACCGGAACTGTTTCCTATTTCCTTCCAGGCTTTGGCATGACCACTCCTGTCACCATTGCAGGTAAGATCTTTTTGATATTCTACGGACTCCTTGGCTGCGCAGCAACAATTCTCTTCTTCAACCTTTTCCTGGAGCGCATCATCACGATGTTGGCCTACATCATGCGCTGGTGTCATGAGCGCCAACTGCGCCGCTCCGGCGTGGGAGGAGAGGAGGCCAGGAGCGAGGACGACAGTCTGGAGGGCTGGAAACCATCGGTCTACTACGTAATGCTCATTCTGGGAATCGCCGCCCTGCTGATCGCATGCAGTGCGTCTGCATTGTACTCTGCCATGGAGGACTGGGACTACTTTGAGTCCTTGTACTTCTGCTTTGTGGCCTTCAGCACCATTGGCTTCGGGGATGTGGTGAGCAGCCAACGGGAGAGCTATAAAGCTCAAGAAGCCTACCGTCTCGGCAACTGCCTCTTCATCCTCATGGGTGTTTGTTGCATTTATTCCCTGTTTAATGTCATTTCCATCATTATCAAGCAGACACTCAACTGGATCCTCGGCAAACTGGGCTGCAGCAAAGCTCAGTGTCTGTGCCATGGCCGTCCATACAGAAGACGAGGTCAGGCCTGTTGTTGCTGCTGCTTTCCACGAATTCCCAACCAGCGGCACAACCACCACCCTCCGTCGGGACATTCCCGGCAGAGGGCTCAAAAGCGCAATGCCGTGCACCCTGCCCTGGCTAACGAAGCGACAGGAAAGCGCTTCACTAATGCATCAGTGGAAACAGTTTGTGATAGTGAGACTGATGCTGGCTTAGGACCAGATGGAGGTTATCTGACAGGGCGCAGACTGTCTGGAGAAATGATCTCAGTCCATGACTTTATGGCCAACAAGGTTTCTCTGGCCATTCTACAGAAGCAACTCTCAGAGACTGCTCACGGTAATCCAAGACAGAGCCACGTTCGCCAGAATGGCTTCTCCGGTGGAGTGGGCGCCTTTGCTATCATGAATAACCGCCTTCAGGAGACAAGTGCTGACAGGTAGCTTGATATTACAAAGATGGCATTGGATATTGCACTTTATCAGAAGATGAATTTAGTGAGGGTTGTGTTTTATTCAGAACTGAATTGAGAATGGCTTCAGAATAAAAATTCTTGAATTTGAATTGCATTTAAGTTGCGGTAGCAAACAGAATGCAGAATGCAGAATTTGAATATAGGGAAGTATATTTAAAATGAATTGAAATTCAAAGTTTGTTAATGAGATTCCTTTCAAAATGAAAATTCTGTTATCAGTCAGACATCAATTCATTTTCAAAAAACAAATAAAGATATTTTTAATTGATAATAATCATGTGAAGGAATAGTAGCCTATAGTAGTTTTATTTCTTTTGGTTTCCCTTTAAGACAAACTTTGAATGTTGCCTTAGTTTAAAGTTGTGTTGGGGAAAAAGGTTTGACGTTTTTAGGTCTTACAGTCAGATAAATAGGCATGCTTGAAATGCCCAGTATAATTTATAAACTAAATAGTGTTTCATTTAAATATTTCATTATATTAAAGCTGCGGTAGGTAACTTTTGACGCTCTAGCGGTTAATAAACAGAATTGCTTGCGTCTTGCGGAAGAACATCGTAGCCGGAACTACTTCTCTCTGTTTATGTCTATGAAGAATCACAAAGGTACTGGGTTACTCCGCCGCGGTACCCTCGAAGCAATCTAAAATAGTCCGAATATAAACACTTATTATAGGTGCACCCTAGTGATTCAGGACAAGCTAAAACATGGTTTAGAAAATGGATTCATGGTGTACTCGCTTATTATATAAATTTTTCTACATTTTGAACACAAACAAAGTTACGGACCGCAGCTCTGATTGGTTGTTTCTTAACGTGAGCGGATGAATTTCTGCAAATGGCAATAGGACCACTGGGAGGAGCCAGAGGAGCTTGATTTTTCCACAGATTATCTGTCTCATATTCTACTGTCAGGACATAATGACAGGTTTAACAAATATGTAAAAAATATATTTTTACAAAAATTACCTACTGCAGCTTTAAGTAAATCAACTTCTGTGGTCAAGGTTGTCCAAACACCTAATTTCCCAAAATAGTTCGCTGTACAGACAGTCAAGTAGCCTACAGTAAAATCCTCTCTTTGTCTTTCCAAACCAAATTCGTATTTAACTGTTTGTATAGTTCAATTCAAATTCACACTCACTGACTAAAAAACAGCTAGTTCTCCAGTTCTGAATTCTCCCCAACCATGATTCAGTACTGTCCTCTGGAAAAGTATGTTAGCAGAGGTTTTAGCATTTATTGTATGCAATTAAAGATGTCAACTGCACATCCACTATTGTAATACACAGTAGAGAGCAAATTAGATCAAATTAAAATAGCCAATTTACCTCTGTAGATAACAAGGACGATGAATGTTAGCATTTCTGAATAACTGCGTTCTGAAGGCTCTTTTCTTTCTTTGATTTTAATGGTAACATCGCTTCTCAGAGTCACTTTGCAGCTGAAGTGATTGGCCGGTGTGGTGAGCAATCACACTGTGCCTCTGGAGAGATCCTTTAACGGCTCTTCATGAAAACAGACTGATTTTCAAGAGCCAGGCAGATGTAGCCACGCCACTTAGACACACACAGACACAGACCCGGAGGAGGAAACACAAGTGTCAAATCAAAGGGAGATGGTCAGTAATAGTCATTGTTTAATCGTTTCTATCAAGCTGCCGTCAGTGATTGTCCTGAGAAACAAATTTATCTAAAATGAATACAAATGCGTGCAAGAGACAGACCAAGTCATGGGGATAGATTATGTAGATATTGTATAATGTAAACACAAATATATCTTCTTTGTTAAATATTTATTTTGGTATCAAGATTTATGTTTCAAATGTAATAGCTGTACTCGCGTCCTTTATATCTGTGTAACAGCAGCCAGTCGTCATTCATTAAGCTTATTAAATATGTTTCTGGGTGTGACATAAATACAGGGTTTGCAAACTGTAGATGGTGTTAAATAAGGAGCGAGTCTCTACTGCTCTCTTGAGGATGACAGTGGTACTGCTTAACGACGATGGTGTTGAAATATGAGCTCAAACACACACTCACAAATGTATGACTACTATAGGCATAATTACCTATAGGCCATAAAGTCTCTTTATGTAGTAGGACAGAAATCAATAAACTGAAATCTCATGAATAGCTTGATCTGTTTATTTTTATTACTCAACCTTTATGTTAGCACAAATATTGCACAAGATCTGTAAAATGTGCACAAAGATGATTACACAACATGATATAGCACGGCATCAGTTCATTTTATAGTCATTAGGAAATATCTGGGGAATATTACACGCTTATAGATTGGCATCATTTCAAAGAGGTCAGTAAGGCAACACAGTACAGATCATGCAAACAGAGTAAGAGCGTATTACAGGAAACAACTATTCAAGAACAGGAAAAGTTGCACTCCGTGACCATATTATGAGCCTGTATAAACATGTAAAAGTGCTTGTATTTAATAGAATTTGCTAGTTAGAGATTTTAGCATACCTTAATTCTTAAAGGAATAGTTGACACAAAAATTAAAATCCTGTCATTAGTTATGTACTTAACATCATGTATTTTCAAACTTATATGCTGTTGTTTTTATCCTTTTATCACACACAGACGCACACACACAGACGCGCACACACACACACACACACACACACACACACACAAACACACAGACACACACACACACACACACACACACACAGAATATATATTTTTTAACAAAACAATTGTGACCATGCTTCTAAAAGAACTAAGCCTTAGAGACAAGTAAATCATTTTTGTGTGAACTATTCATGTAGTATTTACCAAAAGTACTAGCTTGTCACTGTTCCTCAAAGAGTTTTATCAAGTTCTGCCTTTTTTTTATTGTATCAATTTAAATAATGACCTTGTTAAATGCCAAGACTGGAAAGAATTTCAAAAGTTTGCTGTCACTGCTTGAACACATTACCTGAGTTTTGTCGACTGAAAGACTCATTGAATACATTTGGTAAGCAAAATACTGAACATATCACAATCTAATGAGTCAAATTTATATACAGTCATCATTGTCCTGCATTGTGGCACAGCATTGCTTTTTGTAAGTTTTGTTATTCGTGAAACATACAAAAAGAAGGAAGTAAAATGTTTTTGTTTTGTTTGTGTTTTTTTTGCTGTCCAAAAAGATCTTTCTTTATTTCTCTCTCTCTTTTTTTAGTTTTAAACACAGAAAACTGATTTACTTCTTTCTCAATCTAGCACATCCATCAAGTGTTCATGTAAGATGGACTCTATTTGGCATTTGTAGGACTGAGTTCCTGAAAAGATACAAATCACAGGAATTCATAGTAAAGTTAATGTACACTAATGACATAAACATTAGCAATTTTAACACACACACACACACACACACACACACACACACATAATATAAAATGAATAATTCTGTACAGAAGCTTACCTGGGCTAATCTAGATCGCTGTGCCTCTTTCTGTTGATAATAGGCTGAAATGATACAGTTCCGCCTGCAAATATCAAGAAAATATGATATTTGAAAGTTCAGTCCTCTGTTCTTTTGGCAGTCATTACAAGTACCTATCATTAGAGCTCAATTTGTGGAGTGGATTGGTGTTTTAGAGAAAGTGCCTGTACTAAGCTTTGTACAAAGCTGCTGTCTGCATGTACCTAGTGTACCTGGACATTTCTCAGCAGCACAAGGGTTAAATATGCCATCCTTTCAACTATAATCATATATTTTGATGATTTTCTAATCAGTTGCTTTAGCACGAGCACCATTTGATGAAGTGCACCTTTTTTTTTTCTTTAAACTGCAATTAAGCATTTTGGAAGAATATATTACCTCAATATTGAATAAAATCAGAAGCTACTCTATTATTCTATTAATAATGATGCATTTAAATATTTCAAAAGATTATATAAATTGATACATTGTTGGTCCATAAAGTCAGTCACTGAAATTTAATTTTAAATGTTGTTTCCATTTACTTAATCAATCACTTTTATTATTATGATTAAAATTATGATCATTAATAGTAATAAAAGTGTTATTAATATTAAAAATGCTTAAATTATTAAATAAATAAATATCAATAGTAATTCTATATCAATCAATATCAAGTATTAAAAAAATCCTTTTAACAACAACAACAATAACAATAAAAACATAAAAATGGCAGAAAGATGAATAAAAAGCTAATTATATTTTATATCGGTATAAACCTCAAATAAAGCCCTGGAACTGCGATTAATCTATTTCATGCAACATCTGTGCCTAAAAATGTTCATGTCACATTCTGTGAAACAGGTTTTCACACCTCTCCTGGATAGCTGCTGACTGCTGTTTTGAGCAGAAGTAAAGCATGGTGTTCAGCATGCACTCACTTGCTCTGAAGGCCGCCCCCTGGTGGAAGTCCAGGAATCACTGTGGAAGCCAGTACTGTCAGAACTGACAGCAGATCAGGCTCCTCACCTCTTGTGCTCAGCTCTTCATATATCTCTGTCAAAGAAACATGCGTGTCAATGATCTAATTCCTTATGCAGGCCGTTGGAGGACCATTTACTTTAACCATTATATGACTCCATAATTTGAAAGGATTGCAATCTTTGATCATGTAAGTCATGTAAATCTAAAGAGCAACATCAAAAGAAGCTACATTTAATCAGATGGTTTACCAGCTACTTTGGACTCTAGAAAGTCCTCCAGCTCAGCCTCCTGGTGCAGCGCTTCAGGTGACAGCTGGGGGGCGCCAGGGAAACAAACTAGAATGATGCTGATGTTATCAAGGCTCCCCTTTTAGATATAGACAAAAGAAAAAAAGCAAGAGAAAGTTAGGTATACAAATCAGGTGTCTGCTAAATGATTTAATTGTTAAACTCGGCAGTATCATTTTCCTCTGTTCCTCTAGATAGGCAGGCACTAGCATCATGCTAACTGCCAGTCTTGAGGCTTTTGTTTTAAGGACAACTACCTCACGTTGATGATTAAGTAGATTGGAATTGGTGAAGCTAATGCAGACCTTATCCTTCATTTCTAAGGGATGTTGTTGGTTGTCTATCCCTACATGACACAATGCTAGGCAGAATGCTGTAATCGCCTCACACCAAGGTTAAAAGTAGTTTATCCCGTTACAGTTTAGTGGCTGAACACAGCCTTACTTTGAGATGGTGGTCAAAGTGCAGTCCTGACAGAGCAGAGATCTGGCTTACTGCAGAGAGGAAGATGTTGACATTTTCAGGTCAGCACATCCTTTTCTGCAGCCTAAAGGCCGTTCTGTATTTCTCTTACGTAATGTAACAGTCTGGCTAAAGTCAGCTTTGGATGCCATAGCCAAGACAGTTCATATTTAAGATTTCAATTTTAAAATATAGCTGCAAGCAGCGATGTCGGGCTCAAGCCATCAGTGCAACGCCACCCCCGGTGGCATCGGGAAAACTGTGCCCAGCGGGCATAAGCATTTACAGTAACCCTCTGACAATCAAGTTTTAAGGAATGCGGCAGTTAAAGGGTTAATCCGACCAATCTAGACTTTGAAATCACATACACAGAACAATTTATATAACTTTAGTAACACATTATTTTTATATTTAAAAAAAATGTATAAGGTGTGCATTATAGCTGACACCTATATGAACACATTACAATTGTTTTGTGACTGCAAGTCTTTCTTCTCAAATGCTATTGAGCTTCAAATTTGCATTTGAGCCCATGTGAAAAAGTAGCAAATTTACATATGACTTACAGTTTGTTGTAATACATATCAAACATTCAAATTAATTGTGCATTATAGCTGTCACCTAGATGAACAATTACAGTTGTTTTTGTAAGTAATTCTCTTCAAATGCTACTGACGTTAGAAAAGTGTATAACAATATCACATGTAACTTTAGAGACCGTCCCTAAATTTGAGACTCTTGAATGTCCACTGTCAAGACAGCTTTATGCCTTTTTTTTTTTTTTTTTTTTTTAGTTTTCTTTTCTCTGTGTCGGATTGCTGATGTCCTATACCCAGGCATAGATGTCCATCCATCAATTACGAACATTCAGCCGCAAACATGAGGTGTGAGCGGTCGCGAGCGCGGATGGGAGAATGGCGCATGTTTTTTTTTTTTTTTTTTTTTTTTTTTTTGTTTTTTTTTTAAAGCAACTGGGATGGTGCCCCCTCTGGGAGTTGGTGCCCTACGAAGACTGCATACTCTGCATATAGGGAGTGGTGGTACTATCTGGAAGATATATTCCTCAAACCATCGTACAAGAGGAGGTGATGCTAATCCTTCAAGAATCGCTCAAAAGCTATTTAAGTGTACAGTTTCATTTTATTGCATCTTGAAATAAATATTTCTGAATTCTGAATCAAACTGGGTTGGGTTTATTTATTTATTTTATGAGACAACTGAGACTTTAATCTCCTTTGTAATATATGTGCTTTTAATTAAACCAAGAACAATTTATTTATAGATGTATTACTGCTTAATAATGACTATTATTAAGGGAAAAGGATTTATAATCATGAACTATTTACTAATGCTTAGCTAATGAGTGCAGTTATTATAAAGTGTTACCAATGCATTTACTAATGTTAACAAATTAGACATTATTTTACAGTGTTACCAAATCCTTAAATAATTTATTAGTGTTTTGTAATGATTTTAATTACCTATAAGCATTTGTGCAATAGTTTTGCTTGCATTGCAGCTTTATCTGTCAGTTGAAGAGTTTTACTGTTACATCCATGAGATTAATAAATGTCATGTCACAGAATGTCATAGGTCAGTATCAAATGAGTTTGAAATTATTATTTGCAGCACAAATAAGGATTATTAGGATGTTTTTAAATCCCTAAAACTGTCAGAAAAGGATAAGGCCTAAGAGATTTCTTAACCTGTAATGAAAGGAAAAAACGCCACCATTAGCAACAACAAAAACAATAACAATTTAAAATACAGATTTTTTTTCCTGATTATTAAAGGGATGATTAGGTCTCTCTCTCTCTCTCTCTCTCTCTCTCTGCCAGACAGCCCCTCCCTACAGTCCACATACACTGTCAATCACCAAAAATTCACAGTCACCAACCCCCTCACACTCCCCCTCCCTCTCCCCCTCCCTTTCCTCACACAGACAGAGTGGCCAGAGTGAGATCATGTCAGTTGAGAAGTCTGACAGTTTTCACATTTTCTTTTATCCATACAGTGTTGTAAAGTCGTGAAACTATGCATATTTCCTCAGAATGATTTGATCTCTGTATGAACAAATGCTTTGAAGTGTTTGGAAGCTGCAATTTAAACATACAAGACAATTAATGTTTCCCTTTTTACTGTCATTTCAAAAAATCACCACGACAAAACAGTTCAAGCTAACCAAAATCTGTTCGCAATTTAAGTTCCTCAATGTTTTTTCTTCATGTAGAAAAAGTTTGGTGTGTATAGTGTACTTCCCCTGTGAGGAGCATTCATTAATTCACAAAATAATCTTCCCAAAAATCCATATTCAAATCAAAATAGCGGACTTCCTGTTGGTTGTAGCTTATGACTGTGAATTAGAAAGTTGTCCGTCTTGATAAGAACAATTTATGTACCAAGTTTGGTGTCTGTAGCTAAAACTAAATAAAATGCATTATTATTATTACTATTATTAGCTGTACACTTGATAAAAAATGTTCAATATAAACTTATGCAATTGTGTGTGTGTGTGTATATATATATATATATATATATATATATATATATATATATATATATATATATATATATATATATATATATAAAAATTCAAGTATACAGTTTTCTTTTATTGCATCTTGAAATAAATATTTATGAGTTCTGTGTTTGTTTATTTTATTTATTTTATTTTTTATTTTACATTTTTTTAGGAAGATTACAGCCTTTAATCTCCTCAAAATAAATGTGCATATAAACCATGAACAATTAAATTATAGCTGTATTTATAAAATGCTTACTAAAATATTAATTTTGGGAGAAGGCTATATAAAGCATGAACTGACTATTTACTAATGCTTAGCTAAGAATTGCAGCTATTATGAAGTGTTACCAATGCATTTACTAATGTTAACAATTGAGACATTATTTTAAAGTGTTACCAAATCCTTAAATAATTTAAAAGTGTTTTGTTATGATTTCATTAACCTATAAGCATTTGTGAAATAGTTCTGCTTGCATTACAGCTTAGTCTTCATCTGTGAGCTGAACAGTTTTACTGTTACATCCTTGAGATTATGTAAATTCAAATAAATGTCATGTCACAGGGTGTCAGAGGTCAGTATCAAATGAGTTTGAAATTATTATTTGCAGCACAAATAAGGTTTTTTAGGATTTTTTTTAATCCCTGAAACTGTCAGAAAAGGATAAGGCCTAAGATATTTCTTAAGCTGTAATGAAAACAGCACAATTAGCAACAACAACAAAAAAATAACAATTTAAAAAACAGTTTTTTTTTTCTGGTGATTAAAGAGATGTTTAAGTCTCTCTCTCTCTCTCTCTCTCTCTCTCTCTGTCTGTCTGCCACTCAGCTCACACCCCTCCCCCACTCACACTCACACATACACACAGTCAGCACTCATACATTCCTCAAACAGAGTGACAGAGTGAGATCAGATGTCTGACAGTTTTTTAATTTTCTTTTAATCATACAGCGCTGTAAAGTCATGAAACTATGCATATTTCCTCAGAATCACTGGTTTTCTAAATGAAAAATGTTTTTTAAAGGTTTGGAAGCTGCAATTTAAAAATAGAAGACGATTAATGTTTCACTTTTTACTGTCATTTAAAAAAATCACCACGACAAAACCGTTCAAGCTAACCAAAATCTGTTCGCAATTTAAGTTCCTCGATGTTTTTTCTTCATGTAGACAAAGTTTTGTGTGTATAGTGTACTTCCCCTGTGAGGAGTATTCATTAATTTTACAACTGTAAAATCTCAAAAATACACATTCAAATCAAAATAGCCGATTTCCTGTTGATCGTAGCTTATGACTGTGAATTAGAAAGTTGTCCGTCTTGATAAGAACAATTTATGTACCAAGTTTGGTGTCTGTAGCTAAAACTAACCCCCCCACTTTTGACAAAAGGTGGCGCTATAGAGTGCCTCTTCCACGCCCTTTTCAAAGCTTTTGCCATGGTTTAGCTATCTTTAATACTGATATCTGTTTCGAGTTTCATGTAAATCTGAGCTTGTTGTCTGCCTAAAAATCATCAGAACAGAACATTCAAGTTTGACACGTTGCCATGGCAACACTATATTAGATATCAATATCCCCACAACAGATTTTCTTCGGCCGTGTTTTGTCATTATTCTGATGAAGTTTGAAGCAAATCGAGTAAAAATAAGATGCTGAATTCAAAGAGTTTTGAAAATGATTCACTTCCTGCTGCCAGTTGGTGGCGCTATAACTTTGACTCCTAATAGTCACATATATACGATCGGTATCATACAACGAACAAACAAATTAAGTTTGATCAAATTCAGGAAATGTATGTGGATGTTATTAGACATTTCCTGTTTCTCATTTCTCGCCATAATTTCAACGCCTCGCCACGGGCAAACCGTTCGAGATATCAAAAATCTCTTCGCAATTTAGCATCCCCAATGTCTTGAGATCGTGTTCACCGAGTTTTGTGGTGAACGGGTGGAGTTCCTCAGAGGAGTATATCAAATTCCAGAGCATGTGTTTTTCATAAAACCCTAAATAGCCAACTTCCTGTTGGGCGGAGCTTATGACATGCAGTGTGAAAGTTGTTTGGTTTGATGAGTTATATATATGTACCAAGTTTCATATGTATACGTGCAAGTATGCATGATATATGGCCCTCAGTACTACAGGGGGCGCTGTAGAGCCCCTGTGCCACGCCCGTGTATCAGACTCTGCCCGGCCCTAATGGCCGCAGGTTCCAAGGTGTGTGCCAATTTTCAAGAGTTTTTGAGTATGTTAAGGACCCCAAAAGCCCCCGAAACCTTGGAAAAAAATTAGAAGAATAAAGAAAAAAAAAAAAAAATATAGCTGCAAGCAGCGATGTCGGGCTCAAGCCATCAGTGCAACGCCACCCCGGTGGCATCGGGAAAACTGTGCCCAGCGGGCATAAGCATTTACAGTAACCCTCTGACAATCAATTTTTAAGGGATGCGGCAGTTAAAGGGTTAATCCGACCAATCTAGACTTTGAAATCACATACATTGAACAATATATATAACTTTAGTAACACTTTATTTTAATATATATAAAAAAATTATAAGGTGTGCATCGTAGCTGACACTTAAATGAACACATTACAATATTTTTATGACTGCAAGTCTTTTTCCTCAAATGCTATTGAGCTTCAAATTTGCATTTGAGCCCATGTGTAAAAGTAGCATGATTTACATATGACTTACAGTTTGTTGTAATAAATATCAAACATTCAATTTTATTGTGCTTTATAGCTGTCACCTAGATGAACAATTCAGTTGTTTTTATGACTGTAAGTCATTCTCTTCAAATGCTACTGACGTTAGAAATGTGTATAACAATATCACATGTAACTTTAGAGACAGTCCCTAAATTTGAGACTCTCGAATGTCCAATGTCAAGACAACTTTATGCCTGTTTTTTTTTTTTTCTTTAGTTTTCTTTTCTCTGTGCCGGATTGCTGATGTCCTTTACCCGGGCATAGATGTCCATCCATCAATTATGAACATTCAGCAGCAAACATGAGGTGTGAGCGGTCGCGAGCGCGGATGGGAGAATGGCGCATGTTTTTTTTGTTTTTTTTGAGCAACTGGGATGGTGCCCCCTCTGGGAGTTGGTGCCCTACGAAGACTGCATACTCTGCATATAGGGAGCGGCGGTACTATCTGGAAGATATATTCCTCAAACCATCGTACAAGAGGAGGTGATGCTAGTCCTTCAAGGATCGCTCAAAACCTATTCAAGTGTACAGTTTCCTTTTATTGCATCTTGAAATAAATATTTCTGAATTCTGAATCAAACTGGGTTGTGTTTATTTATTTATTTTATAAGACAACTGAGACTTTAATCTCCTTTGTAATATATGTGATTTTAAACCAAGAACAATTTATTTATAGATGTATTACTGCTTAATAATGACTATTATTAAGGGAAAAGGCTTTATAATCATGAACTATTTACTAATGCTTAGCTAATGAGTGCAGTTATTATAAAGTGTTACCAATGCATTTACTAATGTTAACAAATTAGACATTATTTTACAGTGTTACCAAATCCTTAAATAATTTATTAGTGTTTTGTAATGATTTTAATGACCTATAAGCATTTGTGAAATAGTTTTGCTTGCATTGCAGCTTTATCTGTCAGTTGAAGAGTTTTACTGTTACATCCATGAGATTAATAAATGTCATGTCACGTCACAGGTTGTCATAGGTCAGTATCAAATGAGTTTGAAATTATTATTTGCAGCACAAATAAGGATTCTTAGGATGTTTTTAAATCCCTAAAACTGTCAAAAAAGGATAAGGCCTAAGAGATTTCTTAAAAAAAAAACACCACCATTAGCAACAACAAAAACAATAACAATTTAAAATACAGATTTTTTTTCCTGATTATTAAAGGGATGATTAGGTCTCTCTCTCTCTCTCTCTCTCTCTGCCAGACAGCCCCTCCCTACAATCCACACACACTGTCAGTCACCAAAAATTCACAGTCACCAACCCCCTCACACTCCCCCTCCCTCTCCCCCTCCCTTTCCTCACACAGACAGAGTGGCCAGAGTGAGATCATGTCAGTTGAGAAGTCTGACAGTTTTTTTCTTTTCTTTTATCCATACAGTGTTGTAAAGTCGTGAAACTATGCATATTTCCTCAGAATGATTTGATCTCTGTATGAGAAAATGCTTCGAAGTGTTTGGAAGCTGCAATTTAAACATACAAGACAATTAATGTTTCCCTTTTTTACTGTCATTTCAAAAAATCACCACGACAAAACCGTTCAAGCTAACCAAAATCTGTTCGCAATTTAAGTTCCTCGATGTTTTTTCTTCATGTAGACAAAGTTTGGTGTGTATAGTGTACTTCCCCTGTGAGGAGTATTCATTAATTCACAACTGTAAAATCTCAAAAATACACATTCAAATCAAAATAGCCGACTTCCTGTTGATCGTAGCTTATGACTGTGAATTAGAAAGTTGTCCGTCTTGATAAGAACAATTTATGTACCAAGTTTGGTGTCTGTAGCTAAAACTAACCCCCCCACTTTTGACAAAAGGTGGCGCTATAGAGTGCCTCTTCCACGCCCTTTTCAAAGCTTTTGCCATGGTTTAGCTATCTTTAATACTGATATCTGTTTCGAGTTTCATGTAAATCTGAGCTTGTTGTCTGCCTAAAAATCACCAGAACAGAACATTCAAGTTTGACACGTTGCCATGGCAACACTATATTAGATATAAATATACCCACAACAGATTTTCTTCGGCCGTGTTTTGTCATTATTCTGATGAAGTTTGAAGCAAATCAAGTAAAAATAAGATGCTGAATTCAAAGCGTTTTGAAAATGATTCACTTCCTGCTGCCAGTTGGTGGCGCTATAACTTTGACTCCTAATAGTCACATATATACGATCGGTATCATACAACGAACAAACCAATTAAGTTTGATCAAATTCAGGAAATGTATGTGGATGTTATTAGACATTTCCTGTTTCTCATTTCTCGCCATAATTTCAACGCCTCGCCACGGGCAAACCGTTCGAGATATCAAAAATCTCTTCGCAATTTAGCATCCCCAATGTCTTGAGATCGTGTTCACCGAGTTTTGTGGTGAACGGGTGGAGTTCCTCAGAGGAGTATATCAAATTCCAGAGCATGTGTTTTTCATAAAACCCTAAATAGCCAACTTCCTGTTGGGCGGAGCTTATGACATGCAGTGTGAAAGTTGTTTGGTTTGATGAGTTATATATATGTACCAAGTTTCATATGTATACGTGCAAGTATGCATGATATATGGCCCTCAGTACTACAGGGGGCGCTGTAGAGCCCCTGTGCCACGCCCGTGTATCAGACTCTGCCCGGCCCTAATGGCCGCAGGTTCCAAGGTGTGTGCCAATTTTCAAGAGTTTTTGAGTATGTTAAGGACCCCAAAAGCCCCCGAAACCTTGGAAAAAAATTAGAAGAATAAAGAAAAAAAAAAAAATAAAAAAAAAAAATAATCCTAAGGAAAACAATAGGGCTCTCGCCCTCCAGGCTTGAGCCCTAAAAATAATCCTAAGGAAAACAATAGGGCTCTCGCCCTCCAGGCTTGAGCCCTAAATACAGACGAATGGAATTATTATTTTATAAAATATATTTTTGTCTTTATAAATTCAGTATACTTGATTTCAGAAGAAGCACGAGACACTAAAGACTGGAATAATGAATGTGGAAAATTCAGCTTTGCATCACAGGAATAAATGACATTTTAAAATATATTCAAATAGAAAATAGTTTTGTGATAATATTTCACAAGATTACTGTTTTTACTGTATTTTTCATCACATAAATGCAGACTTGGTGAGCATAGGAGACTTCATTGAAAATATTAAAAGTCCTGTATACAGTCAAACCAAAATTTATTCAGAAACCTTCAACATTTCTCACATAATCACAGTTTATTTGCTATAGTTTAGAAAATGTGAAAACAACAAAACATTTTGCTTTTGTAAAATAAAGAAAACAAACAGGGTGCGCTTTCTGCCATCTCGAAGTGAGTGCAATATGTTGAAATATGATATGCATTCAGATTAAGGCTTTTTATTCTACTATAGCCTATAACTTTTTAACTAGGCTACATATAATGTCAAATATTTTTTTTTATTTTTTTGCTATCATATGATATATAATATGATATAGATATATAAAGTAATGGGAATGTTTACACTGCACCGTGATAAATGTTACATGAATATTTACTTCAGTGTTTACTGATCTACTATCAGATGTTGATGTTAATAATGTGCTAAGCAATAAGTATTTAGTTGAAAAAATATCAATGTTGTTTATGTACTGTATGGTAATACAAGCATATGTGCATGAATGACGAGAAGAAAAAAAAAGTTTTTTGTAAGGAGTAGGCAAAATTAGATTATGAGACTGCCAATACATGTACAGTATGTTAGTGTGTATAAAATATTGTAGGCTACTCATTGCTTTGAGAAATGTAATGCTAACAGCCTCATACATACATTTTTTATTTTTTTTTACTATTCAGATATTTTGGAGAGTAATTCTATTTGTTAACCAAAGAAGGTTACAGGTTTTTTTTTTTTTGTTAAAATGTTTTAAGTATTACATTTGTTTTAAAACGAAAATGCTAAACTATTCCACATTTGACTCCAATTGAAAAAATAAAGTTTAATTTCTATTGTCTCTGCTTTAATGTTTATAGGGATTTTATCTAAAATCAATTATTTAAATAATTAAGTTACTTACTGGGTAAGTAAATTACTATTCAGACAGAGTAATTAGAAAAGTGATTAAAAAACAATATTGAAGATGTAATAAGTAATTAATTACTTTTTGAAAGTAACTTACCCAGCACTGGTAATGGATTACAATCCACCAAAAATTATTGAGCTGTTAAATTTAAGTACTTAATTATATGATACCAACTGAGGTCAACCAATTACCAAGCAATACTTAATTTTGTGCAGTCTGTGGAGTAAAAAGGTCACATTAGCAATTAAAGAAAAAACACTTAAGCAAAACACGGTCAGATCAAAGTGTCTGAATAATTTTTGGCCCCAAATTTGATCAATTTTACTGGTAGTCCACTGTATGAATAATTTTGGGGTATAATATAATGTGCTGCACCCACTAATAAAATAAAAAATATATATCAAAAATTATATCTGGTGTATAAATTATTTTTGGTTTGACTATATAGGTCAAAAATATGATGACATTTAAGAAGCCGAAATATAAAGTTGAAGTTTTAAGTGACATAACTTGAATAGAGCAGTGAAGCTGGCATTATCTTGTCTGTAAGTTGATATCTAGCAGCACTAGTGAATGGGGGAGAGTCACTAGTACTCTGGAACTCAAAATGCATTCAGAAATGTCCCAAAACTGCAAATAGAAAAGAGACTTGGAGGGGTGTAAGGAGAAATAGAACATTTGGACCAAGCAATCGAAAAGAGAGCGAAAAAGCTTCTGTTCGTACTAACCTTATAGAGGCAAAGGTCAATGACCTGGGAGCAGACCTCTCTCAGGTCTGTGCAGACACGCAGTCGGCTGTGTATGAAGGCACAGAGCTCTTCATTCGTGACAGTGTCCCACACACCATCGCAGGCCAGAACCAGAAACTCATCTGCTGGCGAGCGCTCCACAGCGGACACTTCTGGCTCTGGCGAAACCATCTGTTCTGTGACCGGCCGCCACTCGGCTGTCTTGTAACTGAAGTCCCCCAGTGCTCGGGAGACTGCCAGCGAGCCGTTCACACGCTGCAAAGTGACTGATCCTCCAGCGTTCTCTATCCTCTCCCTCTCGCCAGGGCTGAAGGGCTTGTGGTCTTCCGTCGAGAAGGCCACCCGTCCCGCACGGCACAAGACTGCTCGAGAATCCCCGCAGTTCACAAAGTAGATGTGGTGTGGAGTGATAGCGGTGGCAACGACAGTCGTCCCTCCACGTTCCCAACCCTCACGGCAGGCCATGGCATGAAGGTGCTTGTCCATGAGAAAGAAGCCCTCCTTGATGCCCTCAGTGACCCTTAGTACATCGTCATCTGCTCGGATCTTTCCTGAGAGGGAATAGCTGTTTTGGTGACTTCAAACAGATGACGTTTGCATGTTCGCAAAGACAAACCTAAAGGCTTCATTAGAGCAGATAGCAAGGATCAACCATTATGCAACTGCTAATGGCTTTAGGAACGTGTTGTACACCACAATTGACTTGTAAGATCACAGCTTAATTGGGTAATAATGTTGCTGTGGCTTTGGAGGTACAGTAGGTCTACAATAATTCCAATCTGATGAGATCCTCTTGGATCTATTCTAAAGAGATCAATACGATTTCCCACATGATCTAACTTCTGTCACTTCAAAAGCCACTCAGTTATTAGGTTTGCTGTGCTCTCAAATGACTATTGATGCACAAATATGAGCAGTGTTGGGGAGTAACTTACATGTAACTGAATTATGTAATTTAATTACAAGATAAATGCAACCCTTATCTGTTACAGTTTCAGAGAAAAATGTGTGATTAAATTACAGTTACTTATGAAAATATTAATGATAACAAATGGGGTGACATCTGAATATTTACAAATGCATTAAGATTTGGTTGATTTCTTTCCTAAAACTGCATTGACATCAGTGTTTCAGGAGTTTAGGGTACAAAGCAGGACACATGCTTATTTTATAACGGTTTAATTTCTTATTTGGTTTTATGTATATGCTTCATTTTTTAAGATGAACTGTTTTTTCCAGAGCATTGTTAGATGCCAGTGTTTCCTCTCATAGCAAAGATTTCTTGTTAACCTTAGAACGAACTCAAAGTGAAAAGGTTCTAAAGTCTGATTTTGTGGTGCTTGCGCATTAATGTTAACTGATTATAATCTTAGTTAAAGTGATGAAGGATTTTGAGAAGTCTGACTGTAATCAGTGTTGAGTACTGTGACACCGCCACAAAATAGAGGAATAAGGTCAATTTCAGATGTTTAAATAAATTCAAACATTTCTAATAATGCAGTGATAATTGTTTTGTTTTGTTAAGGTTATTTAGATGTGTCTATTATTTATTACTGTAAGGTTAACCCTGCCTGCTTTAAATGTTTGAAAATGATTAACAGTTGAAAACATTCGTTAGAACAGTAATCAAATGTAATCAGTTACATTACTTACAGTTACTGAAATAGTTGCACTATTTATGACATTTTAAATAGAGTAACCTGGAATCTGTAACCTATTACATTTCCAAAGTAACCATCCCAACACTGAGTATAAGCCAAAAATATGCAAGAGGTCCTTCTGTTTGTAGGACAGCTTGCTGCTCACCTGTGCCCAGGATGTGGTCCAGCAGGTTTCGGGAGCAGTGTTGGGCCACCGCGCTCCCTGCGTGTCCATCAAACACAGCGAAGAACCCCCAGTGGGCCAGTTCCCCTCCTAGCTGAGGGAAGCAGTTGTGGAAATCTTCCATGTGGGCCCTCCAACCCTGCATGCTGGCCAGGGCATAGGTAAGTCCCCAGGAGGCATAGCCCTCTTGCATGTGCTTGTCCAGAACCGGTCGGTCCAAGTATGGGCTAGGGATGACCCCTTCCTCCTCTCCACCCTCTTCGCCTACAGACAGCTCCCCTGCGCCTCCCCCTCGTCCCCCTTTAAAAAAGGAGGTGACCCTTTTCTCGGTCTCCTTCACCAGCTGCCTAACAAAAGCAGGCATTTCCACACTTCCTTTCCTTGATGTCCTCATAATGTCTTTTTTCTTCACTTGTTCAAATCCGTTCACGGCCTCCACCCTGTGCTGTAGCTCGCTGGCTTTGATTCGGCTGAGCCTTGATGCTCAGGGCCTTCACAGCATTATCTCCCGAGAGGCTGATTCTGCACCTTGAAGCATCCTCGAGTGGTCTGATGTAGAACGGTTGATTTTCCCTTCTGTCACTCTACCCATTGCTAGACATCTCACTGGGATCTAATTTTTCTGTACTCATAGTGGCTCTTTCCAATTTGATCCACTTTTGTTGCCTTCCTCCTCTGTATGTCAGTGATATTCCCTCTCTCTAGCTTTCTCTCTGTCTGAGCCCGTTATTTTCCTGTCATCGCTCTGATTGGCTGAGCTATTTCTGTGCACCAATCATCTTGCTGTGTCCTCGCTCTTGTTGTACACACAGACATGCAATCCTTTCGCAGAGTGGCTCTCTCTCTTTCACATGTTCAGTGTCTCTCTCTCTCTCTCTCTCTCTCTCTCTCCCTCCCTCGGTTTCTCCTCTTGAACTCCCTCTGTTAATCACCTCTGCTGAACATTTGATAATTTGGGATTACCTAACATGTACAGATTATTGTGCATAACAGATTTTCACAGCAGCCCAGTAAAAGCGAAAGGCTGAGAGAGAAGGCACAATGTACACTCTGCTTAAAAATATGTTATGTGACGGAGATTTAGAGATTCATATTAAAGAACATGGTTCGCCTTGAGCTGAATTCATGAATGGCATATTCAAATATGAAATTGGGAGACTAATAAAGGTTGATTCAGACGGATGAGTGGATTATGTAAATAAAAAATACATTCATAAACATTATTACATAACAGGCTATTTTTGTCATTTTAACTCTTTGTGTGGTTCCATGGAACGACGCAAACAAAAATGGCTCATGAATAAATGTGTCTGATGGCAGAATGATCATTAAATCAGATGCTTGTAGTACTTACTCGCCTAAGCAGCCTGAAAAAAAGAAGAAAAAAAAACATAAAATGAAGAAATAATAACAAGAGTATTATTATCATTATAACAAAAAAAATAGTTAATTTAAATTAAAATGAAGTTTGGATTTTTCTAGTCTTTTCATCAATACTTTCATAATTTTATATGATAATTTATATCTAATTTAATGTATATGAGTTGTATCATCATAAATTACATAAGAATTATAATAAATTATGCATTATTATTCTACTTATATAATTATTTAATTTTTGAAATATTATATAAATTATACTGAAATGATCATTTATAGTATTATAGAACTGTACACACACACACACACACACACTTGTATTCCTATTATTATATGTTGACATTCCATAGGTGTAATGGTTTTTATACTGTACAAACTGTATTTTCTATCCCCTTACCCTAACCCTACGCACCTACCCCTCACAGGAAAATTTCTGCACTTTTAGATTTTTTTAAACACTTCATTCTATATGATAAGCTTGTTTCTTCATGGCAACCTAAAAAATTGCTGGTATTACTATACTTGTGGACACATTTGGTCCCCTTAATGTAGTGAATACCAGTACATACACACACACACACATCTTCAGCTGGGTGTTAAAGGCCAGCACTTTTCACAGCATGTGAGAAGATAAAGCACAGCGCTCTTTGAGGAACGTCTGAGTAATTTGCTTGGATCTAAGGTTAGCCATCTCCCTCGAGATGAAGACTTGACTACACACAGACACACGCTGACGTCTCATGTTCCTTAAGCTCTGAACGGGCCATGAGGGAGG
The DNA here is from genome assembly GCF_003368295.1 of Carassius auratus. Lineage (NCBI taxonomy): Eukaryota > Metazoa > Chordata > Actinopteri > Cypriniformes > Cyprinidae > Carassius > Carassius auratus. Next base: position 15,340,558 of record NC_039263.1, on the reverse strand, counting down.
ATAGCTGTGTGTGAGTTTAGAAAGATGGGGTGTCCAAGTGGTTGAGATATTATTAGGTCCGGCCAACCCCTTCCCGCTGACAACTCTAGGATGGCCAAAAAAAGCCCAGAGGGTTCGTGGAGCACTGGGAGGAGAGGGGGTTTGGTGTGGAAGCAGCAGAAATGGCCAGCAAAGGTGAGAGTCTTCCACTGCGCTTGGATCGAGCTCTCCTGGGCTGTATTGTTTACATGTGTAATGTGCTGGCATGTGAAAAGCAGGTTGGCAGAAACTGAGTGAGGTGTCGAGTGGGGAGGGGGAGGTTAGGGGATCAGATTAAAGTTGAGTGTGCACTAGAGGTACAGTAATACTGCTGACTGGTAAGAACATCACACAGGACTTCCCAATGGGAGCTTGGCAGCCCGATGGGAATCTGATATATGGACTGCCTTCAAGATCCGACCGATGCATGAATCTAGGATTTTGAGGCAAGAAAAGGATGCATTGATGTCTGTCTGAATGAAGGAGGTGAGATCTTCGCTCAGTCTTATTTTGGCAGTGCTGGCAGACATCTCCCCAGAGAGATTCAATCTGACCCGGCCATGTTAGTCTGCAATGAAGTGCTTTAGCAGGAGTGAAGGCCACGTGGAAGATTTTATGCAGAGAAGATTTCAGAGAGTTTGGATTGATCTGATAAAGGCTTGTTCAGCTTTGCACCCAGTGTGCGCCACAGCACAGATTTGCACCTGCGTTTGGAGGATAATCAGAATCAACAGCTGTTGGGGTCTAATGGCTTAACAGGGGAAGGGGCGTTTAAAATGCACACTGCCATTAGCAGTTCCGCTGTGTTTGTGTCAATGCACTCTCTGACTTGAAGGCTTCTTGTCCATTTATGACATATGTTTGTCTTAGAGATGTAACATTTGCACTAAATTACAGCCATTTTACAAAATAATGTGCAAATCTTTTGGATTCACTTTTGGTACAGATTAGTTGTTCAAGTGGAGAATTTTTTTTAATGTGTTTACAAACTTGACATGTTTGGACTTTCGTGTATAATGTGACAAAACTTTGTTGGACAATGTGAATTCATGAATGACATCTATAAATATGAACTTGGGAGACTAACAAAGGTTGATTCAGACAGATGAGTGGATTATGTAAATCAAAAATGCATTCATAAACATTACATAACAGGCTATTTTTGTCATTTTAACTCTTTGTGTGGTTCCATGGAACGACGCAAACAAAAATGGCTCATGAATAAATGTGTCTGATGATCATTAAATCAGATGCTTGTAGTTCTTACTCGCCTAAGCAGCCTGAAAAAAAGAAGAAGAAAAAAAAACATAAAATGAAGAAATAATAACAAGAGTATTATTATCATTATTACAAAAAAAAAATATTTAATTTAAATTAAAATGAAGTTTGGATTTTTCTAGTCTTTTCATCAATACTTTCATTATTTTATATGATAATTTATATCTAATTTAATCTATATGAGTTGTATCATCATAAATTACATAAGAATGATAATAAATCATGCATTATACACTTTGGTGTATAATGTGACAAAACTTTGTTGGACAATGTGGTTTCATCAAGTGTTTCTTCTGGCAAAGTCGGCCTTGATGATCATGTCTTATTGATTGTACTTATAAGCAGTGTTAAATGAAACCTTATTACTTTTATTAAAACTAAATTTCAAGTCCTTGCAACTTTATAGCCACTACTATAGATTTTTTGAAGTCCATCTTTTCTCTTATGTGCTTTTTGCAGCGTTGTTTTCATATTCCACTGAGCCTTACTCATCCTCTGATTGTGCTGTTTGAGTGTTTTCACCCTGCTTCACTTTGCCTGAAATTCAAGTCTGAAATAATGACAGACAATGTTTAGACAGACCAAGTATATTTGTAATATTTTGTTTTTGGATACTGTATGTACTCTACCCCTCCCATTACTGGTAGATCAGTTCTACACAAACAAAGTTAGAAACTCCCTGACTGAAAGACATTATCGCTAATCTTTAAAAGCATATTAAAATAGACAGTTTAACAGTTAGTTAAAGATCACATGTTGCCATCTCATTATATAACATTTCTAAATTCATCCGGGTCAGAGTAGAACTGTATCACACTCAACAAATGTTGTGTTGACACAGATGACCAGTCATTGCTAAAGCTTCCAGCTGGCTAACTAAAAAAAGGTTGCAGATATTTGTATATTCACATATGGCATTAATTTTGCTATCTTATATTTTCTCCCCTTTGTCAAACATGAAAAATGACCAGAATACGACATGAGGTTGAGGAAGTTTCTTTTTGGGGTGGAGTAACCCCAGTAAAAAAAAATAAAAAATAAAAAAATACTATATATATATATATATATATATATATATAACAAAATAAGACAAATTTGGCCATCTTCATCGTGTTCAAAAGTTTTCACCCCCCCGCTCTTAATGCATCTTGTTTCCTTCTGGAGCATCAGTGAATGTTTGAATCTTTTTAAATAGTTGTGTTTGAGTCCCTCAAATGTGCTCAGTGTGATAAGATGCATCTCAAAATCATAAAGTCACTGCTGGAAAGGGTTCAAATATGCAAAGATGCTGGAAAACTGAATAATCTACAGGATCTTAAAGATTTTTCTGAAGAACGCTGCTCAGTTTAACTGTTCAGAACAAACGAGGGACTCATGCACAACCATCACAAAACAGAAAGACAGTCGAGGATCATCAGGTGACCACACAGAGTATTAAGAACCAAGGGTTCCCAAACTTTTGAGTGGGGTTATTTGAATAATTTCAGCAATGTTTTTGTCTTGTGTACTAAATGTTAATATCTTTTATGTACAATATCTTACTCAGGACATATATATATATATATATATGCAAATGTACTTCATTTATCAAATTAAATGTCCTATGAATTCAAAAGCCCAGAGTTAGGGATAGGCTATTTGTTTTTAAATTCTCTGAATTTTATTTATTTAGTTATTCATTTTCCAAAATAATTGAATTCAAATTTAGATGAGAAAAGACAAAATTGCTTTTAAAAAATTTAAATAAAAGATTTAATGAATATCTGCATTTGTATATGATAGTCTGTTTTACCACAAAAGAAGTGCTGCATGGTCATTGCATTTCTTTCCACCACTCTGCCTCTTCATACAGTATGTTTATTTCCCTGACATTTCACACATTCATTTTTCTTACCCTCTCTAGTGTCAGATCTGTTATACTGGCGAGATGTGGGGACCACCGGGCTGGTGTTTACAGGTTTGGTTGTGGGTTTGGCTTGTTTATTCCAGCTCAGTGCCATCACGATCCTGTCCAACCTCGGTTTAGGCTTCATGGCCTTCACTTTCCCTGTATGCCTTCTCTACAAAGCCATGACGCTTGTCCGCCTCAGTGATGGATCTCATCCTTTTCAGTGAGTATGCTCTAAACAAATGCGTCTGACATAGATTTAACCCTAAAGGTGTAACTAATTCTTCCCTTTACAGTAGAAGGAAGTAGCCTAGTAGCAGAAGTCTTGTCAGTGTTTGCGTCGATTAGTTTTAAAATCACTTATTCATGCACTAACGAAACAAGTGCAACTGTAGTGTGCTTTGAAAACAACAACAATTGTGTGACTTTGCTTATAAAGCTACAGACGCCCAGTCTGTCCTATTTGAAAGCTGGTTTCAGTGGATGAGTTCACTCATATATCAAGTTGATCATGGGTTAAAATATTAATTCTTGAGATGCATAACAGATGTGCTGATTAAAAAAAAAAAATATTGAATGAGTTGGCAGGAGCTTGACGGAGGGAAAAGCAACTCAAATAAGTCTGGATTAATACATGTAATCTTTCTCAGCTGGTCCACTTTTCTTTATTAAAAAGGTCATATTTGGATGAGGACCGTACACTGACAGATGAGGACACAGTTCGCATAGCGGAACAAATCGTTCTGCTGATTGCTACGGCTGTCACCGAGTTGAAGAGGCTGTTCTTCATCGATAGCATCATGGACTCAGTGAAGGTCTCACACGCGTCTTAAATATCTCACCTCAGCGGCACCGAGCAGTTTTCATGCTTTCACTGCAATTTACGGCCTACTTTCACCACATCAGGGGATACTACTCTCTTACATAATTAGTCCTGATATGAACTATCACCATGTGCTTTCATTCCCAAAGGCAAAGGTTCTGTGAAAAAAGCACATGTGAGAATAAAGAAATTCGTATTTGAAAAAAAAAAAAAACTCTGACTTTTATTCTTATAAGAATATAACATTCCTGGTACTAGCCATAGATTCAAATTCCCAGCAAACACAAATACTGTTAAAAAATATATAGGCTACCTTCAATGCACTGGTAATGTCTTTGGATAAAAGCATCTAATTTAACATATAAATAAGATTAAACAATCAAAAGTAAAATGATTTAAAACCAAATATAATGTTTTTTTTCTCTTTTGGTTTGTGTAGTTTGTTGTGTTCCTGTATTTGTTGAGCTATGTGGGGGTCCAAGCCAATGGTCTCACGCTGTTGATGAGCGGTAAGGATATCCTGTTCAAATTTGTAAAGATTCATCACAAATCACAGCTGACACGATTTCTGACCTAATGTCAGTAACTAAACAGAGTCAGAGTGATGTGGATCATACTTCATCAAGTATTACTGCTTTGTTGTGATGATACGTGATATTAACATACAGTAATTCATCACCTTTGAACAGTTGTGATATGTGCCTTCTCTCTGCCACTGTTTTACAGACTTCAGCAGGTAAGTGTGTGCCTCATCTGGACTTTACACACAGGCCTACATATATATATATATATATATATATATATATATATATATATATATATATATATATATATATATATATATATACATATATATACATATATATAAAGGTAAAGGTTAAATTGGGGCTATATTGGTCAAAATGTGGATTTTGCCACAAAATTAGGAATTGCTCCTTCTTATTTTCCTAACCAGAAATGCACTTATTTTCAGATCTCACTTATGCACATGTTTTAGACTTAGGACTTATTTTTGTTTCTATTTTTGACAGGAAAGGATCGACAAGATTGCCAAAGCAATCAAAAAACTTGTAGAAAAAGCCACCGAAATGTAAGTCTTCATCATTCTGACATGAGCCATAATGAAAATGATTCAAAGTGAGCCAGGAAAAAATGATCAAGCCTACATCTTAAAGGAATAGTTCACCCAAAGATGAAAAAAAAAATTGCTGAAAATGTACTCATTCTCAGGCCATCCAAGGTGCAGATTAATCCTCATCAGAAAAGATTTGGAAAAAATTAGCATTGCATGACTTGCTCTCCAATGGATCCTGTGCAGTGAATGGGTGCCATCAGAATGAGAGTCCAAACAGCTGATAAAAAGATTACAATAATCCAGTCCATCAATTATTATCTTGTGAAGTGAAAAGCATGTTTGTAATAAACAAATCCAAGGTGTTTTAACTTTAAATGTAATTTTTGGTCAAAATAATGTATAATGCATAAAAACTCTTGTTCCAGTGAAAAAGTCCACCCCAAGCTGGACATCGAAATTATGTTTGTCTAGAACTATTTTGGACTCTTTTCGCTAGTAAATGGTGTTTGAGCTGCATATTTCTCTCCTGATTAGGAAGACATTACTTTCTCTGTAGAAAGCAATATTATAAATAGCAGACTTATATTTTAGCTGGAAGCAACATTTTGAAGCTAAAAACATAATAATGATGGAGTTGTTTATTACAATTACACAGCGATTCACTACACAAGATGCTAATTAGAAATGGACTGGAGTCGTATAGCTTACATGGACTCTCTTTATAGTGGCACCCATTCACTGCAGAGGATCTATTGGAGACGTAATGCTAAATTTCTCCAAATCTGTTCCATTGAAGAAATAAACAAATCTACATCTTGGATAGCCTGATAGATCAGTACATTTTCAGCTATTTTTGGGTGAACTATTCCTTTAAGTCTAAATGAATCCACCTATTTAATTTCTCCCTACAAAGACACAAATGATAATCAAACCACATTTGTTATGAATTCAATTAACTAAATGGTTTACTTTCTTGAATTTATCATATGTTCTCCACTTCTCTTTCCTAGAGTTGATCTTCTGATTTCACTGGCCAAACCTCCACCAGCCCCAGCCCCATCCCCTTCCCCTGCCCCCACAGCAAAACATAAACAGAAGACTAAATGAAGGGGAGTGTGTGTGTGTGAGAGAGAGATGGGGGTGAGGAGCAGAAATGTGGAGTACATTGAACAAACAAAGTCTTACGCTGCAGCTGTAGCCCTGCGAGTTCAGCAGGGTCGGTGGTTTGGGGGTTATAAACGAGCGTTATGTTTTACAGTACGTTTCTTACAGTGCTAGGAGATTCTTCAGTAGGTCTTCTGAAAAGAATTAAACAACAGGCTTCTTCTTGAAGCACACTTAAGTCGAGAAAAGTCCAGAAATATGTCTAATGTATTCAATTAAGTCAAACTGAAACAGCTGTGTAATATTTATAATTATTGGTTCATTTTATTCATTTAGGTTTTTTGTTTTTTTTAGATGATTTTAATGATTTTCATAGAAAAAAGTTGAACCTAGTGACAGTTGCTAGTACATTTTTTGTCCACTAGAGGGTACAATGAGACCATACAATCACAGCAGTTCTGGGCCAGGACAGCATGTTGCAGAAATTCTGTCATGTAAATTTGTTTAGATTTTATTTTATTTTTTGAAAATTACAATTCCCACTGGGATTGTACATATAATTTGGGTTTTAATATTTAATACTTATTTTTCAAATTACAGAGCTATTCAAAACGAATTGAAGTCACTTTAAACAAGACTTCCCTGACTTTGTACGTCTTTTGTGCAACATGACCCCCAGTAAACACGTTTTCAATGTTATTTGCGTTTTTTTTTTGTAGCCTGACAACACACAAAACATCACATCATATACTTCCGGCCTTGCACAGAAATGCTTCTTTTGTGGGAAATAAGCAGCTGCTAAGGATGCAAACTCCTTTGAGAAGAGTCCCAGGAACGGCAATTTCAAAACATTCAGTTACATACTGTTTGCAGATGACATTGTAATACTGAAGAGAAACAAATATAGGATGCCATTGCCTTTTGATGTGCAAATACTTTCATGCCAGAATGGTGATAAACAAAATCTGGTAATGGTCTTCACAGGCTTTTAAGAGAGTATCGGTACCATCCATTAAATGATATTGCTTCAAAATTTATGGAGGAAAGTGTTTAGAAAGCACAAAAAGAACATCTCGCACACTACAGGAAGACAGTTTCATGCGCACTGCAGAAACACTCAGGGATGTAAGGAAAAATAGCAATACTCCACTGAAGAACAGTGGCACTCAGAGGAACATTTTGTATTCATTACTGTTTTAAATAACCTACTTCAGACTTTCTGCAGCTTTAAACTGCCACTGTGTATCATTGTTTGTTATATGGCAGTAGTGGGAAATCTCTAAATCAGGATATAAGGAAAAATATATATTTTAGAATGTTCACTTTAATAAGCTATTCAAATTTATTAAATGCCCTGTCTCATTGGATCACGGCTGAAATGTCTATACTGACGCAATTTCTGAAGGACTGATTGTTTCTGACTGTTTGAAGTTGTAACTACATATTTGTGTATTTGAAAAAAAAAATATTATATATATATATATATATATATATATATATATATATATATATATATATATATATATATATATATATATAATTATGATTTTTAAAGCATGATACACTTTTTAAAGCATGATACACATCTGAAATTATGCCACTATAAATAACAACTCAATGACTCCATGGACTCCAAAACAGTTCATTATTGCAAAAAGATGCAATATAATGACCTGAGCATATTTTTTAATACATTTTCATTTGCAGCCAGATAACCGCAGTGGCATATTAAAATAAACAGATGTTCATAAGATATCAAAGCACATAAATATGATCAAAAGACTCCCTCTAAACTTTCTTACATCATCAAGCCGTCATTCTTGTTGAGCCACGTGTCAGTGTTTTTTTTTTTTTCTGATCCTGTATGCATAAATACACTTTTGGCTTAGAAAAGAGATATATAATATATGGAACAATAGGGAAAACACAAAACTAAAGTTTGTAATTTATCATAACTTTTGACAAGCAATGTTCACACACAATCTTGTACGTAATGTGAGTTAAGATTTAAAATTGCCCCTAAAATGTAAACTTTCACAATAAACAGGATCCATTTATTTTTCAACCCCCTGGATCATAAAGCAAAGAAATAAGACGGATAATAAGCTGTAATTTTGTCCATGATGACATCCTCACAGATGATTCTGCCAACACATTTTGGGACTGTGGTTGTATGAAAAGGAAATATTATCTCGAGTACGTCAGCATGAATGAGGTCTACTTCTCGCACTTGACCAGAAACATCTGCATTGAAACAAAATAAATAACTAAACGGAAAATAACTCCAAATGCCTTAAAGTGACATGAAATTGGCCATGCAATTCATCAGCAGCCATCAGACACAAACAACACAAGATTCCAGCTGAATCAGACACGGATACACACCTTGAGCCCATTAAAGAACACTAAGCCGTTTATACTCAATTGATAGAACATGATCTCAGACCAGGATTTGCCCAGCAGCATTATGGGAAAGAAGTGGAAGTAGTGCACTACATTTGAGTGCTGGCCATTCTCACTAGTCATACAAAGATGCTGTAATTGAGTTTTAGAGAAAGTGCTTTCGCAGCAAGAACTGCGTCATGGAGAGATCATTGCGAGGTGAGTCACAGAAATCGAATTTTGTAGGTCAGGAAAGTCAGAATTGGACACATTTCTACCGCAATGGCTGAAATGAAATGAAGGACATAACTTTACTAATTCACTTCATAAGAAGAACAATCATTCATTGCTTGTTTAATATTATTGATTGTCTAAATGGATCCTCGCTTCGCTGCAAATGTTCATTGATCATACACCCCAATGTTTTTCTCTCTCTCTATATTGATGTGTGCTCTTTGCTGAGAGCTCTTGTACATTTACGGTGCCCATCTCACTTAGATGGGGATGTGTAACACAAATCGAGGTTTTCATATTTGCAAACTACTGACCTCCTTGACTTGTACTTTTATGGCGAGCAATTTCAATTAAGAGTTAAACTCTTTCTCGCAGTCCTTTTGGCTTTGTGAAAGCTGCTTGAATGATCTCATTCACTGAGCCGAAATGCCACAATGGCCTCAGATAATCACTGGGACAGACCGAGAGAGAATCTCTTTGTTCCTGGGAGAGGGAAATTATTCAAGGAAACTTCTGTGAGTGAGTCTAGATGGCTATGGTTGGGTATCTGGACCGGAGGAAGGGTCGGGAGAAGGGGAGGCACTGTAAACCGGGAGTGTCATGGACTAATCCAGCTGTCCCTGCGGATACATCCATCCGGAACGCCACAGGCCGAATAGTGTTGAGATTATGTAGCTATCAGCAGGGATACAGTAGGTTCACTAATGTCTCAATCACACTGCGGCTGTAGAAAGCAGCTGTCGCATTTCTGCTCTATGCCATTTTTTCATTCACAGTGTCAGAAACATATTTTGTTGTGAGTTTATTGAACTCACTTTACTTCAAGATATCCATTAGGTGGTTTGATATAATTGCACTGAAGGTCAAATCATGGAAACGCAATCCAGATTGCTGAGGAAGCTGTAAAAATAGTCTACTATAGAGGCCTGTGCAGTGGCAATCTGCAGGGAATGGATGGACAAATGGAGAAATAGCAGGACAATTGAGCGAGAGAGAGGGGTGGGGTGGATGGTGGGTGGGTGGGTGGGGGTGTATTGAGACATTGAGCAGAATCAATCGTTCACGTGACCATCCCCCACCGTAGGGCACCTTGATCCCTCCTCCAGTGTTAACAAAACACTTGCATACACATACTCTCCTTTATAACACCAGATGCATCCTCCACAATCTCGGTGTCCGAGCCTGAATTGCCTCGACATTCACTAACAAAGAAAAATGTATGCTATTTTTGGGCTCTGGTAAAAAAAAAAAGGAGAAGAAAAAAAGAAAGCCTCTCTCTTCTCTTCTAACGGCCAGAACGGAACTGAGAAAAAAACTCATAAATAATGATTAGAAAGGAAGAGAAGTTGGGTGAAACAGTCTCACTGTTTCAATCCAATAAGGGCAGTGCCTAACGTAGCTTGGTCTTACAGTAGAGAAATCACAAGGGTGTCTGGATAAGAAAGACATAAGGCAATGTTATATTGTAAAGAACAACATTTTGTATCGATTTGTATACAGCAAAGTCATTGCATACTGCAGTGGTTTTGCTTCAGGTTTTTCCTCAGATATTACATTGTGTTTTTCTATTTGTATAATGCTATTTTCTAGTTTGATGCTGTCATTTAATTGATCCTAATTGTATTTGCACCACATGAATATCTATTTATTTCATAAGAATATTTTTGTCTGAATAAATGAGTAAAATGTTTCAACCTTGCAACTAGACGTCAATGTGTTAAACTGTGTTTTGTGAATATTGCTATTATATAACTTTACTATATCACTACAGTATGTTACAAATCTGTATTTGAATTGCACACTGTCAAGAGGACCTTAGTAAATAGCGAGAGATTTAGTTTTGAACTCAGTAAGGGATCGGAACGAGACACTTGCTGTCTTGGCCACTTGATTACAAATGTAAGCCACAGGAAGCAATTTTCAAGAGAAAAAATTCAAAAGGTCAATGTCCTTAATGCACACTAAATCCACACTATGGCTGCATCTGAAATTGCATACTTCCCTACTCCATAGTGAGCGAAAGCCAGTATGTGAAAAGAGTACAGTATGTCCAAATACAACATATTCAGTGAACTGTATGCCAAAAGCTTCCATATGACACACTTCTGGTGAGATTCTGAAGTGTGCATCCAATGGACACTCCAAAAGAGGCAACGGGAGATTTGGGAATGGACCTAATAAGGCCTAATTAGAAACACCACAATTAAATATAGTAGAGTCATCTGTTATATAGAGACTATTGAACAGACTGAAATTTATTTAAAAAGTGCAATACAGCTCTCTAATAACTTTTTAGAGCACTATGATTTAGTGTGTCCTATCAGGTAATCAAAAGTTATACCCACACTGACCTACTTGAACACTAGAGCCAAACTATCCCCATAGAGGGAATATGTCATGTACACAAGTGTTCAAGAGCAAAGACTGAGTGAGAATGAGTCTGTTTGGTGAATCATTTACAGTGACTCAAGAAAATAACTGGTTCATAAGAGTCATTTTCTCACTATTTAACTCCAGCAGCTGAGAGCCAATTCTTTAATAATAACACACTTACAGCCATAAGCAGAATTACTCTCCATTAATGCATTTATATTGCCAAAAGACAACAGGCACTTACTGGTGACAGGCTTTATAAACAGCTGTTTTTCATTTAGACGTGAGATATATGTGGATGATTTTAAGTTCTGCTGCAGCTGTCTGGCTCCTCTTTATAATCTCTTTAGGAAGTTATGATGAACCTCAGTGTCCCATATACTGACACAAATCAATGGGTGAATGAATGGCTCCACATATCTTTTCATCTATCTTCATCTGATATCTAAATATGAGTCAGCAAGTAAGAAGAATGTTATTTCACTGTCCACTGAAATGGGCCCAATGTAGATGTGATTTATGAAGTCTTTATCATACTGAATCAACGAAGTATAGCCTTTTGTAAGTGGAGAAAGCCATCCATTGGCATTGCATGGTAGTTGCTCGGTCTTCGCTTCATGGGCTGTCATTTCCGGTGTTGTGCTATACCATAGTGTTGGTTTTGCTCCATAAACTAAATTATATCCTAGCAAAACCACATCAGAATGAATCGCTGTGCATCTCTGAGCGTGTGTTTCTGAACGACGCTGTTGTTTGCATAAGTGAATGATTCAACACACGTCGCCATCTACTGGCAGATGCTGCTATAACATGATGGGATATCATTATATCATGATGTTTTTTAAAGAGAACCTCCACACTAAAATAAATGTATTTGTCATTAGTCACTTTCCCCCATGTCGTTCCAAACCCATAAAAGCTTAAATTGTCTTCAGAACACAATTTAAGATATTTTGGATGAAAACCGGGAGGCTTGTGACTGTCCCATAGACTCTCAAGTAAATTACACTGTCAAGGTCCAGAAAAGTATAAAAAGCATCATCAGAATAGTCCATCTGCCATCAGTGTTTCAACCGTAATATTATGAAGTGACAAGAATGTCTTTTTGTAAGCGAAGTAAACAAAAATAACAACTTAATTCAACAATTCCTTTGTCAACAGTCTCCCATGTGTCTCTCCACATCATTCAAACTGCCTATGTTCTGTATCCTTGTGGCACGGCTGACACAGAAGAGCATATGCAGTTTGAATGATGTGGAGAGACACAGAGGAGACTGTTTACATTATATTATTTGTTATTATATTATTTTAATATAGGCCCTATTATCATTATCATAAACACAATGGATTTTCACCCAAATTGCTTTAAAAACAGTTTATTTTACTATAAAAGAAAAAAAGGTAACTGCTTTAAAAATATTTAAATCTACATATTTACATATAAATTCAGAATTGTGAGATTAGCAATTCTGAAAAGAAAATTCAGAAGCCAGAAACATAAAATTGCAAGAAAAAAGAGCACATCCTTGACCCCTTTCTGAATTATGCTTTTTCTCCTGAGTATATGAAGACAGAGTTTAAACACCAGTAATGAGACACATTTAATGTTCCTTTGTCTGACAGTTTTCCTATCAAGAACATTGTATACCAATCCTAACCTGAGCTCAGAGTTATCTCAGCTATTACCGTTCCTTACATCAGCTTTGTTTCTTAAAGACAACAGGGTGACTTTCAGCTCTGAAGGAGAGAAGAGAAGAAGAGGACCTCCTACTCCATGGTCATAAATCTGTAATTTTGGACTATGCTAACCATCCCCCACTGTCCCCCTCTCCTCTTCTCCCTTGTCTTCTGTGGGGCTATAAATCTGTACTGGACGGTCACTCTGGGGCCGGCTGACTTAATAGTTTAATGGCCATACAGTGTGGCAGGTGTCCAATATGGCTGCCGTTGACTGTGTCTACATTACTTTTCAGCACTGAAGGTGGGTTCAGAATGCAAGAGAAGGAGAGATGCAGACAGACAGACAGGGTTTGGGACATTACAGATCATTCCAGTTCTAATAAAGTTTACCAGTCTCCTGATAACAGTTGCAGGACAGAATTTCTGGATGTACTTTGCTGTGTGAAGAGACACTTTATGGCCCTGCTTTATACTTTAGCTTTGTGCCAGTGATGGCCCGCGTTAATCTAAAGTGACAAATGACTTTTCACAAGCAACTAGAAGAAATTTTCCTGCATTCCCTGCTGGTTTCTGGAATTTGCAGAGATATTCTGGATTAGTAGGATAATGAAAAGCAGACTCTCTATATAAACTTAAAGTGGTCTGTATAGTTTAAAGGGTTAGTTCACTCAAAAATGTAAATTAATTGAAATTAAAGACTAATGCTTTAAAGATTCAAAAAGGACAGAAAAGCATCATAAAACAGTGGTTCTCAAAAAAAGAGTCACAGTATGAAAAATTTATATAAATATATTATCAATACAATTAATACTTATATTATAACTGACCTATTAAGATAACATAATCATAAATATAAATAACTTAATTAAAATGCTAATAAATATATTTAATCTTATTTTTTATTTTTTAATCCTTTATAAATCTATTGTTTCTGTTTATTGACAAATTAACAGTTTATCAATATTATAGCAGAAATACTGAAGGAAATACCTTTGAGTCAAAAAGACTGAGAACCACAGTCTCTTAAATTATCACAAATGTTTATATGGCTTACTACTACGTCTTCTGGAGCTGCCAGTTAGCTCAGTGTGAGAAAAAGACAGAAAATGTTAACTCAACAATTAATAAAGAAAAATTTCAGACCAATTTTGTGAACCTATTACTCGTAATGATCCAACTCAAAAGAAAGAAAGATCTGTTCACTACCTGGACGTTGCTGTGATAAACAATGGACTGGCATGATGACAGTGAGTAAATTATCCCATAATAAACGGTTGTTTAAGAAATTACTTAACATTGTAGTTAACCAAAAATGTTTTATGCTTTCTGGAAAGTATAGAGAGAATATCTACATGTTATAAGCTCCCAAAGCTCCTCATTCTCCGAAGACACTATTGGGAAAATATTTATGCAACATTCCACACAGTGTCTAGAGTCTCGCAAAACCGAGACCTTTGCTGGAACGAAAGAACGTTTGCTCATCCAGAACAAATACGAAATCTCTCACGTGAAAATTATAGACCTCAGCACCTCAAATCTCTCAGATGGCTTCTTAATGTGGTAAAATATCAGATCCAACGCAGGTCAGACACACAAACAAGAGATCAGGAGACAAAACTTGAAAGGATATACAAGCTCTGTCAAGAAACGGTAGAAAAGTGGATATATCAAAGCATGGCTGTCTCTGGTTTGTATTGAGTGATGAGAAGGCTGTTATATTATTGCATGCTCGGTAATAGATTTGGACTGAGACACACACCTTTATTAGTCTAAACGGATTAATCCTGGATGAGTCCAAACCTATACTTTACTGTGGGACTGACACATTTTTATATAGCGATGGTGGATGCATTCCAGAAAGGTGACTCATGATACAATAAACAATGCTCTCATTGAGTGTTTGGGGGTCCACTGGCTGACATTTCCCCGAACGATGGGGCCAGAATAGAATAGATTGCTCCCTGGTGGCCACCACCTCATTAGAAGCCTGCTGTTTAATGGCTTTGCCCATGCAGTTGCCCAGCAGATAACCGGTTTGTTTACCTACAACACAAGTCATAAGTTGACATGCAGACAGAAGTCTGTGCCGAAAGGCTCTTACTAGCTCTCCCGCCGCCACATTCGCTGTCTCTCGCACCTTCCCAGAGAGCATTTTGCGGTCTGAGATTTTCCATCATCGACTGGGGAAAGTTGTCCAGCAGTCTTGATGACTATAGAGCAGTGTTTTAAGCATTCATCAGATTTTACAACCTGTATTTGACTCTCAAAGCTCAGTCTAATAAGATTGTTTGTGGATTTGAGAAGTAGCAGCACTGTCTAATTTAGGCTTATAAACTCTGGTTCGTTATTTTAGATGCGTTTGCTGCGAACCAACATAGATGGACAATGACGTCATTTGATAATTTTCTGCACAATAAAACAGGTCTCATATGGTTACATCACTTTATTTGATTATCGGTATGATGTAATGCAAAGATTGCTTTGGTTATGTGATTCAAAATTCATGCTTCATTACATTGAATGGAAAAAAGTGAACAAAAATGATCTAATTGAGCTTAAACATTCAAAAAAGCCTATATTGATAGTTTATTGGGGAGTACACTGATTATGAGCTTAGATATTTACATTGTACATAATACAGTATCTACACACATACTGTAGGCAATGACAAAGTACATAAGCATGTGCCTTATGGCTCAAATTCACATCTATATTCTTAAAAATAAAGGTCCCAAAAGAGGGTTTTCACAGTGATGCCATAGAAGAACCATTTGGGGTTCCCCAAACAACCTTTCAGTAAACAGTTCTGAACAATTTCAATTCAAGTGAAGAACATTTTTCACAAAAATGTTTTCAAGAACATTTTTCACTCTGTATAAAGCACCCCCCCCCCCCCCCCCCCCAATGGAATGGTTCCATGAATGTTAAAGGTTCTTCATGGAACCGTAGATACCAATAAAGAACCTTTATTTTTAAGTGTTATGCACATCACAGTGTAAACAAAATAACTCATGGTAAATGACCTCTAGCAGTCACTATATGTCATAAGCAAATAAATCAAATCTCAATTTGTCAAACCTAAAATGACAACTGGTCTATAAGGAAAAAGTTAAATTTTACTGAGGAAAAGTCCTGTAATGCAACATATGATTAAAACTATTAAAAGAAGGAACAATGATCCCTACAGAAAAATAGCAATTTTAGTTGTAGTCGCACTACATTTGAAATATGAGTGAACAAAGAGACTCATATAGGCAACCTAGGTCATTTATTTTATATTGGACTACTACACTGTACATGTTAAACAAGCCAGAGCAATTACACATATATGCTGCAGTAATTATATAGAACAGTAATAGTTCAGTGTCCTAGTTACTGTATAGCGGTGATTTTGTTTTGCTCCTGGTATTCTCGTAAACAGTTTTCACTTTGGGGCTGGCAGTATGCTGCGGTTGACACGAGGACGCTGTCACACGTAGTGTTCTCTATGGTTGATGTAAACTTGGTCCGCCCCATTCTGATGACATATCCACTCCTGACAGGACAGTGAATGGTGAGTGGGGCTCTGGGGGTCTCCGCGAGCCACCCTGACTGGCGCCCGTTGAGCCAATTCGTAGTGCCTCTCCATCCGACGAGCCTATAAAGTGACACAACAGATAAAAAAATATATTGGTATGCATGTACGTATTCATAGAAAAAGCCAAAATATAATTAGCATATCCCCTGCCCTGGTGCTCATGCTGTTAGACAATGAAATTTGCTGTTTAATGTGATTAGATGGAAAGAATTTGTTTAATTAAATCAGGGCTGTCGATTGAAATTATGGAAAATGAAACATTTTACATGAATAAATTACATGACATGAATAAATATCACAACTATCCTTAAATAAAATAATAATAATAATACTAATAGTACTACTACTACTACTGCTAAAAATTATATATATATATATATATATATATATATATATATGTGTGTGTGTGTGTGTGTGTGTGTGTGTGTAAACATTTAATTGCTTCAGGGAATTCCATATTATTGAATTTACATAGAGGTCAGGGACAGGAATATTCGCTAAGCTATATTTCTTTATTCTGTTTATAATACACCTAATAAACACATTAAATTGGCAGTTCTAAATCTTCTCTGCTGAAACACTGAAAACACTTAAAAACACAGGCTAAAATGACAGCCATCCAGACCAGTTTAAACCAGCAGACCACCTGAGGCTGGTGTATGTTTCAGCAGGCTAATGTGTTGGATGGGTGAAAAAAAACAGAAAAGAATCTATTCCGGAAAAAGTGAGCTAAAAGAGAGCATATAATCACTCCTTAAATAATAAGGAACATACCAGTGGTCATCTTTCAAATGCAGCTCTGATATAAAGACCCACAGAAGGAACATAACTCTGTAGACTGAAGAGCCAGTGTGAGGTTTACCTGAGAGAATGAGGCCACCAGAGGGGCCTGAGAGGCCAGTGGGATGGCAGGAGGTCTCTCTGTATATGGAGGAGGAGGCTTGTGAGTCGGAGGGAGGTCAATCCTGTAGAGCGGCAAAAACCAACAACAGTCAGAGGATTTACATCACTGACTGCAAATGTTGCATGACTTACGGTGACCCTCAGATATCTGGATACGTTTAGGTCACAATAAAATGTATTAATGTCATTGCATTGCATCAAATATCAAACCAAGTGGCATTTCTTTTGTAGAAATATACGGTGTAAACACCATTTTCAGGCTAAACATTTCACAAAAAAGAAAGTTGTAAGATCATAATACTTTTTGGAGTGGCTGTTATGTCTTGATGTCAGAAGATGGAGGAAATGATGGTCAAGACTAGACTAAAGTATGAAATGTGTTTAGTCTGAGGAACAAAAACAACCACACCTTCTTTTAGTTCTGGGAACAGAATGGAACTTTTTGTCCGTTTGACATCCACATCCATTTCTCAAGCCCAACACATACAAACAAAAAAAAAATAACATTTTTAAGGTTTTAAATGAATCTGAGAGTCTGTGTCCCGGCTCCCACACTTTCTATGCAAGGTGTCACTTTTGACTCAATCACCAGCCACTCAAAATGGCCTCCGTGCCTCCAAGCTCCAACAGGCACACTGAAAAATACTTTCTCATGCTCTCTGGACCTCTAAAGCAAACACCAGCAGGCCACAATGGACCCCATCTTTGTGTGGGTACACATGTGGACGGAGGTGTATATTAGTGATATACATAAATACAACTGGAGCCCATTTTAAAACTCCAAACAAAACTGAGAGAAATGGAAACAAATGACTTTGTCTTTTGGTTTAACTTGTGAATCACCGCAGCGGCTCTCAAAGAACATATGCAATAAAAAAAATAAAAAAATTTTTGTGTACATTTCCTTTGAACAGTTTCTCGTGTGTTGATGTCCTAAACTTCTATAGGATATTTACTATACGGTACATATACATGCTCTTCAAATAAATGCTGCTCTCTAATGCATCAAAAACTAAATGAAATGTATACAGTCTGATATTGACTACAACTAAACCCAGATCATACAGACTAATTAAATACAGTATATGCCCTGTGCACAGATCTTATGGGATCATCTCATGTTTGAGCTGTTTTTAACCTACTTCTTTTCACAACCTCTTTCAAACCTGTATGTAAAGTACATGTACTAACCTAAAACACTAGCAAATTATCAAATGTACTACATGAGCACTGCTGAGAACAAATGTAAATATTGCATGTCCTCGCTTTAGCCTATGAACATTTCTAATTAATTTCAAATGATCTTTATAGCCCTTTTCCAAATAAATATATCACATATTGTCTCAAGTAACAGTGGAATTCTGTACGTTTTAAGACATTTTTACTGATTTACTTAAATGTCCTACAGAACTCATTTGCTGCCTCCTGGACTCAAGTTTGGAATATTCTTGTATGTTCCACTGACGTGACTGAGATGGTTTCCTGCTTCATCTTTTTTCCTCATCCATCATCTCACTGTCCCATCTTTCTCAGTTGACTCTCTTATTGATATCACCCTTCAATTTCTGCTTTGGTATTGATGGGTTTTGACAACAAACCATTAAGTGGAGTGGTCTAATATCCCTAAAATGATGGACTAATGTCTGTTGAGCTTCTGCTATGTAATCCCAGGCGTTGGGAGGTCCCGAGGGTCGCCCTGTCCTGACCTTGAATTCCCAGAATGCCTAATATATGGAAAGATACCTTTTCCTCACTCCCTGGATTTAGATACTGCAGCATGAACCCAAAAGGTCATCCACAGAAGGTCATAAAGATAGTCTAGAGAGCCATTAGTGAACAAATAAGGAATCTTAAACCGTCACCACTAGTTTTAAAAGTACTGCACTGACAACCAATGAGAACAAGCTCGAAAAATACAAAGTTCATTCACACCTCTTTGTTAAAAACCCTTGAGGGAGAACATATGAACTGTGACCTCTCTTCATACATTTTCCCAATGTGCATCCATAAGCTCCCCATTCCTCAAGGGATCAACTTTGCCTTTGTTTTTCCACTTCCTGTGAACATTAATCTCCAACCATTTGTAGTACATTGTTTTGTGTAATTGATTTTCAATGGACTATCAGTCTGTCTAATGTGTTCCCGGCCCACCCTACATGAAGTCTAAACCGGACGGAGATGGAAAAGTGTACACCAATGTTTTAAGACTCATTAATTCTATATGGACTTACATTAGCATTTCCCATGAAAAGTTATGGTTGAAATAGAGGTTTAAAAGCAGTCGATGTGATCCACGGACTAGAGAGAGGATAGGGTGAGTTTATGAGCAGGAAGAGACACGGACAGGCCTGAATACTCTCACTGGATCCTCCTGGAAGTCCAAAGAGACCAAACAAGGGCCAAAATTTTAGACTTGCATCAAAGAGGCAATGAGATTGTATTGTTCTCATGTATTTTTCATCCATCTTGCTTACTGAATACACAGTTGAAGGTCAGATTAATCTGTTTTCCTTCTCAGACCGCATGGAACATTTTCCAAGTGTCTTGATTGTAAGCCAAGACCTTGACATATAAACTACTTTGATACTTTAAATGCTGCCACATCATCTAGTGAAGGATAAATTCAAGGTCACTTTAGATGAATGGGAGCTATCAAAACAAAATCAAAACACAAAATCATCATGACTCGGGAAAGAAATGTGGAAAGCTCACACAAATCCAATCAGAATGGCAAAACCTTTTAAAAATGACCTCTTAAAGAGCTTTTCTCATCCTTTACTGTACTGGTACAAATAGATCTAAATGTCAAGAGTTATGTGGACATTTTTTGCTTTCATTCCTGCAAAAGCGCCATGTGTCAGCGTCCCAGTGCTGCTTATCTCTCGCAGAGTCCCTGCTGTCTCCAGAGCAGAGGCAGCATCATCCATCAGACAGACCCAGCTGTCCCACCACACTGATCTGCATGCAGCCAGCAGCCAAAGCAAAGCCGAGCCAAGACACACAGAGGCTGAACAGGGATCAGCTCAAAAAGATAAGAGCCTCTCTTTCACCTCTTCTGAGAGTGACGCTTCTGACAGCTCTGCTGAGAAGTTTCAGAGAGGGCTCGCTTCAAGATAGATGATGTTGATAAAGATAGCACAGCAGAAAACAAGCAATAAATAAAAAGTGGCAGTCAACAATTTGTGCCAATTTGTAAACCCTAGAGTTCTTTTGTAATTGCTTTTTTAAATAGACAATTAATTACATGAAAGCCACGAACCGAAATGTTTAATTGCAAGTCAGATTGAGTAAAATTAGTAATTTTGTATTTTATTTCGATTTCCTAAAAGAGAGAAAATGTCCATTTTAAATCTGTACACAACTTTTTGCAGTCGGTAAACTTTTTTATACTCGCAAAAACTGCATTTATTTGATTTAAAAATAGCGTAAAGCAGTAATATTGTGAAATATTATTCTAATTGACTTAATTTAACTGCATTCTATTTTAATATATTTAAAAATGTGATTTATTCCTGTAGGTGCAAAGCTCCTGTCACATGATCCTTCAGAAATCATTGAAATATGCTGATTTGCCTTTTTTTTTTATGGGATTCTTACATATACGCAGAATAAAAGTATTCTTATATATATTATGCTGTCTGCAATTATTTATTTCCTTTTGAACAGAGGCATACATTTGATAAAAGTAAATTTTGCGCATGTTTAAGAGTACACTGCTAAAAGCCATGAACTCCTGAAAGCATCCTGTGTGAATGCCCACTTCTCAGCTGTCATGTTTGGGTAACAAGCTCAGGTCATATTTCAACAGAGACTACAATGGAGGGTTCAAAAAAAGAGAAAATACTGAGACAAATTTAAATGTCCACAAATCACATGGAGTCCAGACGTTTGAGCATTGAGAATTGTCTGCCTGCTGCATTCCCCCGGTTCCCCAATACAATTTTCTCAGTTAACAGCTGTATCACGCGAGACTCCACTGTGACCTCATCCTCATGAGAACTGCATCCATCACGAAGGCTTAAAAACTTGTTTTTTGCTATGTTTGCTTAACTATTTATATTCCTGTATTTACACCAGTTCTTTCTTTCTTTTAGAAAGTGAGAAGAACGTCCCATATTCGGTGTTATTTCTGCTGACACAAACACTAACAACCTGTGGTAAACTAACAATGCTGGGTCCTTGACAGAATAAAAACATCTACAACAAATCTATGTGGTCTTATGTGGGCACAATACATTTGTAAACCTAGGTTAACATTCTAATTTGCATATTTATAGGGTGAATAACAACTGAAAGATATATATATTTCAGTTTGTATTATTTGACTCATTGCCCACTGAAGAAGACAGTCTGGACAAGAAAGCAGTTTAAGCCACTTCGAACCTACAAAAGCAAAATAACAGTTGGTTTCCTCCAGTTTGCCATCACCGCTTGATCGTTTGACCATTTGTTTGACAGTTGTTGGACATTCAAGTCATTTTTCAACCTAACACTCAAACTAAACAGCGTGCGAAAGTTTACTTCAACTTGTTGCAAAATCTGCGTGGGAAAACCTTTGCCCTCACACGAAAATCCCAATTACATAGAATCCTGTTAAAATGACTGAATTTTGTCCATGAAAATGAACTGAACAATGGTAAATGTGACTACCTTTAAGTGTTAGTTCACCCTAAAATTTAGATTCTGTCATTAATTACTTACCCTCATGTCTTTCCAAACCTGTAATCTGATGCACGTGCTTTCTCCTGAACGTAAACAACACTCATTACATTGATAATGTTCTGGGGCAGGTGCACCGTGGTACTCTCCAAAGTGGCAGAAGACATTAACTCAGTGAGAAGAATTGAATAAATTGTTATTTTTTGTTTTCCTTGCGCAAAAAAAATATTCTCATAGTTTAATAAAATCGAAGTGGAGGCACTAATGTTGCATGGACTCTTTGATTGATGTCCTTACTATGTTTCTGTGTCTTGGAAGTTTTCAGTTGCATTGCTGTCTATTCGGGGTCAGAGAGCTCTCGGATTTCATCAAAAATATCTTAATTTGTGTTCTGAAGATGAACAAAGGTCTTACGGTTTGGAATGACATGAGGGTGAGTAATCAATAACAGAATTTACATTTTTGGGTAAACTATCCATTTAAGCACCATTTAGTAAATTATTGGTTGTCTATTGTAAACAACTCATTCCAGCAATGATACTTTTGGCACAGTAAAAGAGATGCTAACCCAGGGTTAAACCAGGGTCAAACTGCGAAACGCCACTTAACTGGGAATTAATTAGTACCCTTAAACCAAGATTAACAAAATAACCCAGGGTTAAGTGCAGAGTGATTAACAAAATAACCCTGGGTTAACCCAAGTGCAGAGTGATTAACAAAATAACCCTGGGTTAACCCAAGTGCAGAGTGATTAACAAAATAACCCTGGGTTAACCCAAGTGCAGAGTGATTAACAAAATAACCCTGGGTTAAGTGCAGAGTGATTAACAAAATAACCCTGGGTTAACCCAAGTGCAGAGTGATTAACAAAATAACCCTGGGTTAACCCAAATGCAGAGTGATTAACAAAATAACCCTGGGTTAACCCAAGTGCAGAGTGATTAACAAAATAACCCTGGGTTAACCCAAGTGCAGAGTGATTAACAAAATAACCCAGGGTTAAGTGCAGAGTGAAAAGCCCTGTGGAGCAGGAACTCAGAGGAGCGTATGAAGCCCAGTTCGGAGCTTCTTTTTGAAGGCTGTGGGAAAAGGAAGACCTCCAGACTGGTTGAAATGCGACATCTGTGGGCTCATGTCTCGAGACACTCTCTCTCATTGACAGAACAATAATGCGGCTCTTTTTGCAAGAACCAAACAAAAACAACTGAAAAATCAACTTACTATGTCAAAAAAGGAACTAGCTGAAGTTCTTTTGCCCACACAAGTTCTACAATGATGCATCGTGTGTTAGTCTCTATATACTGCAAAAGCAAATACACAACTGTAGTCTATTGTAGCTAGTCTCTCTCTGTGATGACATGCAGTTGCCTTTCCAGGAAACAAAAGGAAACCATCTGATGTTGCTCCCACTAGAACAGAACATTTACAGACTTGACTGGGTTTCTGGGATCAGTAATAATTGACCAGACAAAATCAAACATTAAGCCATAAGGAGGTGCTGTAGCGTGAAATGCCTAGTTCTGACAGGCCAACAGGTGAGCCGGACAGAGCTGAAGCGGAGTGTAATGTACTTAATGATATCCTGACTGGACAAACAACAGTCTTCAATAAACTATTCACTTCAATATGTGACTCTGAGTAAATCGGCTTTGCATGTTAGACCTAAACTGTAACACATGATCACATCGATGAGCACAAATCGGTTTCGTGCATTGTTCTCCAGTCGAAGCCTGTAAGGTCAGTGACCAAAGAGTGGTAATGGTTAAGTTTTATGCTGTCATTCAGGTTCAAAGAATGGTCAGGAAGTTGCTGAGGAAGCATGGTAATGATTAAATAATTCACCAGGTAAGTGCCCACGTACTGCACCAACTGTCCTACACACTGAAAGTCTACACGTGGCAAAGCATGTGACTATAAGTCAAAATATCTCCGATATCTGACACAAAGATAGCATAGCATCGGTGCTATTTTAATATATCCAGAGGTATATATCCAGCACAATTTTAGTTTTTTTTTTTTTTTTTATGTTTTCTTAACAATCCTTTTAATTTATCAAAAGGCCATTTAAGTAAAGTTAACTCATTGTCATGTTCAAGAAACCAGTCTGAGATGATTTGAGCTTTGTGACATGGTGCATTAACCTGCTGGAACTAGCCATGGGAAGACGGGTACACTGTAGTCATAAAGAGATGGACATGGTCAGCAACAATACTCAGGTAGGCTTTGGCGTTTAAATGATGCTCATTTGGTACTAAGGGGCCCAAAGTTTAAAAATATCCCCCACGCCATTACACCACCACCAGCAGCCTGAAACGTTGAGACAATGCAGGATGAATCCATGCTTTCATGATCTTTACGCCAAATTCTGCCCCTACCATCTGAATGTTGCAGCAGAAATCAAGACTCATCAGACCAGGCAACATTTTTCCAATCTTCTATTGTCCAATTTTGTTGAGCCTGTGTGAATTGTAGCCTCTGTTTCTTGTTCTTAGCTGACAGGAGCAGCACCCGGTGTGGTCTTCTGCTGCTGTAGCCCAACTGCTTCAGGGTTCGACGTGTTGTACGTTCAGAGATGGTATTCTGCATAGCCTGGTTTTAAAGAGTGGTTATTTGAGTTACTGTTGCCTTTCTATCATCTCTAACCAGTTTGCCCATTCTACTCTGACCTCTGACATCAACAAGGCTTTTTCGTCCACACAACTGCCACTTACTGGATATTTTATCTTTTTCGGACCATTCTCTGTAAACCCTAGAGATGGTGTGTTTGAAAATCCCAGTAGATCAGCAGCTTTTGAAATACTCTGACCAGCCTGTCTGGCACCAACAACCATACCACGTTCAAAGTCCCTTAAATCCCCTTTCTTCCCCATTCTGATGCTCGCTTTGAACTTCAGCAAGTCGTCCTCACCACATCTAGTATTGTATGTTCTAAGTATCTTTAGTAAACCTATAAAGGTTACACTTTATTTTAAGGTTCTTGTTACGGTGTAATTACACATTTAGATGCTGAATAATATATATTGACCTACATTTACTTACTATTTGGTTAGGGTTAGGATTAGATTACATGCATGTAGTTATTCATATTTTATTGTTATTATAACAGTAAGCACATGTAACATGTAACAAGGACGCCATAAAATAAAGTGTTACCCCTAAAGAAAGTATTTTGGTACTTTACAGAACATTCGGAGGACATTCTGAACATCGCTCTCTGTTTACTGCTCACTATTAGCTGCTAACATTGCTATACTGTGTTTTGGAACAAAGATGGCATTCTCGCAGAGCTCATCTTGCAGGTGACCATTACAGTAAATGTCAGATCATCTATAAGTGAAGATATTGCATATACTCACACTTTATCTGTGTATGTGGGTGGGGGAGCCTTGCGTGCTGTGATCAGGACGATGATGAAGACTGTGATGAGGAAGAGCGCCAGCACAGCTCCCATCACGGCCCCAGCAATAGCCATGGAGGATGTCATCTGCTTCTGAGACATGTCTGAAAGGCACCACAACACAGTGAGCAAAAACAAAAGCTAATTAATCAATCAACACAGCCAGTGATACTGGAGGTACATCACGTTTCACTAAAATGACAAGACAAAAACACTGCTGATCTTGGCACCGAATGGCTAAATGCCACAAATTATAACAAAAAGCACAAAAGAGCAAAGCAAAGCCAGTTGAAGCAGATTGCAACTGTATGTAACATGCTAAAGCTCAGCATGTGTCGATGCAGATTGTAAAAGACAAACAACAAAACAGCAAGAGGCTACAAGACAGCTTAGTTAAATAAAGATGTGAATAAAGATGTGACAACCCCAACAGTGAGGACAGAGTCAGCAAAAACTGAAAGCTCATGCAGCCAGAACAGTTGAGAGAGGAAATAAATACATAAATAATTTAGTTTTTATTTACAAATGAATAATTAAAATTTACTTTACAGTTTACACAAGAAGAGGATTTGTGGTGAGGCAATGACTTGATTTACAAGAAAATGTATAAAATACAGCTTAGTAAGATTATTATTATTATTTCATAATTTTTGTTAGATTTATGCTTCATACAAGAAAACATTTTTTTTAGTTTCCTTATCCAGACGCTTGTACCTACAGTAGCTAACGTTTACATTTAGCAGATGCCTTTTTCAAATGTGACTTAAAAAATTAACAAGCAATGTTTATGTTCAGTTATTAAATTATTTAACAATTCCTTTAGGCTATTAAAATGTTGTTGTTTTTTTCCCCAGAATGTTTAGAATTTTTTTATGGGGAACATTTTCTTTATTCATGCAAATGTGAATAACATAATGAAAATTATTTCAAAAAAAAAAAAACAAAAAAAAAAACAATTATATATATATATATATATATATATATATATATATATATATATATATATATATATATATATATATATATATACTTTTTTTTTTTTGCAAATGTTGTTTTTGTCCCAAAAGTGAGTTATGGTGGCCACAAAAGTTTAATTATCAAACTTTGATGAGTAAAGATGCCACAAGAAGACATGTTTTGCTTCTAAAGTAAATTTCTTGTTTTCGTCAACATGAATCTAAAGTAGAAAATTCTTTGTCTTGCCAATTTTCATTAAACATAATGGAAAATTATTAATTAGCTTCATATGTAATGTTTCAGCAAACCTACATCTTTTCAGCTCCTTTCATGATTTGTAGCACCCTCTTTTCAAGATCAAATCAGTTCCTAAAATATAAAGTAATTCCCACCCTATAGTTTTCTTATCTTTTAGTCTTAAATGTGTCAAAATGAAAGTAAAGTGAGGAGTGATTCATAATGACTTAAAGCTTAAATATTTGACTGTAAAATTAAGATTTAATTTTTTTGCAATGTACATTTAAACTTTACATAAATCACATCGACGCTACACAAGGGCAGATGCCAGTATTTTACAGTGCATGTCCTGGTGTAACTTAATCAAGCATCAGAGCAAATGAGAACTAGTTGTTTGATGTTCCGGTGAGTCAGGTGGATGGGTGGGTTGTGCTGAGGTTGGCAGGGGCAAGCTGTATTCAGCCAGCTCTAAGGCTCAGTAATTAGGACCCCATGCTGCCCTCCTTTAAAGCCTGCTGTTACTGTCTCCCCCACCCCGCAGAGCAATGCACTTATGCTTTGCTGCACTCCTTCCTCCAAACCTTTCCTTCCACTCTCTTTTTCTGTCATTACCACCTCCTCTCTCGCTCGCTTTTACCCTGAGCTTCACACTCTTGTGCAACTTCATTTAGCAAGTTGACCAGAATCAAGGTTTCTAGCTCGTTATCCCCACGACGGGACTCCTGTAAAGGGATTACATCCATTAATTAAGATTAATTAAACTCAAAGAGTGCACTTTAGGATGATCAACAGACTATTTAGCCAAGAGGGTGGAACGCTGACACCGTATTACCCAACTTTTTTTTTTGCAGTCATTGATAATGCAGTATTCAATAAAAAGCATTTGTTTTTTTCTGCCTTCTTTGTATTTTTCCCTAACACAAATCAATCGAACATGTTATCGAGCGTTTTCCCTGAAGGTTTTCTGGTCAAGAACCCAATAATTACCACAGTGCTGTTACTGTTATCTCACCTCTGCTCTCACAGGAGAACAGAACAGGATGTTTAGTCGAATCATTCAATACTGATCGTTTGAGTGTAGCAAGCGGTAAATATTTGGCCTGCTGAGCACACGTCCGGGTCCGACAGAAGCTGGCACGGGAAGAATAAAGACAGTGAGAGCAGGAGGTTGAGGGTGTAAGGTTTCATGAGGAGAGGGGATTGTGGCTAAAAACAAGCACTGGGATGGGGAGTGTTGGCAAAAGTTTTGGGACTGAATTGGAGGTTTGGCACAGTGGAGATTCAACCACACTTGTGACAGATCTCTGCACAGCAAGTCCATACGGCGACATCTGAAGGCAGCGTAATAAAAATGACTCCTGTGAAGAGTTAAAAGTGAAGCGTGTAATTTCTGTGCAACTAGGGCTTGGCGTTATGGCTAAAAGCATTATCACAATATTTTTTTTTACCCCCCCTTATATCATTTGATACTGATTTTTCTTACAGTACACAGTATGTGGAATGCATTTCGTTCTTCGCTAATGGTATGAAATGAATACTGATACTACCTTGTCATTTTTCTAATACCTTGCTCAAATAATCATTTAATTTAAATTAATCATCAAAAACAACATCCAATTCAATTAATTCCTAAAGCTTAACAATTTAAGCAATTTTTGGTATCACTTTAGTATAGGGACCAATTCTCACTATTAACTAGTAGCTTTAACATGCTTATTATTAACATATTGGTTGTTTATTAGTATTCAGGCCTATAAAGCACATATTCTGCATGACCATATTCTACATCACTAATCCCAATCCCTAAATTTAACAACTACCTTATTAACTATTAATAAGCAGCAAAACCCAATTTTATCTAATATAACAGATTTGATACAAAACATTGCATTTTTATGAATTGTTAAACAAGGTGCTGCATAACATCATTTGCATAGCATATAAATTAAAACATGGATGAAATTTATCTTGGTTGATGATATTCTCTATTTCAGGATGCTCAAACCAAATACCCGTAGCAATATTTTGGTAGTGTGACAGTGTTTACCATTTTTGGTAAATTTTTTAAGATGCAAAATTCAATAATTACAATAGAAACCCTGGAATTTAATATAAGGGTTAAACATTTTCCCACACAGACTGGTTCTAGTTTTTGGTGCAGATTCATCACGTTGACCTTTAACCTCATAATGCTAACAATAAGACAGGGCTAGTTTTGCACAATGTCCAAGGAGTTAACGGATTAAGGATAAGAGAGGAACTCTGTTAGTCCCTGAGAATGTTCCCAAAATGTATCGAAATGTTTCTTTACTAAAATCCCCTCACTACCCTCCACACTCCTCCATTACTCATTAGCACATAGCTTGGCATCCAGTCCAGAGTGTCTCTATGTATTCCTCTATAGATGTTTTCTGGAGGTTTAACTTTGGGATTATATGTGGTTCAGTGTATGGGAACAATGGTCAGGGACAGTGGCAGGGCAGGGAGGGGGCAGGGGAGAGGCCATCATTCTGCCGTCTGGCGGGTAATACCACAGATGGGCCCCCCACAGCGAGTCACAAGACCCTTTACACTTCAGTTCAGCAAGGGTTAAAGCTGTCATTTGCTGCACAATACGCACCTCAAAAAATAGAAATTATAAAGCCACAGACATTTGGTTTATTCACTCCCAATCTAAATAATCTCCCGTGTGACAAAAAAATGCACACTTTAACATACTTGTAAAAATTTAACACACACACATATATATACATATGCAAACACACACATACACTTAATATCTGAAGTACACAACAACTGCACATTCAATCTAAATGAATGGTTTTTGGATAAAACTGTACATAAACTTCTATAATTTGGTGTGTTTGTGTGTAAATATACAAGCTCTTTTCAAGCTTTTTCTTGAGCTGTTACTTTCAGCCATCCTCTACAGACATCTTCTGAAATCTGTAGTTCCCTCTTCTGTGGTTCTCTTCTTAAGTGCCGTGACCATAATTCAGGTGCCTTTTAGCAGCTCACTTTTACCCCACTGGACTTAAGACTTTTCACAGGTGAGTCCAGACTTGAACCGTAGCCTTTGAAGGTCCTCTCATCCCATCTAAGAGATGTTTATCAAGCAGATTTGAGATTTCGAGACTTTGGCGGGGAAATTCACGGCTCAGAGCAGAGGTGATCGCAGAGTAAAGAGGGATTAAATGGGTTCACACTCGCTTAGAACCGGTTGAAGGGTGGCAGGCATCTTTAAACCAGATTAAAGGGATCAGGTGTTTCTCTTAGAATGAGTGTTATGGGTCTCAGATAGTCGTATTGGACACGGACACCCCGCAACTCATTCAACGCTCTCGGTGGGTATTTGATAACAGGAGCTGGGTGGGGGATAAAGCATCACAATGCATTCTGGTAAATGTTACATGGGGAAAGCTGGCCTTCCCTGCTGGCTGACACCTGATAGCCATATTGGACTGCAGGTAGGGTGTTTGTCTGTGTTGGACCGGAAAGGGTTTCTGTTGTGTGTTCGCAACCCATGAGTTTTAATTACTGTGAAACTCAACTACAGTCTGTGGGGCAATAAAAGGAACTGGAGAAACGTCCTTGAAAAGGGCAAAGGTTTATGATGCTGCTGACCGAAAGAGCTCAATGACTCAATAGAACACATTTGTCCTAATAGAGGTCACTACAGGAAAGAAAGAGCACAGCTTAAGTGATTTCAAAAAGTTTGTTTTGGGGTAGGTCAAGTGTCAGAGGTCTTCTTCGTTTAGACTGCCAGATTTTTATGAAGGGGTTATAATATGTGTGACAGATTCTGGGTGGTCCCTGTCTATCATAAAGGTTTCAAAAGGTGGTTTCACGGCAATGTCATAGAAGCATTTTGGGTTCCCCAAAGAACCTTTCATTGAACATAAAAAACATGACCTTTTTTTCTTAGCATGAAGAACATTTTAATAACCTAAAGAACCTTATAATGCTAAATAGAACCTTTTGTGGAATAAAAAGTTTCAGCAGAAGTTAAAGGTACTTTGTGCACTGAAAAACTATTTTAACTCAGAAGGGGATAGTAAATTTCACAATTAAATAAAGAAACAGCAAGGAACACTGAATTAATCATTACATCTTTAATTGTTTTTATAAAACAATCCAATAATCATTTTAATTACAAATTCAAAAAATACAAATGAAACAAAAATAAAAAAGACAAGTCCTTATATAATTTTTTCTTCTAAATTTTCATACATTAATCTTGATTATAGAAGTCATAATTAAAAAGTATTATATTTCTAAATTCAAATAGCAGTTCTACATAGTTTGCTACCTTAATAAAAATTCAATTAAAACAATTTCAAAGGAATTCAGTTCCAATTTGCCCACAAACCAGCGACAGTATTTTATCCAGAATTAAAATCAGAGAAAATATTTTCCTTCTTTTTTCACATTGAATTGTTATACTATTGCCAAGCTGAGAAAATTGGGTGTAAAGAAAAATGGCTAATAAACATTTAGCTATGGATTGGTTATGTTTTATAAAATCACCATCAGGAAAGGAAACGCATATAATGCTTAGTATTTGTGTTTTTATATATTTGTCTTAACATGACATCTTGAGAACCAGCTGGAGGCAGATTAATATCACTATATTTGGTTGCATATTTGTACACCCCACCTAGTATATCTGTGACTGTGAAATAATAAATGCAGTAACACTTTCCAGTGTTCTAGTTCTGATAAATAAGAGACTCCCTAAAATGGAGCCCTGAACATTTAACAACAGCCAACCACCGAGGGAACGGTTTCATGACCACTGTGATTTATTAGTGGGAAAATATTTCAAAAAGATAGATATCTGAGAAGCAGAGAGAGTCACAAAATGACACATTTTCCAAAGGAAACATCCTCTGGAAAGGAAAAAAAGGGAAGAAAAATCCTTAGTCACAATGACCGATCACAGCCTTTTAAAGTGTCCGTCTTTTATAGGAGGAGTTTATAATGCCATATTTCATCTTCACGCATGCATTTATTTTGAATCGTCCCCCTCTTGTCCTTTTTAACCTTGATCCATCTTTGACTCCTCCCTTCTTCCGGTTTCAAGCTCCCCCTCATTACCCATCTCCTCTCCTTTTTTTCCACCGAATTACCCTCTTTCATCCACTCTCTAA
The DNA here is from genome assembly GCF_003368295.1 of Carassius auratus. Lineage (NCBI taxonomy): Eukaryota > Metazoa > Chordata > Actinopteri > Cypriniformes > Cyprinidae > Carassius > Carassius auratus. The sequence continues at coordinate 15,308,823 of NC_039263.1, read as the reverse complement.
CCCCTCTTGTTTCTCTGAGACAGGAGGCACAGGTATCCCTCAAGAGAACAAGCCCGTGAAGAGTCTGTTGCCATGGGGACGGTGTCAATAGCCTGGAAGGGGGCTGTGGCAAACAAAACCATTCTACCGGACTAATTTAACCAATCAGAGGCACTGGTGGAGCAGGGAGGGGGCGGAAGGTAATACAGCCCCTTAGAGAATCTATTCAAACAGTCCAGTAAGAGACAGTACCCTCTTCACCCGTCATATTGTGACTGCTCAGATAATGAATGACATTGTTATTTTCAGTGAGATAACCTCAGGAACCTGGACTTAAGATACCTGAAGGAAGGAAAATCTCTCCATTCTGTATATTCCCGAAGGAATAAAGAGCATGTTTGTGTCATTATTGGCATTGTTCAGAAGAACATGTTTCAGTGCTGCTTCTATTGAAGTGGTTCTCAGGATGATGGCCTGTGAAGGACAACATGTAGTTTACACATTGACTGACTAACGAAAATTAGAAAAAGCACCAATATAGAATGAATCAACCCATGAAAATTGTATTATTTTTGTACACTACCATTAAAAAAAAGATTTTTTAAGAATTTTAAAAAAATATAATTTTCATATGCATTTTCAAGATACAGTATAATAGAAATATTGTGAAATGCAAAACTTTTTTATTGCAATATTTTCCAATGTCATTTATTCCTGTGACGGCAAAGCAACATATTCATCTTTACGTAGGAGTCACATGACACATAAGAAACATTGTTTTCTTATTAATAGTGTTGAAAATATTTTTTGATAATGTGAAACATTTTTCCTAAGGACTCTCTGAGATGTTCTTTTTAAATTTGTTTTCATTTAAAATAGCAATATTATGTAACATGCAAATGCCTTTACTATAACCTTTGACCAATTACATTTTTTCATTGCATTTTGATTTACATTACTTAAAAAACAATTAAGTGAATCTGTGAAACAGTAAACTAAATAATTTAGAAAAATAGTACAAAGTAGTACTAAAAACTTCAGTGCATCCCAATAATAAAAACGAGGCCATGTCAAGATAAAATATGTAAATCATGGATAATTTGTCATTATTTTGATACTTGTATTCCCCTGATTTGATCTGAAGATGGTCCAAAGCATTAAAAGACTTCTTTGCTATATAAAAAGGCACGTTTTATGAGCCGACTTTGGACATTGACTCATTGTGGAACAACTGTAATTACTAGCTTGTCCCACCACCAGCTGATTGGACAGGATGACAGACTCTCCAACGGCTATGAAACAAAAACCACTCAAACACCGTTTAGTCCCACTGCTGTGCTTGATCTCCCCTTCGTCAACCAGCTCCCCCATCTTCTCTCACACAGATCGACAGAAGAGCAGTGCAAACACAGGAATCAACAAGTCCATAATCCACCCCACTTTAGGGCTATCCTAGGTAAGTCTGAAAGGAAGTTTAGCCCCCATCCACAGGAAGCTTTTAGCCACAGGCTTTCCCACATAATATGCATGAGGTTTAGAGCACGAAGGGATCTTTGGAGATGAAGTAGTGTAACCACAGCAAAGGAAAAGTGGGCGTGAGGAATACATCCCTGGAGGCCTCCAGGAGAGTAGAGGAGACCCCAACAGGGAGCATTTCTGCAGCTGAAGCAACCAGTCACACCCACGACCTCAACATGCACCCCTCCAACCTGCAAGAAATGGATCCGAGGCCAACTCAGAAAACAAAGAAACATGTCACAGAAAAAAAGGTGCTTTATTTTAAAACAAATGTATCCCAAAGGTTGATTTTTACAAAATAATGCTCAGTATCATCTATACATTGCAAATACATTTCTTCCTTGTTTTTTATTTATTTATTATTATTTGTATATTTTATTTTGTTACAGTAGCTCTTTTGTAAAACAAGAAGAAAAAAAAAGTGAAAAAGATGTTCTGGAGAAGTGTACTTGTGATCCTCTCTCACAATCGGTGTAATAGTGTTTTTTTTCTAGTGCGTTCCACCGCTGAATCTCAGGCTTCCTACAGGAACGATAAATTCAAACAAACTAATAAACAAAACAAGCTTCTCCTATCTGCCAGCATATATACATTGTTTTCATCGAATTCTTCACCCAAAGCTGTACACATAGACATTCTAAGTTCATAACTCTGATGTTCACCGTGACTCAAGTGTCACGCGTCATTTAATTCGAGCAAAACAATTTGTTTTTGTCTGAAAGAAGCAAAAATGGCACACAAAACAAGGTGGTGGACAAAGCACAGTACAAAATGATGATCTCAGGACCCAACCTGACCGCTTTATGCCTCAAAACTACTCGCATTCTTCTTCTGAAAATGATACTCACTCGTTCGTAACTTCTGCATGCACATTATAATGCTTACAGGGCATGTCTTCAGTTTAAGGCACTACAGTATCACCTCCAATATCTTAAACACCAACCATACGCATCTGCTAGCTTATTAAGATCCAGCCAACACAAGTTTAATGACCAATATCGTGTGTGTTAGGCTATCGTCTTCTGTGTTAAATTATGTGCGTGAATCTGACTAGAAATCTGAACACGATTGCACAGGCAATGAGCCGATTCATCAAAACACTGTTGGTTAACACCAGCTGATTGGATTTACATATTACAGACACACACACACACAGAAACACAAAAGACAGGCACAGGCTTTGATTCGTGATGTAATGCACAGTCGCTGAATGCAGTCGGAGGTTGTTAACACTGGGCAGTGATGGTCTGACGAAGACAAGCCAGACAGCTACATTAATACGGGATAAGCTTTCATGTTGAACAATGGCAGTAGTTTTAATGTACATTGCCCAATTGTCTCCTGCAGAAAGACTCAATATTTGATGGCACAAACAAAAGAAATCCAGAGCTAATACAGTGATGCAGGGGTATGCAAATGGAAGCTGAATTGATACAATTACAGCCACCCCATTTCGGCAATCATCCTGTCTGGCTTTTGCCCATTGGGCTTTATCAAATCCGGCACGGTCCTCGCTGTCTAGCTCCTCCCTACTGCTCCGAATGCCAGTAGAGAAGAAATAAATGTTGCCATGGAAACCGCCAGGCTGTTGACAGGAGCTAATTTCTGCCTCCATCAGAGTGACAGCATTGAAAGTTGACGTGACTCATCGAAACTCATCGCTCACGACAGGGCTGATCTCAAATACAAATGGCATTTGTTCGAACTACTTTCATTTAAATAAACCACACAGTTCACCTCACTGTGCAAGGGAAACGAGTCTGGCTATTGATTTGGCAACTAATATCACCCCTGAACTGGTTTATCGGTGAAACGTAAAGCAGACGTCTTGTTGCCTCACCAATCTAAGAAACAAAAGACGAGAATTATACCCTCACTTGGTCCCAAAACATCTATTAAGCCAGCTAACTAATGATTAGGCTAATGTACAAAAACAAACCGGTAGGTGTAAACTACTAAAAAAGGTGCATTTCCTACTTATTTTTCTTTACATAACTCCATACTCGTCCTCATTTTGCAGTCTGAAGCATTTTGTAAATGTCTACGCAGTCTCTTCCTGCTCGTTCTTCTCAGACATACCACTCCCTCCGGGAGATCATTGAGCCATCCATGTGCGACACGTATTCGTTGTCGTAGCAGTCCTCCGGCAGGTAGGGGGAGCCGTTGCTCATGACTTGCGGAGCGGCAAACCTGCGGGGCTCGGGCTGCAGTGAGCTCCTCTGGACATGATGGGCTGGAGTGAAGCTTTGCGGATGGACTGGGTGATGGTTGCTGTGATAGCAGTGCTCAAGGTTGTGATGATTATGGTGATTCATTTGCCCGGCTGCTTCCCTCAGAGCTCTGCTGCGACCGTTGGGTGATCGCTCGCGGTCGAAATCACCCCACTCTTCTCGATCCTTGTCAGGGTAGATGGTGCCGTTATCCTGGTTGGATTTGAGTTTGGTGTCAGGGCTTCCTTTGCTGTAGACTTGCTGCAGCTCATGGGGCTGGGGAGCCTTTTGCATATCCGAGGGGCCGTGATACTGCTTTGTGTAGTAGTCGCCGCGGAATGTCCGCCGTTGGCGCTGGTAATAAACTCCACCCAGAATAAGGAGCAATAGCAGGAAGAGTGCACCGCCTACTGCCCCACCCACAATCGTGCCTAGGCTCCCCTCCGGCAGAGGCGCCAGGGTTGGAGACGTGATGAGGGCTCGCTGCTTATTGCCAGGTGTGGTGGCAGAGATGTCGGCAGTTAGGAGGCGCACAGGGGTGGTGGAGGGCATGGTGGTGGTTGAGGGAGGATCTAATGGAGGGAAGGAAGAGGGAGGGGGGGCAGGAGGCAGGGATGGACAGACAAAGAAAAGTAGATAATGTCAATGCCAGCTACATCAGTATATCATTAACAGTCATATGAATCTGCTTCCAAGATTGTAATATCTTTTAGCAAGACATATAGCGTGAATAACAGGACTATCCTCTATTGCCGTGGATGCAATAGTTCCAGGTCTTTCATTGCAAGGATGCGACTGCAAACCTTACGACGGCTTCAAAACCTGAAACTGTTGTCCAGAGCAAAGACGACTAAAAACATGGAAGAGAAAGGAGAGTTGGGATCATCATGATAAGGGATTCATGAGGAGCTACATACTAACATCTCCAGCTAACACTGAAGTACAGTCATCTGCGACATTGAAACCTAATGAGAGACATTTGTGTTAGCTGAGAGAGGGAGTACGGATGACCACATTGCTGAGTGATGAGAGCAAACTAAATGAAAGGGGTCAGGGAAAGGGTATGTACTACTGGGGGAGGGAAGAGGGTTAGCCATCGAGAATACCCGAGGATTGGGTGACTGCTACGCCTGACTGCTAACATGGTGCTAGAGTGGAAGATTGCGTTAACGCCATTACCATGCATTGATCGCTTGATTGTGTTAGGGAGCGTGTAGTGTTTCATCGCATTCTGGGGCATGCATCTGGACTATGCAAGCAACGTTCTCGGAGACTGGAAGCTGAAAGTCAAACTATCCCATTACGGAGTGTCCTGTTCCTGGCGCAATGAGAGTTATCTGGCTGGCTGTGAAGTGTGCATGCATTGAGCGCAGAACGTGCAAGTTCACTCTCAGGAGTCAGGGCTGCAAGCTCTTCAGGGTTACGCAGCTCAAATGCTCCAGCTAAAGTGGGGAATAATTTGCTCATCCTTGCTGGAATGAATAATAAACGTAGCATACATAAAGCATTCTTGGACGGTTTTGTTCCCGCAAGGTTAAAGGTAATTTGGATGCATCTGTGGGTCTGGTGAGTGAATGCATGTGTGTGTATATAGGAAAGAGCAGCTTTTTAGTTCAAGAAAACTGAAACGTTTGTATATTATTTGGCAACATTTTTGAAAAAAAAAAAAAAAGATCCAAAATCCTTTTCACACACCCACAATATTCCCAGCACAAACATTTGTTGCATATATGAAACCACAGGGATAGTTCTACCAAAAATCAAAGCTACCATCAAAATCTAACTTGGCAGAGCATGGTCTCTTCTTATATACTTTATAAACTTCTATATATTTATATAAACTTCTATACTTTTAATCTCTCTCTCTCTCTCTCTCTCTCTCTCTATTATATATATATATCTATCTATCTATAACACTGTATCTATCTATCTATATATCTATATATCTATATATATATATATATATATATATATATATAACACTGTATATATTTTTGAGCTTTGGAAGAAAATTCACAGCTCTTTTCCACACAAAAGTTTAGTTTTATACAAGTTCTTGTATGGCTTCAGAAGACTTTAAAAATAGCGCACAACTCATACAAGATTAGATTAACACTGCATAGAAAAGACCAGCATGAACATTCATCCCATATTCATGAAAAATCTAAGCTAAGAGTGCTAATACTAAATTTTTTTTTAAATTAAAAATTCTTATAAATGTGTGTTTGCTCTTAAAATTAAAAGATCCTAGTTAAGAAAAAAGTCATTCAGAAAGCATCTTAACCCTTAAAAGAGCTCTTAAGGTCCAAAATTGTTAGGAGTACTGATGAGGACTTTTAAGAGGCTTAAGAGTTTCTTTAGAAGTGGAGAAAATCAACTAAACCTGAAGATTGAGAAGAAATGCACATTTGCACACAATGCATAAAAGTGAGTTAATAAGACACTACACATTAGATCGTGCAGTGATCATGTTGCTGACTGATATCATTAGAGACACGCTAACATCTCAGAGTATAAAAATGCCATAGCGCCGGAAATAAAAGTAATAACTACATTAACAATGGCCACATTCCCACTGTCAGTTATAGGGACTGACAACAGCATTTCATTACAGTCTCGAAATGTCCTGTTCAAACAGCAGCTTACTGTACAGTAGCATCTTGAATACCGTCTGTATGATTGTGCAATGCGAGTCAAGCCACCCCTATATGCAATCGCGTCATTTTCTGCATCTCGCACATGACACTGAAATAGAGTCACGCACAGAACACAAAACTGACGGAAACTGGAGAACAGTGACCGGATATAAAACATTTAGATGATGCACGTCTTATTTGTCCATTGCTGTAAATTTATGCAGAGTGAAAACACGCATGAGCATCTCTCTCGCACTGTACTACAAGTTGTCGAGTTCATACCGCACGTGTTTTCTGAGAATGCTGTTGTGAGTCCTGAAAATAGACGGGTGTGAGTTTGGTGATAGCTACTAGAAAAATGCTACTTCGCAGCAGTCACGATTTTGGTCGGTCATAACTTTCTACAAGCAAAGTGACCACACAAACAATTACAGCACTTTCAGAACCTTATTGTGTCGGTGTTCGTTTCCTATCACATACTTTAAGATTAACAGCATTAAAAAAAAAGTACGTACAGGCTATAAAATAATGTGTGTAAGAGAGAGTGTATGGTAAAACAGGAAAAATTACCCTTGTAATTTCAAAGTGAAGACTTATAATAAAGCCTAAAGCACTTTTTTATTTTTCTATGACAACCAGCCAATCACAGTCTTCCAAAGACTGTGTCATACTTAGTAACGGGGTCAGCCCCGCCTCCTCACTAAGATTAAAGTTCATGCCTTTTCCTCGCTCAGAGTTGCTCTCAGAATTGCTCTTAAGCTAAGACTCCTATGTAGACATTTATAAACGATATTTGGAGTTCTCTAAGAGGATTCTTAGAATCGTTAAGAATACGGGCCCTGATGTAAAGAAAAAATAAAATCTTATGGGTTTGCAACAACATGAGGGTGAGTAAATAATGAAAGAATTACAATTTTTGTGTGAACTATCCCCTTAAACCACAAGGACATGTATAATGTCAATTTATTTTAATTTATTCAATTTCGCCCAGCGAGTTAAAGAACGATTTGTTTCAATCAATAAACAGTAGAGCTTCTGGCCTCAGCACGTCAGTGTCCAGAAGGGAAGAGAACAGGACATAAAGAGAGGACAAGTCATGGAGAGGTCAGAAATCCCTCCCTCTCTCATGCTTCTCTTCTCTGTGCCTCCACAAAATACAAACTTTTATGGTACCCCATTCCTGTCCATACACTGTATGGATCAACCCGTTTGGAGGGAGTGTGTGGGTGTGTATTTGGTGACCACACAGGTAGTGGCAGGGTGTTTAACATGCAGGACAGGTGCTGTCCACCCATACTCATGCACAAAGATCAGCAACTAACAGTAGCACACACACTTCACACCCACAATCACTCAGTCAATACGCAAACAGCAGCAGAATGCATTATAGTAGAAACATCACGACTCAAATGACGCAAGGGGACTCTTGGAAGATAGACGCAGACAACTTTGACAAAACAACCAAACACGCATAAAAACGCAACTTCATGCACATAGAAGGGGGATCTTTCTCAAGGGGAGAGCATAAGAACATTTCAAAAGAAAATACATAATTAATGGTGGTTGAAAAGAGCTGGTGAATGTTTCATGAATCTAGGACATCTCTCAGTGAAGGTTGCTTCCGCTCTATTCTCCCCTTGTATAACAGCGTGACAGTCTCCGAGATGTAAGTGTGCACAAGGGAGGGAGAAAGAGCAACAGAGAGAGGGAGGGAGTAATAGTGACGATCACAGAAACAAATTAAACGACAGTATTCAATGTTTAATGTTCACGCAAAAATGATGGGAGATAAACATAATGGAATGTGACTGCAAACACCTGTCTCAGAGGTCAATTAGATAATGACTCAGGAAACCCAATAAAAACCCATCAAAACTGTTTTTTTTTGTTTGTTTTTTTTTAAAGCCAAAGCTGAACTTAAAATTAATTTAAATAGAAGGCTAATGCCTTTTGGGGAAAGGCCTCTGTGTCAGGAAAATTATTATAAGCTTGTGTGCTGCATAAAAATGGATCCGGACCCATGTAAATAATGTTAGGATTTAATATTTTCAGGTGAACTGTTCCTTTAAAAAACAAAAAACAGATACAGCATTCTCAGTCCACTCATTTCAGTTTACTGCCAACATTTCAACTCACCAACACTGGTTTTGTATGAGCGTTGAAATAAATTTGATTGGTAAAGTTTTGATGTTATTTCTTACCATTGTTTCTCCAGTTTCACAAAGGAAACATACTGGTAAACTTTGGTAAGACGGGTATGTCATGTTTCAAGTCTCTTACTCACCCTGAACACGTATTCTAATGTCTCGACTGCCCAGTCCGATGTCGTTTCCCACCTCACACCTGTAAACCCCAGAGTCGTTCTTCTGCAAGGGTCTCATAAACCCCAAAGAGTTATTCACCACCTCTACTCCATCTGGCATCTCTCCATCCAACCTAAAACATGCAAACACATTTTATCAAACTCTTTCCTTTGTCCAAGCCTGCCCAGGCACTATGGAAAATGTCAGTAGCGGCGGAAAACTAGAACGCGAGTCAAAGGCTTGACTGAAAATACGTTTCTTAAGATTTTTTAAGTCTATTAAAGATCTTAAAGGCCAACTATATTTAATGGTTAATTGCAGGCAAAAATAAACAAAAAGCTTTTGTGAAACTGATCAGTTGGACCAGATATTGATAAAAATAATAATACCAACAAGTGACTGGCATACATAAACAAGTTTTGAATTGTTAAACATATTTTTGCTTGCCCATGACTCCTATTCCATGTCATTTTATAGTTCAAAAACTACACCATTGCGGTTATGGTTTGTCAAAACATTTATGACTGCTTGAGGCAGAAATAACTACAATTAATAAATGTTTAAGCTCACATGATTGACGTGCAGTCTTCTAACTCAGTGAACAATACTGAAAAAACATTAACAGATTAGTGGGTTCCTAGAATTAGATTTGCTTTAAATAAGTCGAATGTTTGGGCATCCACTCGTAATACTGATCATTTGCATTGAAACCTGACAGTTTGAATGATACTCTTGGTGTTGTGAATTGTAGAGATAATCTGTTGCTTTAAGAGGAGTTCAGAAAATTGTCAATAACACTCTGGAACCCATTCCAGACGTGGTGAGCTCTGGCTATTGTGAGTGTAGTGGTTACACACCTGATCCATCTGAAGTGCTGGGCAGGCGGGTTGGCCTTGGCTCGACACTTCAGTTGCACATTCTCCCTGCCCACATACCAGTCACCGTCATAGCCCAGCACCAGGATGTCTGGAGCAACTGCGTGCACACACACACACAAAGCACAAAGGGATCATTCAGAGTAGTTTAAGAAAGGTAAAGCTAGGCTATGTATGGTTACAAACCCTATGAAATGACATGACAAGTGCAGGTTTCTTGACCTATGATGACCCATTTCCTATTGAAACAAAGTTTGGGTAGCACATATACATTTTTAAAGACCTTAAGAGGCTTAGTTAACATCATGTACTTGGTTTACATCATGTTACGTTACATATGTATTAGGGGGCGGGGCAGTCTCATGCTAGAGAGCATCCAATTGGATACAAATCTTAGAAGTCAGAATAAATCATTAATATTTTTGGTCCATAACACACACAGACACACACACACACACACACACACACATATAAATAATTATATACTTTGTGGTTTGAATACATTAAATTATGTTTAAACTAATATCAATCTGTTAGAAAGTTGCATTTATAAGAAAAAAAAAGTCACAATTAGGAGAAATACCAAGTCACATGATTTCAAATCTCAATCTTGCAATTTTGACATTGTCTTCCATTTGTGACCATTTATCATAAATGTGACTTTGTCTCTAACAAAGTGACTTTAAATTGCTCTAAAAATATAGATAAAGCTACTTCTACATATAAAGAAACCATTATAAGAAATTAAGTTGGCAAGGCAGAAACAGCTTTTATAAATGTGTGCATATTTCTATATCCATGACATATGGTACAACAATAAAGTAGCAATCTATAACACAACAACATTATTATTACTAATTAATCACAAAGCAACATAATTCATCATTAGGACTTTGTATGTCTGACCAGCAGTACAAGACCACTTATAAAGACAATGGACACCGTATTGATTTGTGCCTTTAGAAAAGCTCTTTAAAGTTCTTTAAGTGAGCGTGCTGAATTAAGATGTCATGTAGACCCCTATGAGATGAAAAAAGATGGATGGAAAACGAAAGGAAAAAGCTTCCGTGACTGTAGCCCCCATTGAACGCAGAAGCGTCGTCCCATGACTGATGTGACCTCTCCCTCCTCACACTCCCTACACCGGCTGCTTCCTGTGCCTGTCCCTCACCGCTACATCTATATTTCATACAGCAGACATCTGCGCTTATGTACTCGCCACCAGAACAGATACACACTTACGCGCCTTCCTCGCTGCCCAATGGTGCTTAGTAGAAGTCTGTGTGCAGGAATCGTTAAATGCCGCTGATAAATCATTTGTCTGAAGCATCATTTTCGTATTCAGTATAAGTTCATGAAACCCTGAGGACTGTGTCTTAGCAAGAGGGCTTTTAGCTCCATCACGCACAAGACGGCATCAAGACATCATGTCATGTGGATAGTGACCGCACTGGGGTGATATGGAAAACAGATGTGAGCTCTGGACATAAATCTGATTGCCTGACGTGGTATAGAAAAAAACTAAATGTACGTTACTGTGAAATCATCATGGAGAAGCTACTTTGGGTTTGTTGTGCTAGATTGGGCAAACAAAAACAGGCTTCCGTGCACACAGGAACACACACCAAATGATAGTCAGGTTTGGCTTTTGGAAGTAAATATGTTTAGTGGCCAATTGGCTGATAAATGGCTGCATGGTTTAAATTGCAATAAATCTGATTCTTGTAGTTTCGTGAATTTTTATTTTTTATGTGAGCTAATTGTAAAAGAGACATGCTTCTAGGGCTGATTATCAGATATCCATATTTGATCGACTCTGATTAACAATCTCAGTTTGATATGATTATGGTTTCCATTCCATGTGGATGTGGATGCACTTCAGTTTAATGTTTAAACAATCCTTCTAAGGAAATGTTATAAATTATATAGTGAACATTTAAAAAAAATATAATAATTCAAAAAATATACTAAATTAACAACAAACAAAAAAACTGTGTTGTGTGAATACTAAATGAAGCAAATTTTAAAATGGCATTTCTTATGAAAAACTAAATTATAATGCGAAAAACTAATTACAGAAAAGCTGATATATTTTATAAAATATACACAGTTTTTAAAAGTACAAAAAGAATATACTTTCATGAGAAAACATTTTCCACAAGGATCTTAAAAATAGTGAAACGGTGAAAAGTACTTAAATAAATAGAACACTTAATAGCAGAACATCTTTCAAAATACACATAACATGCTCTAAAAAAAAAAACGAAAAAAAAAAAAAAACCCAACAACATTGTATAAAATTTTTATTCTATTGTATGCTCTATTTCTACTGAAAAATTTTTTTAAATATGAAGTTGGCATTACGAATTAGTTATTAGAAAATCTGTGCAAAACAAAAAACACAAAAAAAAAACAACAACAAATGGATCCTGCACAAACAGAATCATGCGAACAATCTTGTCACACTATAAAAACCCCTATGAGATACTCACACTGTACGTTGATGATATAAGGTATCCTGAAGTCGCTCTGTAGAGCGGGGTGTTTGACCACACATGTTATCGTGTGGCCCTGGGCGTGACGGGAGGGTTGCCAGGTGTAGTGCACCTGGGTCGTAGTGGTGCCGTTGACATCATCCTGCATGTGGGCCTCAGACGTGCCGTACAGATTCGTCTCCCAGGACACGTCCGCAGGGGGCCGAGCCCTCTCAGCAATACAGGTGGCCACTGTGGTTTCATTGCCACCGTCGATCAGAGCAGAAGATCCAGCAGAGACATACACCTTCGGCTCCACTAAGACAGAGAGAGACATGTTTGAGTTAAATATACCACACCACTTGCGTTTAATTCTGAGCTTTAATGTGAGGAGACAAACTCACACTATTACTGTGTAGATGTAAAGATGTAAAGCATTTCCATTCAGATTAGAGTACAAAGCTAACTAAAAGCTAATTCCCTCAGCATTGAGAATCGCTCTGGTAGCACAGCCAGTAAATTCATAAACTGATAAGAATGACTGAGAGAATAATTCGATTTTCGTTGAGAAGAAATAAAAGTCTTATCGAACTGAAAAAAATAAATAATTCTCTATGGTTACTACCGGCTGAGGGCGGCCTCGGTTTTATCATCAGAGAGCACTAAGTGCTTTTCCAGAGAAGATGAAATTATTTGTTTTAATGGCTTATCCAGTTTACATGGCAGAAGGGGCGGGGCTTGGGCGTGTGCAAGCCGTTATGAATCCAGCAGCGTCCAGGCCTGGAAAACTGAGCTTTGCCTCCGCAACGGCTCACAGAAACTGTGACGGGTAACGTGTGGGGCGCTTGTCCCAGGCTCCTGTGACAAGAGAGGCCTGCTCAATCAAGAAGGGCTAATACAATCATATATTGATATACACTACTGTTTAAAGGTTAAAGATTCAGTAAAAAAATTTTTGTCATGTTTTAAAGGCTGATCAAAATGCAATAAAACATTAATATTGCGATACATTATTAAAATGTAAAACGATTGTTTCTATTTTAAGTAACTTATTTCTGTGATGGCAAAACTAAATAGTCTGACATGATTCTTCAGAAATCATTCTATTGTGCTTGTTTGGTGCTCAAGAAACATTTTTTATAATTATCATTAACGTTAAAAACAATTGTTATGCTTTATATTTTTTATATAAATTAAAATTTATATAAACTATTTAATATTTCATATTTTAATTATAAGGATTGTCTGATGAATACAGTAGTTAACAACCCCCCCCCCCCCAAAAAAAAGTTTATTTATAATTCCCCACCCCCGAAAATAATAAAAAAATATTGTACTTAGTTCTTTGGTAATCTATAGCATCATTTAGTGTCACGATGTGCATCATATTTGGTGATCTGATTATAAATATTCATTTGTATAAGTCAAAGGATGTGTACCGAACAGACCCATTGGTTCTCCCTCTCTCTTTCCCTGCTCAGAGTTTTGTTCTCGTCCCATCTTGTGAAGTATTAGCATTGGCAGTTGACCTTCAGAGACAACAGTAGCAGCTGTGGTCGTCGTACCTTCAACCATCCACTGTTGTGTGGTGAGTGACATGCCATGAGTGCTTGTGTATGTGTGTGTGTGTGTCAACTCTCGTGTGTCACTTTAAACCACAAATTCAACCGGACCACGCAATGACATCCCTGACCCTAAAGTGCAGTGGATCCCAAAAGCAGCGGGCATCATTCCCACACTTATACACTCCTGTCTCCACACACACACACACACACACACACACACACAGTACATTCCTCCTGATCTAATTATAGCTCCGGCGCATGTTCCTCCTCCCTCGCTCCTGCTCGCTCACTTCACCACCACTTTCCATCCTCCTGCATCCCACCCCCCTCCATCTCTCCTTTTATTAAAGCGCTCAGTCCCCGGTCGTCTCTGCTTTCGTTCACGTTCTGATTTTCCTCCAACTGCACAGCTCGTTTTGTCGATGACATCATCTTTTTCAATTCATCTCTTTCTGAGCTTTATGAACCTTCACTCAACTCGTGTGTCTGCATATACCATTTATTACTCTAACACAGCATCTACACTGTATGTGTGTGGCACACGTCAAAACTAGATCGCTTCATCTGACAATTTACAGTGTAGTAATTGTTTACAATTATGGCCCAGAAGCATTCAAAGAGCATGATGTTCTGTCTTCTCTGCAGAAAACAATGGCTAGGGTTACTATTAGGATTAGATATTAATTTGCATTATAAAAACAATTACACATACAGTATAGGTACTGTATGTGTAATTGTATATATGTATGCATGTGTGTGTATAATATAATATATATTATATCTAATCCTAATAGTAACCCTAGTGGTAGTTTTTTAGTTTCTACAGAGAGAGAGAGAATAAGAATAAAGAAAAAAAAAGTTTATTTGCAAAAACGGACAAATCAAACTGCAGTTGGGTTATTTTGATTACGTTAAAAAAATAACTACAAAATACAGCTAACAAAATAAAAAATATATACGATAAAAATAAAAAAAATGAACATACCCACCCACAACTTCTTAAAAAGTAGCTGCAATAATAATAGTAGCTACAATAACATACTTTATTCAATAGTTGTTTCAATGTTATATTACTACTTTATATATTAAATACATATCTAATTATATATTACAATTAACAGGCCAAATTTTAAACCATATGCAAAAACAAAAGCTTGCCTATACAAAATACTTATATCAACTGATTTCTGTTGAAAATAACGTAGAATTTCATTTTCATTTCACTGTTGCTAAAGTCTATTCTTGAAGCCACCGGTGACACAGAGGATGTTCCCTGTGTAACCTTCATCATAAACTCACAGAGGAAACATCGGCTCTCCTCAACCCTCCATAGAGCGATACATAATTGATATACCTAACATAAAGCACTGTGCTTGTAAACTTCTCTTGTTGTCTCTTGTACACCCAGATAACAAGAGCGCACCGCTTCGTTCAGCTGTATCTGTGTTTAGCAGAGCAGATGGCTCTGGGGGTTTGGTGGAGGAAGAGAGTTTAAACATCACCATGTTCTCTAAAAGAGCTGGACCGTCTCCCAAAACACTGCTTTCATTTCTGCCCTGAAGTTGCTCTTAATGTTTTTCCACCTTCTTGCACACACACACCGCATACTTGCCTACTTGCAGAAATAAGCAGCACTTTAATCGGCAGCTGTGATGTGCATCCACTCGCACGCCTTTCTTTGTTTGTCAACCGCACGCGTGCGAAAGGATCGTCACGGCACTTTCGCGTTCATACACAAGCTTCACGCTATGAGTGCATAATCTAAATTAATCAGAATGCAAAAATGCACAAGCACACACACGCCGTCTCTTGTTACCTATCACGCTGACAGTGGTGGAGGCCTGAGTGTTACCCAGCGGAAAGGTGGCAACCTTGCAGGTGTATATGCCGATGTCTGCGAAACCCACGTCTTCTAGCACGATGGTGGCATCACGCATGGAGGGCGAGCGGAAGGACAGCCGTCGCGCATATTCGGACGGGATGGAGATGCCAAACATTGGGTTATACACTGCCAGAGTCACCCATCCAGTGGGCAGCTTCCTCTCCCACGAGCTCTGCGTCAGGCTGAGGTTCGTGTCCACCTGCACCCTGCAGCTGAGGGTGACGTTCTTTCCCAACACGGCGTTCACCTTTGGCGGGACAACCACCTGACTGCCATACACCAGACCTAGGAGAGAGAAATGCACACATTGTTAGTCAGGCCACCTGAGCAGCTGCAGAAAAGGGCTCTTGAGGTCTTCATCCATCTCAACTGACAAATCCGTTTTTATCCTGTTCAAGCTCCGATCAATCAGACGCCTAGGTCTCTTAGCACAGCTCCTAATTCCAAACGAGAAAAGTCAATTCCCTTTATCTTAGACTTCTGAGGAGGAAACGGATACAACACTGGTTAGCTGGTGTAATGTGCTGTGCTGTAAAACGAGTAAATTAAATGCGTTTTATTGTGCTGGAGGGAGGCTAAATTTATCCCTAACATTTGACTTCCTGCAAAAACACTGATTTCTATAATAAAAATCTAAAAATGGGTCAGGAACAATGCAGTAAGAGTAGACTGGAGAAAAACCAAAAACTAAAAGAAATGAAAAATAAAATGAAATAAAATATATATTATAATTCTATTATACTAACTGGCCAGTTGTTTTCTATGTGCATTTAAATTGTTTTGTATTTAACTATAGTAAAAAATAAAATAAATTAAATAAAATTCTGCTGAACTAATTGGCCAATAGTTTTTTTTTTTCCTGAAATAAATTTTTTTTATATACCTTAATGCAGAGTTCACTCTGCACGATTTTAGCCCAGATTTTCACTCGCCGACCGGTTTTGCGAAATAGCCAACAAATGCCAAAAAAACGGAGGCAAATCTGTGCTCCATAATGCGCATGACAATAACGCAGTGTGAACTATCAAAGACAAGATCTGACGGCGATGCCCGGGAAATATTTTGATGCTAAATATCTGGACCTGTCGCCATTGTGTGAAAACAACGGTGATCTGACGACTTTGAAATCCGTGCAGTTTGAAGTGGCATAAGTTTACAACTGATTTATATTTGTGTCTAGGTTTGAGGGGAACGATGGCTCTTTTGGATGTTCATGGTATAACTTTCATCTAAAAAAAAAATGTACTGCAAAGAACAAAACACCGATTTATAGAAGGGAAAGTCTAAAATGGGTCAGGAACAATAGAGTCACAGCAGACTAATGAAAAAAAAACAAACAACTAAAGTCAGACTGATTTGATGGTGCACAGAACAATAGCTGAGCGGCAAGAGCTCTGGTCTGTGCAGCCATTAGACCCATAGGGCTTTAAAATAGGAACATCATGGGCATTTACCACAAAATCTCTTTTGACTGTTCTCCTCCTCCTCTTCCTTTCCGTTAGCCTACCTTCCGTCACTCAGCCAGTCATAATTTATACCTCTTTCCATTTGCCGAACAAAAGCTTAATTATGTTTGAAAGAGGGCGTGCGTGTGTGAAATGAGTGTAAAAGACAGAGAGACGAGACGGGACCGAGGGAGAGACGAGTGCTAAAAGATGCCAAAGAAACAACAAAGGCCACATGAGGACAACCTGTGTGTCTTATTACACCCAGACAGCTGTGCTCGCACCATCTGAATCCACAGAACACATACACACGCGAACACGCAGCAGTCGCACGCGGCCTCTAACATGTGGCGGCGACGGAGGCAAATCAATGTGTTCTGTGGGGAGATGATGGAATTCAGATCATCTGGGAGGATCTTCTCTGGATTCCCACATCAACAGCAAATCAAGCATCTGCAGGCATGTACAGCACTGCCACAGTACCAGACGTTTACCACAGTACAATATCATTTTACCAATATCAGCACAATCTGCTCCTCTTCTGCAAAGTTCAGCAGATCACAAGCTTGATTTGTAAGATTCATTCAATTTCTTAAAGGGGCAGATGCACGAAAATTAATATATTGTAATTATTTATTCACTTGTATGTTGTTACAAAACTGAATTAATTACCTTCTTCAGTAAAAAGATTTTTTATCCATACGTTGATGGGGTCCAAAATATTAAGATTCTGTCACCATTTTTTCTGCTGGAAGGACAATTTCGCGAGCAGTCGCACTGGTGTGACCACCGTACTGTTCAAATCATAAGCACTGCCATTTCTGTTGCATATAAGAAACATCAAATGGCAAACAAAAAAGTGTAACAAAATCATGCTACTCATTTCAGCTGTGCAGCTTGGACTGTGACGCAAACAAACTTGTCCGAACTGAGTAACCATTGTTGCGAGGTCTAGTGAGATGCATTCAACTTCTCTAAAGAAATCTCGGTTATAAACCGATCAAACGGCAGCAATGACAACTACATTTATGAAGCTACGAGAATACTTTGTGCACAAAGAAAACAAAAATAATAACAATTGTTAACGATTTGGTTTTGATACAAGATGCCGAATTTTACCAATTCAATCCTATCAGGAGTTTCCAACATATAAGATGCACACAATCCGTCTCATCTCTGGCTGACGTCAAACCAAAAGGCCTTTTATTTAGTGTTGCCTAGTGAGCAAAGCTTTAGCACCATAAACACACTATAATCTGTCAGAGATGCTCTTCATCAAAAGGAACCCCAAGTCTAAGCTGAAGAAGACCCTCAAACCAGCAATCTCAGAGTATGTGTGTCTCCACACAAACATATTCATGTATGATTGCTGGCCCATTGCTGACCTGATTCTGAGAATTAAAACCAGCCCTTCAAGCAACCGCGTCGCTTTGGTCCAGTCAGAGCAACACTTCAAACAAAACTAAATATCTGGATTTAATCTAGAGCCATTCCCTTAAAGACCATGCATGTTATACAGTGACCAGCTCTGAGGAAGACATAGAGTCTGTAATAGATAAAAAGGAAAATAAAAAGACGAAAAACAGAGGGTACAGATAGATGTTAAACACAACCGGCGGTGTGAACGATCGGTGAAGAGAATGCTGGAGCATATTCAGTCAAATAAACAGCGATACTGTACGCACACACCCACCCATTCGCTCTCTCAGCCTCTCAAACGACAACGTTAATTGCAACAAGCTGCCGGTCGGAAGATGTAATCGTAAATCAAAACCCGCCGCATTGCTTGGCAACAGACTCCAAACATTCCGCCGGAGCGTTTGTCTTGCCAGCAACGACCCTCCTTCTTTTGTCTCGACAGTACATCCTTGCTGTGAATGGAAGAGGAGGAATAAAACAGACAAAATGTGGCAAATAAGAATCATAAAGGACGTTTGGAAGTTATATCTTCATCAGCGCCAAAAGCCAAAACAAAGCCAAAAGATGACCTCACAGGAATGGATGAGCAAGGGAGGAAATGATCTGGAGGATTTCAGGCTGTAAATGTTGACTAATGTTATGCCGTAAGCATTTAAACAAAGGCATTTTCGGCCATTGAGTCACACAGAGTGAATGGGGAATGCCAAAATGCAGCACTCCTCATCCTTAAATCATTGGGTTTATGACAAACCAGACACAAAGTTTCAGCTTTGACCAAATGCAGTGTAACTCATATGGGTAAAGATGGACACATTTTCAGTTTAGGAAAAAAATAAAAGATGCAATTGATAGTCTTCAAACTTTCTGAAAAGCTAGAAATTAAATTTCTACTTTCTTCTGCCTGAGCCACCTAACATAAAAACTCCATAACTTTGTTTTAATATTTATGCCTAAAACCTAAAAGCCTTTGCATTCTTGGAAACCTTACATTTCCTTAAGTAAATACCAAAGTAGGGCCTAGTTATTTTTTGCAATTCTGTTTGGTATTACAAGTGGAGCAAAATACACACTTTTGGGTTAAAGACTTTGTCCAGTCTGTGATGAAATAACAAGCAATAAATGGTGGATCTGAGAGAGAAATGTCTGGCTCATATTTCACCCCTGGAAAAAACTAACAAAAAACAAGCAATTATATTTTGCACTGTGAAATATGACCCAAACATTTCTTGACAGAAATTCACCAGCTATTCTGTCCCCATCTTATTAGATTTTTCCGGGCTAAAAATAAGGATTTCTGATAACATGCCTGTTTCAGACTAGTTTCGGCATGTCTAGCCACATTCTGCAGACAGGAGACTATTTTACCAAAACCATGTGCCAAATTAAATATTCCCTAATGCACTAATGACTAATGCGTTTTATTAATTAAATTACTTCAGAGACTGAAAATAAAGTTCAGCAGAGACAAAGCTGTGCACCAAATACATTTCTGAATGGTGTAACAAACGAGCACAATACAAACTCATGAATGCTCCACACACACACACACACACACACACACGAATCCACAGCCTGAGAGGTCAGAGCGGCACAGGAAGTTAACTGTCCTGACAGCAAGGACACTGAGCTCCCAGAAGGGTTCGCTCTCTATTCTGCCATAGTCAGCTATTCCCTCACACGTACTAGCTACCTGCAAGGTGTGTCGGTGCATGTGAGGGAGTCAGCGCGTGTCTGCGAGAGAAGCTGCACGTCTGTGTGCTGTGAGGTGATGGGGCTCAATTTTCCCTCTCCAAGACCGTTTGTATTCATTGCACATGGCAGGTCGCACTGGAGCCAGCACCTCTGCCATGATTCAGCAGATGGGCTTTTACGGTTATACTTCTTTTCCTATCTATTATAAAATGTACAGACAAGCAGGAACCGACCTGCTTAAAATGCATTCTTCCCATGTACGTGACAAACAAAATCCTCTGACCACCTTATGACCTTTACAGAGAACCTCTTTTTAAAATATAACACTGAGCAATGATAAATGACCATTGGCGATGTAAAAGACCAGCATGTGAGGCTGTACAGGGAAACAGGTGTTCTGGACAGAGACATTGAGCTTAACATGTCTGCATCTGCACATGTCAGGCTCACACACACACACACACACACACACACACACACAAAAGACATGCTGAATGAAAATAGACCTGGGTGATTGAAGAGCTCAGGGTTGTTTAAAGAAGACGTCAGGCGTGTAGGTTGGAGCTTAAGGTTGTATGACAATAGTGTTGCGTGTAAATCTGTACATTAAGAGACTGACAGGCACCGACGTTAAGGGTTACGCCATTTTTGTATGAAGCAGCAGAAGTGGCTTCAGGTTTCACATAAATGTGGTCACTGCATCTCCAGCGGTCTGAGCACCAGGGACCTCATATAAGTCTCCTCCTCCCTGAAAAAGACAAATAGCCTGCCCAAGCTCTACACAAGGCATATCTCTAGGAATTTAAGGCTTTGAAAGTTTTCTAAAAACAACTGAAACCAAGCCGTTCCAGTTTGGCTGGTTAGCATGACAAAGAAACGTCATGTTTAACCTTTTAACAGCAAGACTGCAGAGCTACGTCAACCAGGCGAGCGATTCACCAGTTGTCAGCAGGCTGGCTTCTCAAAGAATGGCCAACAGTTGGTGACAGAAAACAGAGCCACTTCACAGCATCGTGGTGCAGGGACTCGCTGAGCAAGAGACCAGCGGGAATGCGTGTTAAGAGAGCGAAAGCGTTTGTGAAAGCCTGTGTTGTGACAGTCCGAGCGGTGGTGTCTTCAGGCCAGTGGTGAAGCTGATGCTCTCACACAGAGATGGTGGTTTTGGGAAGAGTGACTCATGGGGCTCCTTCAGAAAGCAGCACACTAGCTCCAGTCTAGACCACAGAGAGGCCGGGAGCCTGCCAGAATCTACCCCATACCAGCACAAACAGTCAGCGTGAGGGGAAGGCGGTTGCACCAGAGGATTCTGGGACTGAGAAGAAAAGCGTGACGGAATCTCCTTTACAGCACCCAAGTCAAATATAGCACAAGGAACCCCCGCAAAATCTTATGCATGCATCCTAAAATAAATGTGTTGTATAAAGATATTGTTGATGAGATTGCAAAAACGGAGAGATTATGACAGGAAAGCTTAACAAAAGTGCTATTCTGATGAGACGAAGGACAAAAATAATCCCTTTTTGCTGAAAAAAAAAAAAAAATCCCTGATTGTGCCACGTGACTGAGAAGCTGCAACAGCACAATGGCTAGCACAGCAGCCCAGGTCATATTCTAATGCTGAGTCACAGTGTCTCGGTTCCTCAAGGTTCTAATCAGTCAACCTCACAGAGCTGCAATTCACAAGCCACTGTTTTCTAATGGTCAAAACAGCAATGGAAAAATAGCCATTTCTAATCTCCTACGTCAAGACTCTCCTTATTCTTCCTTTTGCTCCAGCGGAACAAGCCAATGTTTTCATTTGACTTTGGTTGTCTTTTCCATCCCTCTGAGGTTAATATCATTCCATATGCCTGGTTAATATGAGACCAGAGTCAAAGGAATATATAGGGTGAAGAAAAGGGAAGCGGCCCAGGAGGAGAAAAAAAAATAGATGGGTTTCAAACGCTTTTAAGTAGTTCAATACGTTCAGGCAAAGAGAATTCACAATGAACAATATCATCTGTCCCAAAATCAGATGTCGCTCCAACTATAATAGTATTTTAAGAGTAAAAAAAATAATAATAATATAAATAAATAAATATATATATATATATATATATATATATAAAAACATTAAAAAAGTAATTTATTTGAAAAATCTTTAAGCAGCAAAGAAAATATTAAAATAAATGAATAAATAAATGAAATGAAAACAAAATACTTCGTAAAACAATACAATCATTCTATAGATGAATACAACAATTCTACAATAACATTAAAGCAAAAATGACAATAAAAATTTAAGAATAAAAAATACATTCAAAATAAAAATAAATTACAAATTAAAACAATTTTTTTTTGAAAAATAAAGAAACAGTTAAACAAACAAATAAATTTTGATGGCAAAATTAGCATCAAACAGTGTATTTCTCACACAAAACTACTGTATGGCTTTAAGGAACTCGTAATATTGTACACAAATCATTTAGACTTTTATTTTGCTTTTTACACAATCGATAACCTCTTGCTGTATGGAAAAGCTACACAGAGATGCTTAAAAAAAAACTCTTTTTTTTGTGTTAAACTGAAAAAAATACAAATACAAATAACAGCATATGGGTTGGAACAACATGAAGGTAAGGAGCTCATGAGTTACTCCTTTAACCGTACGACATTTAGATGTGACTCACATCAAAGCTGAGGTTGTCTGAATAAAAACCAGCCAAGCCCTTCATTTCTCATGGGCCAAATTACAGAGCACCCCATGTGCGCTCAACCCCAACGCTCCCTGCGAGACCCCCTTTTTCCACATGATAACATAAAAGGTCTCTGAACAGTGATTTCCTTCCTTCTCCACTTCAAAACACTGCTAATCACACCATCAACTATCCAAATTTAATGCTGTTCCCTGGGCTCTCAGAACATCATTCACCAAGCAGCAGCAACAAGATGATTAATGAAACATGGCTTTAATGTGTGTTACTAATAGGAGGAGAAATGCTTTTCTTATGGGAAAGTCCCAGTTGTTTCCGCTGTCCAGCCAACTTGTTTCCTCATTCCCTGCAACTTCTCACAGAGGCTACACGAACGGGGCAATCATACCTACAGTTCGTTCCAAAACCTCACTGCCTATATAGGCAGCACCCTAACAGTCACAGAACCTCACAGATGACCTGGAGCACTCTACATTGGCAGCAACTCCACGTAGTACACAAATAAAGTTCCTCAGGGGAGGTGTTTGATGTTAGCATGTTGCTACGCTAACAGTGTAATAAAAAGAAATGCACTAAAGTGGAGTTAAAAACCGTTTTAATTAGACTGAACTTTTTTTTTTATGCCATTAAATCCTGAAAGGTTTATGATTATTTTAAGTAAATTTAGAAAACTACATTTTGCTCACCTTATCCACCAACATTGATTTATTTACACTGAACTCAATGGAATAAATTCTGCCATTGTTTTCTCTGGAAAAGATAAACTACCATTCAAATTTTTGGGGTCAGTCATAAAAATGATGAAAAGTTTCAGAAAAACATTACAAAAAATAAATAAAAATAAATAAATAATAGCACTTTCCAACTAATAATAATAAAAAAAAGATCAGATTTTTTCATGAAAGCATGAAACTGTTTGATATTGAAGAAATGTTTCTTCAACACCAAATCAGCATATTCATGTGACTCTGAAGACTATGATTCTGAAAATTCAGCTTTGTCATCACAGAAATAAATTACATTTTAAAATTAAAACCAAAAACAGTTATACAATATTGTAATAACATTTCATAATTTTACTGTTTTTACTGTAGTTTTGATCAAACAAATTCAGCCTTTGTGAGTAGAAGAGACGTCTTTCAAACACACACACACACACACACACACACACACACACACACACAATTCTTAACCAACCCCAAACTTTTTTTTTTCTTTCTTTCTTTCAAGAAACCTTATAAGGCAACATAATTCAGTTGCCTACACCTTCCTTTGTGCCTGGAGTGTTTTTGTAATGCCTTAAAATGCTGCCTACGTAGACAGCTTACAAAGTTTTGAAACAAAACAGTTGTATAAACAAGGAAGAGATTAAATGCCAAATGCAGTGAGATGACAGTGCATTGATTTCGATCCAGACTAGATGTACAATATTTAGGTCAATTGTTTCTACAAAGTTCATCCAGATCTGATATAAAGGGCCAGTTCCAATATCAAGCACAAGTCCTGTTCTGGGATGCATTAGCATGGGGAGAACAGATTCAAATACACAAGGCAAAGCGGGTCTCAAGAATCCATCTGACCACAAGTTCCTGATGGAACAGATGGACTCTTGCTTCAAAACAGTCTGCTTTCAGGTCGGCCCGTTTGCTCTGTCATAGGGAGGGACTGAGGAATGAGCAGTTTGGGGGCTGAATCCATGTTTGAGCGTGGGAGATGCGAGTTCCTCGCTGTGGTAGGTGCAGCAGAGCTCCAATAAGGCCTCCTAAACAAACAGAGGTCTGAGCCTATGGGACATTTTCTAACGTCTAGGAAACTTGCCCAGCGTATCATCCTAAAAAATCCCTTTTCAGAGTCCATATCCCATATAGGAAAACCAGGGAGAGGGTGGGTACATGTGCTCACACACAAATTCAACTCAGCTTTGCCAATGTGGAGGATGCTGGAATACAATAAGTTTACTTGAATGATGAAAAGAGAACGAGCGAGTCTGATCTCACTCTGTTGAAGACACCCTGTAAGAAAAGCAGTGACTCAGAGGTCTATTTCTATCAACTGAACTGCGACTCAGCTTTCATTTTACATAAAGGCGCAATAGGTGATTGTCTTTAGAAATTTTTTTTGTTATGCTGGTTGAAAGTCTCTTCACATCCCGATAGCAATCATTCAAGTTAAGTGGACTACATGTATTTACTGATATATTCTGTGGAAGGGGCGTAGGTTCAAGAAATGTTCGTCCAATCAAAATGCTCGGTCAGAGAGTTTTAATTGGCTTTCCTATTTGCTTGTCAACGCAAGTATTTGTGTACCTCTGCACACCCGGTTCACGCAGGCAGGATATGTCATTAGCGCGTCCGCTGTGCAGACATAGCAAGGCAGGCAAACATCAACAACATGATCTTCTAAATCTAAAAAATCTAATTTCTGTGATGGCAAAGCTACATTTACAGCTTCATTACCCTCCAGTCTTCTGTGTCCTTCAGAAATTGAATTTGACAGAATTGCTACTCAAAAACATTTATTATTTAGTTGAAAACAGTTGCATGATTTTTTTTTGGAGTCTTTGATAAACAGAAAAAAAAAACATTTATCTGAAATAGTAACGTTATACACTACCGTTTAAATTATTAAAGGTCAGTAATTTTTTTTGAAAGAAATTAGGCTAATACTTTTATTCAGCAAGCACACATTAAATTGATCAAAAGCAACAGTAAAGACATTTATATTTCTATAGTTCAATAACATATGGTGATGATATATTTAGGGCTGCTCCCTAATAATCGACTAACCGTTAGTTGACGAGAAGAGGACTGGTAGACCATAATGTCATTAGTCGCAGAATTTTATTTTAATAATTCCACACGAAGTGGCGAAATCACTCTAGACTAGTCCATGTTGCAGTATAGTACATTGGGCAGGACATCCATATGCTCACTCTACATTCATCGAACTCAAAAATGCCTTATCATCTGAAATCTGTATGTAGTAGCAACTTTACATACCAGCTCAATCTAAAGTTTGCCTTAAAAAAAAAAAGTTCACTATTCACGTGTTTGTGTGGACTGTGGAAGCTGAACAGTAGTGAGCTTGGGCTACTGCAGGACAGATGGAGGTGCGGGTGCGATCACTTGCTCTTAAAATATTTCGTCATTTTTGGTCATACGGATAAGAATGCATCTTTTGCATTAATGCAGTGTACTTGCTGTTTTTCCCTAACACATTCATAATTATTATATTTGCCGGTGCTCTGTAGAAAGCCTTTTTTTTTTTTTTTTTTGCATGTGTTTGAGTGCTTATTAGGCTATGTAGGCAATTAAAGGCTCATTATTATGATTTATATGGTTTATTAATAAAAGTGCGACTAATAGTCAACTAATGAACTAGTAGACCAGAAAAATCTTTAGTCGAGGGCAGCCCTAAATGTATTCTGCACCTCTAATTATAAACCAACATCTTTTTCTCCCATTACATTCAATTTAGACAGCATGCACATGCAATATGTAAATAAAAAGCTGTCGGCATGCTATCAAATATACACACACACACTGATAGTGTGTGTGTGCATGCACGCCCGTACTAAAGCCCAAAAGTCTTTCTTTCATAAGCTCCAATTTAACAGCACTGAGAGACTATCTAATTAAAGAGTGAGACGAGACAGATGCACTTGGGTGGGATGCAGCAGTCAGATTCTCTGCACATGGTTACGGATAAAAAACACATGAAGATAAAATAGATGAGTACTTCAATTGAAGCGAATGCCGACAATCTTTCAATCACGAGCCCTTCACAAAATCAAAAGACTTCCGGTGCTGCAGTCTCAGAAGTTAAAAGGTTGTCTCCTGGAGGCATCAATGGCAAACCTTTGACATCAAGGAATCAGACGAGGAATGTTAAACCATGAGTTTCAAGAACTTCAAAGTGTCTTATGTGTATGATATGACAACAATGGTATGCAAGATGAGGATGTTGATGACATCAGCATGTGAAATCACATGCAGAGTTTCACATTTGCTTGCAATCATGACAGAAAATGTTGTTTCATATAAGACTGAAGCCATTCAGTGATTTCAGTGGCAAGGAGCTCGGCAGCTTTTATAATTACAGTCCCTGTATAATGTTCTGGTGTGTTTGAAAGAAAGGGAACACAATTACAGAGATCCTCGTCTGGCGTGGCTGTCAGAATTGTGTTTCAGAGCATGTGCATTCCAGAGTGACAAAATGAGAAAACCAGGAAGGACTCATCAGTGGAACGCTATAAAAAAAAAAAAAACGAGAGAGACACCAGCACACTAAAGACACAGAGAAGTTTGAGTCCTCCAACCAGGCCGAACGGAGATCAGCATCTGGGCTGCAATCTGGATATTTCCATGAATGATTAAAGCACGTGTGCATCCACAGTGGAAGAATTTTAGGAGAATCATTTCCAAAAAAACAAGTGGCTAGACCGTTATCCTCTGGTTGAACTGGGACACGTCGTTCGAACACAACAGCAGAAAACTAGCGATAGACCAGTTTTCAAACAATCTGTATATCTTATTTTGTTATCTTATTTCTAACATTTATAAACAAAATCTTATTTCATTTGTCATTCGTGTACATCGCTGTGAATTTATATCACACAGATGTACATGTAATTTTAGATCATATACCTTCCAATCTATGCAAGGCTAAATACTTAAATTACAGAAAATGCTACAATACAATTCCTTTAAAATAGGAAAAATAAATAATTAAATTGAAATGCCAAGTCATATACATTAATCTTGAAATATGAATTCTGATTTGATTTGCACTGGTTAAATTTGGTCACGTATTTAAATACTCAAATGCATTTCTTCCAAAGCAGAACGGAATTATTCTGAATTAGCAAAACTAAACTGCTGAATTGTGATTGGCAAATGCTTTGGTCAATAAAAGATTTAAAGTAAGCAAAGTAAGGAAGTAAAAATAAATAAAGTAGTGCTGACAAATGATTAATCGCATCCAACATAAGTTTTTGTTTAAATAATAAATGTGTGTATATACACACACACAGAGAGAGAGAGAGAGAGAGAGAGAGAGAGAGAGAGAGAGAGAGAGAGAGAGAGAGAGAGAGAGAGAGAGAGAGAGAGAGAGAGAGAGAGAGAGAGAGAGAGAGAGAGAGAGACACCATATACGACATACACCATATATTTTGAAAATATTATTACCTGTATTTATTTATATTTATATAAATGATATAATATGAATATATTTTATATATTAAACGTAGCATTTTCTTCTTAAATATATACAGTGCCCGGCCCCATTTCAATTTTTTTTTGTTTTTTGTTTTTGCATATATGTCACACTTAAAAGATTCAGATCATCATCAAACAAATGTTATTATTACACAACGATAATGCAAGTAATACAAAATGCATTTTTTTTTATTAAATCATGTTAAATCATGAAAGATCTGTGATTAACAACATTATTTTAGAAAGCAGAGTTAAATTTCACTAGCCAAACCTAGCCCTGCTGAATCAAGAAATCACTTCAATAGAACCTGTCTGACAAAGTGAAGCATGCTTAAAGAGCAACACATCATGCCACGAGCTAAAGAAATTCAAGAACAGATGAGAAACAAAACAGTTGACATGTATCAGTCTGAAAAGGGTTATAAAGCCAATTCTAAGGCTTAGGGACACGAGTGAACCATGGTCAGAGCCATTATCCACAAATGAAGAAAACTTGGAACTAGGGCTGTGCAATTAAATCACATGCCATTGTCATGCGCATCTCGTCAGTAAAGCCAGTCCCGTGAATAATAGTAAATCTCCATCACCTGCTTTCAGATTGAGCGGCATTCACTACCCAGAACTGTAGTTCACTGACAATTAGGCAATATCACCTTCATAATCGCAGATGAATCGCATTCGATTTTGAAATAGATATGGCCTAGCTTGTCAGTGAACTACCGGCTTTACTGACGAGATGCGCATGACAAACCACATGCGATTAATTGCACAGCCCTACTCAGAACAGTGGTGAACCTTCCCAGGAATGGCCAAAATCACTCCAAGACCGCAAACGACGACTCATCCAGGAGGTCATAAGAGAACAACAGGACAACATCTAAAGAACTGCAGGCCTCACTTGCCTCAATAAAGGACAGTGTTCATGATTCAACAATAAGAAAGAAACTGGACAAAAATGACATCCTTGGGAGAGTTCCAAGGCAAAAGCCACTGTGGACCAAAAAGAACACAAAAGGCTCGTCTCACATTAGTCAAAAAAATATCTCAATTATCCCCAAGACCTTTGGGCAAATATTCTGTGGACTCATGAGACAAAAGTTGACATTTTTGGAAGGTGTGTGTCCCATTACATGTGGTGTTAAACCAACACAGCATTTCATAAAAAGAACATCGTACCAACAGTCAAACATGGTGGTGGTGGTAGTAGTCTGGGGCTGCTTTGCAGCTTCAGGACCGGATGACTTGCCATAATTGATGGAACCATGAATTCTGCAGAAAATCTGAAAAGTGCACTTGGGTTCTGCAGCAGGACAATGATCCCAAACACACCAGCAAGTTCATCTCTGAATGGCTCAAGAAAAACAATATTAAGGTTTTGGAGTGGCCAAGTCAAAGTCTGGACTTAAATCCAATTGAAATGCTGTAGCATGACCTTAGATGGTCCATTAATGCTCAAAAATCCTCCAATGTGGCTAAATTAAAACAATTCTGCAAAGAAGAGGAGGTCAAAAGTCCTCCACAGCGATGTGAAATACTCGTGGCCAGTTATGTTGCTGCAAAGGGTGGCAAAACCAGTTATTAGAATTAATTAGTTATTTGATAGCGATTAATTGTTAGACAGCACTAAAATAAAGTAATAAAGCTAATATCAAATCAAATAACTAAAATTCAAGAATTTCTTCAAAAAGACAGAACTGAATTATTCTGAATTTGTAAAAACAGAATCCTGAATTATCAATCAAATTGATTCACTTTCAAAACACAGATTCTCACCTTTCCATATTCATTTAGAAATGTCGATCTTGGATTTAGAAGTTATAAAATCCCCATTACAAAACCAATTGCAGCAGATTTACTAGTTTAACACACTATTTGTGACAATCCAATAAGTTTCAAAGATGTCATACAAGACAATGATGTGAAGCACTGAAGAGGGCTGCTTCAGAGGATCAGCCGGCCAGACATAGTTCACACCAAAAAAATGCTGATAAGTGAAGTGGTATATTAGATAAAACTTGTGTGGGAAACAAGTGACCACTTCACGGTCCCAGCATGGCTGTGAAGAAAAACCAGGAAAGACTGTTGTTCACTGATAAGTAAAAGGCACTGCATTCAAAGTAAAACAAAACAGAAGGTAGTAACACAGTTCTGGTTTTCACTAAGCTAAACTTGACAGACCTAAAAAAAAAAAAAAAAACACCCCATAGTGGCTCCATCTAAAACAATCAGCACTAAAATATTATGAACGTTTATTGATAGGTTACACTGACCTCAGCATGAGGTCAAATCTACATTACGTCTCCAGCTAGTGTGGAGAATGTTCTTAAATCAGAGTCTAATCCGCTGCATTCCAAGCATTTTATAACATGCTTAAAGCTTTCACTGCACCTCAACTAAACACTGCACTGCCTCAAAGGAATAGTTCACCAAAAAATGCAGAATTGCTGAAAATGTCATTAGCTTCAGGCCATCCCAGATGTAGATGAGTTTGTTTCTTAATTGGAAGAGCTTTGGAAAAAATTTGCATTACATCACTTGTTCGCCAGTGGCTCCTCTAAAGTGAATGGGTACCGTCAGAACGAGAGGTCAAACAGCTGATAAAAACATCACAATATTCCACAAGACTCCAGTTCATCAATTAACATTTTTTAAAGCAAAAAGCTGCATGTGTTAAGAAAAAAAAAAAAAAAAAAAAATCCACAATTAGGACATTAACTTAAAACAGTTGCTTCTGGTCAAAATAGTCAATCTAGAACAACATTTCCTCCAATGAAAAAGACCACCATCCACCCACATATTTGTTCCGAACTGTTTTTGCTTGTAAACGGTCCCAGATCTTTGCATATTTCTCTCTTGATTCAGACAAGACAACGTTTAAATGAAGACATAAATATTTAGGATAGAGGACTCATATTTTAATTAGAAACAACGTTCTGAAGGTAAAAATTTCGTGATTTTGAATTTAAATACATGTAGCACAAGACGTTAACCGATGGACTGGAGTGGTGTGGATTTTTGTGATGTTTTTATGAGCTGTCTGAACTCTCACTCTGACGGCACCCATTCACTGAAGAGGATCCATTGTTGAGAAAGTGATGCAATGCTAAATTTCTCCTAATCTGCTCCAATGAAGAAACAAACTAATCTATTATAAATTTCAATTTTGGGTGAAATATTTATTTAAAAAGCAGCAGAATTACGGACATGTCAGCGAATATATGCTTTTGTGAATCCCTTACTGGATAAGCATTACGAATCAAACTTATTTCCATATCAATGCCTTCAGGACATTTTAGCGATACAGGTTGTCCCACAGATAATGCAGGTGTTATACAGAAATCAGAAAGCACCATTACTAAGTGCAAGTCTAAACTGTCAGTAAATTAACAAACACATACATAAACTTCATAGGCCTCTCATTAAACCCTTCCAGGGCTGCAAGCACACACAAAGAGAGGGTTGAATTGACAACACACCAAACACAAACAGCCTTTTGTAAGGAGCGCTGTGGGCACTCTGAGAGACCCTAGGGATTTCCATGTGTCCCAGGACGATCTGCAGCAAATGCTAATAAACTGGGCCAGAATACATCATTCTGGAAACACTAGAATATACTCTCAGCCTTGAGAGGAGAGGAAAGGTGGGGAACTGTGAGAAAAAAAGACACCATGGCAACAAAACAGCACTTAAGAAAAGAAACAAGTCAGGATGGATTACACTTTGCATGAAATCTACACGCTTTCCCTTCTCTATGTCATAACATCACGCAAAACAAAATGACTTACAGGTGTTTTGCAATGTTTAAACAGTTCTTCCTTGGCCAGTTTCATGTAGAGAGGCAACTTTTTACCAATACTAGACTGACTTTTGATGTTTGCAACCAATGACTGTAGTTTACAAAACTCTACACACAAACGTATGTACAACAGTGTCATCACACTATGGGTGATAATGTCTCCAACTAGTCTCTTGCACAATGCTACATAATGACCTCAAAACTCTTAACATGCATGATTTTTTAACTAATAGTTTGATGCATCACATGACCAGCTCCAAATGTATGGCTTTTCTGATTTGGTAAACTTGCTCAGTAGCTCACCTGGTACAGATTGCATTATATTGTAGAAAAGCGAAAATTACATGGATGCTTCAGCTAATGTGTTTTTATCTCACGTTTGCTTTTGGTTAGGCTATAGGTAGGGTTTAGTGTAGGTGGTATGCTATTTTCAAACACAGAACATTACACTCACCAGGCATTTCATTTCTCTGCCTTGATACAAACAGAAAACAACATAATAAAATGCTGCCAGATTTACTTTCATCGGTTTTGGATAAAACCGATCATACGTTAATAAGTGCCACTCACCGGACATTTCACTTTGAAAGTGTCACGACAATGTTCAAGAAACATTATAACATCAGAAACGTTGCGACAGGCAAGTTTTTTTTAATGTGCATGGTTAAAAAAAAAGAAGAAATTAATCATATTTAAATCCATAGTAGAGTATTCAAGCTAAGACTTGCTTCCAAAATCAGTGCATAAAATGCAAATTCTTCAGAATCATCATAATACACTCCAAGTCATAACCAGCAGCAGAGCAAAGATCACAAAAATAACAATGACCAACGCCCTCCACGGACAGCTGCAGAAAGTCTAATCAAGCAATAGAAAGAAGTTAGAAACTACACACAGCATAAACATGTCACTGTTAGCCACAGACCACAGTCTCATAGAAGACACAGGGTTCATCTCCCCACCCAAAGAGAGACAGCTGCTTGATGAGGAGGTCACTGAAACATGGCTGCCCTTCATGCTCTGGCAAAAAGCTGAGCCGGTCATCTCAGAGATTAATGCTGCACTTAGAGATCACTGACTGTCTGTTTGTTTCTCTCTTATGTTAACAACAGCACCATCGCAACACACACGCACACAGACAGCATCCTGAGCTGGCCTCTCCATTATTGCTTCTGCTTAATCCTCTTTTGCAGCAGAGGGACAGATGAATGAATCCCTCCTCTCTACAGCACTGACATCTCATCGACCCTCTCTTTAAATGTCACAAAATGTTAAATCGATCTGTGTCGGCTATTAAATCTCCCTGTGATCCTTAATTTCAGAAAAACCTGTCTATTTTTGAGCACCTCAGTTTGGGGGGAAAAAATAGCTGGCAGCGCTCTGTTTTCAGTCTTTGATGGCGCCAAGACAGCTCATCTTGATCCTGCAGGGTACAAAAGAAGAAAACTTTTCGTGGAGAGGCACAATATTCATTAGGCTAGCTGAGTACTTGTTATAGACTAAGAAAAAAATAACATTCAAATTTCAGAAACAGATTTTCTTCTGATTGTTGCAGACACCATACTTTTTATGGCGGTCAAAGTTGACATGTTTTCAAAAATTTGAAAATTCTGTAATTATTACTCACCTTCATGCCAAAAACGTATTCTTGTAGCATCATAAAAGAACCACTGATGTCACATGGCCTATTTTAACAATGTCCTTACTACCATTCTGGACCTTGAACGTGGTAGTTGCATTGCTGTCTATGCAGGGTCAGAAAGCTCTGGGATTTCATCCAAAATATCTTAATTTGTGTTCTGAAGATGAATTACGGGTTTGGAACGACATGATGGTGAGTAATTAATGACAGAATTTAAATTTTGGGGTAAACTAATCCTTAAGTTATATCGAAATGTACGTTTAATGCAATAATTTTTTTAATTTATAGCATTGAATATTATTAATGTTTCACTTCTACAGATGAGTTGGAATCAAACTGGTCACAAATCTAGACTAGCATTCAAAGTGTACAGCCAGAAAGATTTATTAAGC
The DNA here is from genome assembly GCF_003368295.1 of Carassius auratus. Lineage (NCBI taxonomy): Eukaryota > Metazoa > Chordata > Actinopteri > Cypriniformes > Cyprinidae > Carassius > Carassius auratus. The sequence goes on along the minus strand of NC_039263.1, from coordinate 15,275,086 downwards.
CTAGTGTATGTGAAAGAAATCTACTTAAAAAGGCTGCCATAATGTGATCAAAATATAGTAATATTATAAAATGTTATTACAACTTAATATATCTGGTTTCTCTGTTAATATACACACATTTTAAATGGCAAAGTATAATTTTCAGCAGTTATCATTAATCCAGCGATTCCAGCCTTCAGTATGTAATACATGAACTTTCAGAAATCTTTCTAATATGCAAATTTGGTGCTTAAGAAACAATGTTGAAAAGATGTAAAAAATTATACTGTGCTGCTTCATTTTTTTTGGAAACCATGATTTTTTTCCCCCAGGATTCTTTGATAAACAGATAACTCAAATCAATAACATTTATTTAAAATAGTAATCATTTGCAACATACTTCACTGTCACTCTTTATCAATTTAATGCTTGCTGAATAAAACGTATAAAAAAAAAAAAAAAAAAAAAAAAAAAACACGTTCTGACAGCAATGTAAATGTTTAGCTCTGGGATAGTGTTAAGGGGTGACATCAGAATCATAACCGGTACAGAAGGTGAGCTCACTCTCCACCACATGCCCCTGTGCAGACCAGCTCTCACAAGCACAGATGAAAGGGTCTATATAAAGAGGTCATTCATTATTCAACCTTGCTCCAAAGCAGCATGACCTGGAGTGCCAAAGTGGAGAAATCTCTACTCCTACAACCACAAAACATGCATGTTTTTCATAGACTATTCATGAATAAACAATGAATAAGGAAGCTAGCTAAGACATCTTAATGAGTACGGTGTATTGATGCCTTAATGGTCCTGCGGACAGAACACTTTGTTTTACCTCACAGATTCCATGTCACAAGCATTACAACATTATCCACAAAATCATGTTACAGATGGAGCTTATTCGCAGATGCACCGCCGGCCCCGTCCATTCTGTCTTGATAAGAGAGAGCACTCAGGGGGCCGGGTAGCAGTGATTTAAGCTCTAGAAAAATACATAGAGATTGAGAGTGTTGAAAGGATTGCATTTAACACCACTAATGCTTCAATTCCCACATCACATTTTAGTGCTTTTATCGATCACAAGAAGAGTGGTCAAGACGACAGTCAAAGAAGAATTAGAAAGAAAAAATATTTCTATAATTTACTCAGTGCAAATATTATTAGCCTCTGATATTAGTGGTTCCTGGTTCGGGAATGGCATGGATTTAAGGCCCCCGGAGATGCTGATTTTTCCAGACCAGGTGGTGCAGAGTTGTTCCATATTAAGCACGGGATCCAACACCAGTTCCCCATTGGTGGAATAGAGGTTTTGGCTGACACAATCGAGTAACAGAAAATCATATATATGTTTTTTTTTTTTGCAATGTCTTCAACATGAATTTGTATTATTGGTTGTTAAAGTGTAGTTTGTAGCATGTGATGACACAAACCATCACTCAAATCAAGTAATCAGGCAGAATATGATATCTTTTTTTGGGGGGGTAAATTACATACTTTCCTATAGCAATGTATGCTTGAATTATGCTGACTTCTCGCATGGTCTCAAAAGGATGTTAATATTAGACTTGAATAGTTTTACTTCAATTAACTAAATAGCAATTTAACATACATCAAAATTATGACCCAGCTCCACTATTTGAATTGTTAAATAAGTACAGAAATGTCAAATAGTCGCTACTGACATTTGATACATTTAAAACTACTTACCATTCATACGTGTTGATCTTATGTTAGATAATACTTTAGGAAACTCAGTAGTCTTCAAAAACATGGAATTGTGTACCTCGATCTCAGTAACAGAACACCCAAGTAATCCCTATTCATTGAAAGTACCATGATATCTATACAAAAGGTCTAGATACTTATCACTTGACTGAAATAACACGACGCATGGAGAAAAACTGCCTTTAACAAAGAAAAAGGCCTGGGAGAAAATTTAAAGTCCAAGTTATTAACCAACCAATTTGATTCAGGGATAAAAATGGAACACTGTGACAGAGACAGAGAGAGAAAAGCAATTAAGATGACATGAATGTGATGGAGCGAAGAGAAGTTCGAGAGAGAGAGGTAGAGAAAGACCGGGAGTGAGAGAAAGAGGGAGGGTGGGACACACAGAGTGGAATGCCAGGGCTAATCCCCAGCTCCTGTGTGGTATTTTAACTGTTATTCTTTCCTCCTCTCTCTCCTCATTCCCCTGCCACCATCACTCACTGCAGTGCAGGCAACGACCACACCATGTCTGGACAAACCTAAGGACAGGAGACGCAGTGGCTGACCCCGCTGGACACAAGGTCTTAGAATCAGCTGGGCCTCTGGCCTGACATTTGTCTCCTTAAAGGGATAGTTCTCCCAAAACTTCTGTCATTAATTACTCACCCTCATGTCGTTCCAAACCCGTGAGACCTTTGGTCATCTTTGGAAGACAAGTTAAGATATTTTTGATGAAATCCAAGAGATTTTTGACCATACATAGACAACAGTGCAGCTAAAATGTTCCCAGACACAGAAACGTAGAAAGGATATTGTTAAAATAGTCCATGTGACATCAGTGGTTCAATAATAATTTTAAGAAGCTACGAGAATAGAATAATTTTTGTGTGCAGGGGAAAATAAAATAACTTTATTCAACAGTTCTCCACATCTTCCCATCCTCTTCCATTATCGAGAGTACAACAACGTATGCACATTGCATTCCTCTGCTCGTAAAAAATAAGGTTGTGGTATTAATGATAATGGTGGAGGACTGTCCCGGGAGAGAAGAAATAGTTAAGTGTCACTATTTTTGTTTTCTTTGTGCACAAAAAGTGCTTTCGTAGCTTTGTAAAATTAGGGTTGAAATGCTGATGTTACATGGATTATTTTAATGATGTCCTTACAACCGTTCTTTGCCTTGAACATATCAGTTACGTTGCTGTCTTTGAAGGGTCAGAGAGCTCTCGGATTTCATTAAAAAAATCTTAATTTGTGTTCCGAAGATTAACAAAGGCCATGTGGGTTTGGAAGGACATGAGGGTGGGTAACTAATGACAGAATTGTCATTTTTGGATGAACTATCCCTTTAAAAAGAACAGGATGTTTATAAGCCACAAAATACTAAGAATAAGTCCCAACCTTTGCTCCCAGACCAATAAAAATGCAAATGAAAGACCGAAAGTTACAAAGTAAAGTTTTAAAACATTCCATCGTGGTCCAAACGTTTACTGCAACATTTACCAACATGTCAGAGACAAAACGACGATTGTTTAATGCCCAAGGCCCGACAAATACTGGAGGATTTGCTGTGAGTGAGTGAGTGAGTGATCGATCGGGCGCGAGGACGCCGTCTCGCGCAGACAAACCGGTCACTATGGATACCGGCCCGCTGTGCACGAGCCGGAGCGCGGTGTTGTGGTCTGACCTCTGCCTGCATGTGTCCCCTGCAGCTGCAAAATGATACACAGCTGAAGTCCGTTGCTAAAAGAAGGCAACTGCCGTCGTGACAGGTGTGCTCGCAGACACCCGGACAGTCAGGGGCAGAACGAGTTTGACTGTCAACGAGAAGCGTGCTTGTAGGAAAACCTTGTTTTAAATTAACTGCAAGGCTGCAGGTATGACATCTGAAAACCGCCTTAGACCAGCTAGAAACCAGGTAGCAAGCTTACATTCAATTTATTGATTTATTTTTTAACAGAGATGCATTGCCAAATAAGCGCCTAACAATGCAAATGTCAAACCTGGGTCACTTAAAATTAATTAAACTAAATTACATAAAGTAATACAAAATTACATAAAATGTTACGTTACTTGTGATGAAGTTACCAGAAACGGTGAATTGCTAATCTATCTAGAAAAACTTATTGTTCAGTCCATTTTCCGATTAACTTTCAGTCGAAGGTAGCAAATGAAAACAAGCTCTATTTTTCTGCTACGATGAAGCTAAAAAAAACAAACAAAGAGCGCAACATTTGGCGTGGATTACGAGCTGGCAAACAATGACTATCATTCCACTGCCAACAAATGTCAAGGGGTTACTTCGAGGATCCGACTATTCTTTAAAGATGTGAGGTTAGAAATAAAAGGTTTAATATATATATATATATATATATATATATATATATATATATATATATATATATATATATATATATATATATATATATATATATATAAAGCTGCTTGTTTTGGGGTTTCTGCTAAGATGTTTCCATGGCAGCTAAACCTCAGTCCTCGTGCGAGATTCCTGCCTTCACACAATCAGCGTAGTTTGAGGGAAAATAGCGGACCTGATACAATTAAAAAGGTTAGACTTTGGTTCTTGATTAAATATTTGTAAGGAATCTCAAATGAAATCGGCAAACCTAAGTTTTAGAAACTTTTTATGTCAAAAACGACTTTGCACGGTGACGTTCTGAAGGACTGTCCGCGAGCCCAGAACGGCGTCATGTTCACGCGCTCAATACTTTCCACAGACTGCTGGATTCCCTCAAAGTTTTCAAAGGGTTTGCGCGCGCACGACACAGCAAATAAGGCATGATCAAACCTACCTGGCATAAATGACAGCATGAGCAGGACTCTAACATTCAGTCCCGGGTGGATCGGTTTATTCCTGAGATAATGGGCAGTCACTGTCAGCGCCATATCGCCGCCCGTGTTCTCGCTTCTCTCGTTCCCCGAAACTCTGAAAGCTCCTCAGCAACAACTCCATAGGGACAAGGCTGCGTCTGGACCGTACCACTCCGCCTCTCCGTGATGGGGGTGTGTAGTCTTACCTGAATCGCAGACCATTATTTGCTAAACAAGATGATGGACAAAGGTAACTGACTGATCATGAAGTTATATACTTTTATAGATCACTTATATAGATCAGTGTTTATATATAAATATATATATATATATATATATATATATATATATATATATATATATATATATATATATATATATATATATACAGATACAAATTATTACATAAAATCAAATATAGCAAAGCCTAGTTGAAAGTAGCAATTTATCGAAGTATGCAAAAGATATCTCATATTCTGACTGTTTTGTTATACCTATATTTGTTAACACAAATTCGTGTACATTCTGATTATATTTGTTGTATGTTGCAAAGCATTGCATGCATGCAGTTTCACGTGCTTTTTTTTCACTGTTATAGTGACACCTTCTATGTAATCGGAAGGAAAATGCATGCAACCCCTTAAATAGCTAGAGTGAAATGATAATTCACCCCTGTAAATTTATGTTATTATCTGTCGCTACTTCCATTTCTGAGAAACGCTGTTTTAAGTGGATTAGACCGAGCCCCAAAACACACTTGTAGTCAATCAGCAGTCAGGGGTGTGTCCACTCATGATTAAGGTGGTGCCTGTGTTGCATGTTTGTGAATTTTGGGGCGGGGCTATTAAGATTGGGGTGTGTCTCTTTTATAGGGGCGTGTTTGTTTTGGCCAGGCACAACGCCAGAATAAGTTGGGGTGCGAAGAAAATAAATGATATTGATGACGTAAGAGTTACTTTGTAAAGAAATGGGGCTAAACTAGGGCTATTTAAAATTCTGACTGGGTTATAAACCTCTTAGCCCCAGTGTAGCGCAGTCCCTGGTTTTGGAGGTTTCAAATATTAACAGCGTTTCTCAAAAATCATTTTTATGCACCTTTAAGTTTCACGAAAAATACAAATTTCCTCATATACTGCAAAAGCATTTAGCTGAATTCAGAATTCAGCTCACGTTAAACACAACATATTCAAATGCATTTCAAATGTAATGCAAATTGTAGCAATGAGCACATAATGTTATAGCAACAATAAATGGCCATATTCCAGCCAAATTTGTGAAGTAAAGGAACAAAATAATTAAAAGAAAAGCTGGGTTTCTATTTAAAGGGATACTCCAACCCAAAATGAAAATGTTGTCATTATTAATCACTTACCCCCATGTCTTTCCAAACCTGTAAAAGCTTAGTTCGTCTTTGGAACACAATTTAAGATATTTTGGATGAAAACCGGGAGCCTTGTTAATGTCCCATAGACTGCCAAGTAAGTTACACTTTTGAGGTCCAGAAAAGTATGAAAGACGTTGTCAGAATAGTCCATCTGCCATCAGTAGTTCAACCGTAACATTATGAAGCAACGAGAATCATTTTTGCACACGACGAAAACAAAAATAATGACTTTATTCAACAATTTGTCTCCTCTATTTCTCTCCACATCACTGTTGCACCATTTTGATGATTATGTGCTGAACACAGGCAGTGTAAACTAATCTGTATCAGTGGTGCCACAAGTACGTTCTTTACATATATATTTACGCTTTGATTTGAAAGAAAACAGCGCAACCTTGTGGCGTGGCTGACTCAGAAGAGTCTACGCTGCCTGCCTTCAGCTCATAATCTCCAAAATGGCTTGTTGGTCCAGTCCCACAAATGGGCGCTAAATTTTTGTAAGCATCAGACTTAATCCCCCTGTACCCCCTGCTAATCCACTCAGCCCACTTTTTAAGATTTCATCTAGAGTCCAATCTGTGCTTCTCTTGCCTCAAAGCCACAAGAAAACCCCTCACCCAATCGCCGTTACCCCTTGGTCTGAGTCTAATTGGGACATATAGAAATTAACACGCTAATCCTACCGAACAACAAAAGCACTGGGCAGCTAATAGCTCCACCCCATTTATGCCAGATCAGCAAATTGTTGACTTTCTGTCTTGTCTCATCCCAACCAGTATAAACTTTTGCTCACTCATTTATTTTGGATGGTAGGAGCTAGAAACCAAAGAATGAAGAGAGGCTATACGCTACCCTGTTCCCCCCCTACTATTACTTTGATTTATTGGAATGATAAATTGATATTTTATCTCCAGGGCATAGTTGATCCCAGCATGCAAGAAAAAGACTCAAAAAAGAGGTTGATAACTGAAAAAAAAAATAAAAGGGAGTATCTTTACAGTAGATTTGGCCTTTATGAAGTTGTCTAAACTATTCCCCAGGAATCACAATGCACCATCAACAAAGTCAGCTCATTCTGTTTCTGATATTTCATCAAAGACAGCACATCAAAGACAGTGATCCCCAGACTCTCCCACCACTCCTCAGAAGAGAGCATTGTGCCTCATTCCATCAGGATCTGTTTCTTTCAGCAGCATAAATGAACCGAACATCTCCTCGTCAACAATCTCACACAGAGACTTCGTCCATTTAGCAGAGGTTTTGTCCATCTGCACGCACAAGGTTTGGTTTACAAAGACTTTGGCCCATCATCCTCGTCGCTCCTGCTAAACCCTAAATCCCTTTTTTGTTGTTTGTTGACCCATTTCTTTCTAAGACAATCCATGAACTGAGCAATAAATTCTCTCTCTTTCTGGACGCAGGTGAGTTTAGGTTTTCAATGTGAGGGATGACCATTGGAAAATAATGTTCTGGGGAGACTCAGGAAATTTATGAACATCTTTATTCAATGTTTTCTTCAATTGCTGTAACGTGTGCCAGTGTTCACCTTACTGTTTGGACTGGAAGCAATCTAAAAGCTTATTTTCCTGCTAACACATTCTTTCACCATTTGTTAATTTGGAAAAGGTGGAAAAAAGTCAAGGAAAACTGGGCACACATTCTCACCTGGCAGTGAGAGAGGGACTATTTATGAGCTACTCCAAGTGATTAAAACATTCAAGAAGGACTTACTCACTGGGTGACTGACAATTTTATGATGTTGAATAACTTAATTCTGATGTATATCCCACAGTTCTTCTCTAATGTGTGACAGGGGATCGATAAGGTTTCACTTCTTCTCTATGTCTGGATGTTTGTCTCTGTATTCAAGTGAAAATGTAGGATGATTCCTTTGGAGGGTTTCAGTCAAATTAAAGTCTTGTTTTGCAGCTTTATCTGTGGTCCACAGCATATCTATCTATGTATGTACAGTATATATATATGTATATGTATATGTATATATATATATATATATATATATATATATATATATATATACACACACACACACACACACACACACACAAACACACTGGCCACTTTATTAGGTACACCTGTTCAATTGCTTGGTAACACAAATTGGTGCTGGTGGTGGCGTAATGGTGTGGGGGATATTTTCTTGGCACACTTTGGGCAAAAATATGCAATAATATGCAAGTGCTTAGTACCAATTAAGCATTGGTTAAACGCCAAAGCCTATCTGAGTATTGTTGCTGACCATGTCCATCTCTTTATGACTACAGTGTACCTATCTTCCCATGGCTAGTTCCAGAAGGTTAATGCACCATGTCACAAAGCTCAAATCATCTCAGACTGGTTTCTTGAACATGACAATGAGTTCACTTTACTCAGATGGCCTCCACAGTCACCAAATCTCAATAGAGCAGCTTTGGGATGTGCTGGAACGGGAGATCCGCATCATGGATGTGCAGCTGACAAATCTGCAGCAACAACTGCGTGATGCTATCATGTCAATATGGAGCAGAATCTCTGAAATGTTTCCAACACCTTGTTGAATCTATGCCACAAAGAGTTAAGGTAGTTCTGAAGCCAAAAGGATTTGATTGACTAAACTAAAGTAACTTTTTGCAGTAATTTATCTGTTTAAAATAAGTAAGTTTACCTGTAATTTAGTTTTTAATGTTTATGCTTTATGCTTTATAAACATCATAGAAACAGAATAATAGCCAACATTTGATCTAATTTAGATATATTGGATTTGTATTTGAAACACCAGTTATGATCTTTGACATTTAGTCTTTCTACGAATCAAATCACTACATTAATGTCATGAAAAAGCCCTAATAAAAAAAAAAAAATCTATGTCTTATTTACAAATATTTGCAATAGATAGCAACAAAACCCTTTAAATTAGTCACTGGGCAAGCTTCCCTCAATGAGGTTTTGTATCTTCAGTGGTGTGATGTCATGGTAACGTTCGAATGGTAATGTATTCTGAACTTGAGTGATAGTGCAGGTGATCTAGTCCTCATCTTGCTCCAGTAGTTGTCTTGGAACCAAAACAAATGGACATACTTTAGGGCACTTGAACAGCAATTGCTCGAACCTGTCGTTTCAAACGAAGTGTTTTTGAAATTTATCAAGCATTACGTGCCTGAAGATTTTCCTCAATCTAAACACTTTAATTTTTCGTATATTTTACATCCTGAAAACACTGTTTTTCACCCTTACAGTTTGTAACATCGGGAAGTGCACCGAGGGTGTTGTCTGCTCCAGGAATGTTGCATGAGTCCTCAAGGACCCTTAAAAAAGGAGGTTTGGTGCACTCTCTTTTGTACCAACACGTCCTGACTTAACTCCCTCCTTGCACCGCACACTATAGTTTATTCAAGTAAATACACTTGTATTTCATAAAGCTGCAGTTGTTAACATTTCCTAGACAAGTAACATAGAACAGCCCCCCATGGGAAATAAATCATGTGTCTAATTTCATCATATAGCATGCCAGTAACCAGCACTCAAATTGCAGGGAATGGTGTCTGATGCCGGCTGGAAGGATGGAAGAGTTGTTTATGCATCCGTGCTCTCAATCTCATATTTGTGTTCAACCCCATCACTCAATGTGAAGCATTCTTTTTATTCTCACTCTTTTATTTTGGATTCAATAAACAAGTCTTTTGCTTTATAAATACAGAGTGCAAGATCAAAAACGAAATGTTTGCTGTCAGGGCTGACTATTGGCTTTCCTTTGATTAGTCCGGGAAACCCCAAATTACTTCAGTGTTCGGTCAACACTGGGATGTTAGTGAAGTTCTGAAGTGGGATCCATTGTCCAAATCCATGTAGTCCTAGATTAATTTCCATCACAATGGTCGGAGGGGGCAGTCACTGACAAGATAAAACCAAACCAAGTTATTTTAACCCGTGGTGGAGTTTACTTTGTCAGAGTTTTCAGAATGTTGACTTGGAAGGAACAATGTTTTTGACTGTTCTACTGTATTGTCTTCGTGTCATTTTGACCAATGTCTGGTAAAGAATACTCAAAATACTGCATTGTTTTTTAACTGGAACCAGGATTTGCTAGGAACCAGTTAAACAAACATAGTTTTATATATATATATAATGCTTTAACAATTAAATCTAGTCATTTAGCAAACACTTTTATCCAAAGCGACTTACAAATGAGGACAAAAGGAGCTATCAAAACCAACAAAATAGCAATAATGTGCAAGTGCAGAAATCTATTCATCATCATCTATTCAGTCATATCTAATCTAGTTGTAGCCTACATTTTCTATGATTTTAAATATACTTTATTAATTGTAAATTATATTATAAAGTCTAGAAGGGAAGTCCTCACAAATAAAATTTCATTAGAATGTTAAAAAGTGTAAATATATAATATACTGATTTATAATATTATAAATTATAATATATAATATACTGATAATATTTAGTTTTACATTTCATAAAATTTTCTAACCATCGTTTGAAATTGTAGCTCCAAACTAAAATGCACATCGTTCGTAAATTAGGCCTAATAGCAGAATGTCTTGTATTAAAATAAATGAGGTATTGGGAAAATTTGTTTCTCAGAGATCTTTAATAGATTTTTAACCAAAGTTGTCTCTTTATTTATATTTTCAATTGAATGAATTAATGATGAATGAATGGTCAATGAAACAAACATAAGGTTAACACCACAGAAGTGTTAGCGCTACAGAAGCGTTATTTCCATGTCAACTATAATTTGCCTTACATCGCCACCTTGTGGTTGTTCAATCCGCAGCCAAGATGGTTTTTTTTTATCCATTTTCTAAATCCGTATATCATCATTAACCTACAAGCCATGAATCAAACAATAAACAAATCTGATTAGACTAAAGTCTAAAAGGATGAAGGAATGACATAAGACCTTGGCTCTTGAGAGTTGACTGAAAAGTGATAAGTGAAAAGAAAAAAACTCTGAATGCCACAAAGACAGACATCTCTACTGACATGATGGATATGCTGCTAATGAGCCCTTCAGCCCACAACCCAGGAAACAACAGGTGGCGATTAGAGGAGATAGATGAGAGTGTTTGGAAGCCTGGCTCTGAAAAACCATTCTGATAAAAGATTCATTACTGTTGCCGAGAATGGCAAGAGAAACTTAAAGAGCCAAACAAGCGAGAGAGACAAATGTATTTTCGTGATACTGCAAATTTAGGTCTAGAAGGGAGGTCTTCACAAATCACATTTCAATAGATTGTTTTAAAAATGTATTAGCCTGTAATATACTGATGTAGATTCTATATTGTGGTCTGTGGAAGACTGAGTGGAAATAGTTTGAAATAAACATTTACATCAACATTTTTAAACCATTTATATCATGAAAACAAAATAAATGTAAAGTAAATAGGGGATCAAAAAACTTTTTTTCACTGTTTATTTAAAAATGAATAAGAAATCCCAAAGGTAGCATCTGTCTGTAATCATAACTCACACATATTGTCAACACAGTAAAACAGGAGACTGATGAATGAAACAGCTGTTTTTTTTTCATAATAATAAGTAAAATCTAGAAAGTATTTATCCCTTTTCCTGCCCTCATAGTTTTCTATTTAATACTTATGTTTCATTTACATAAATTCTCACAGCATTTATCCTATTAATCAAACAGAAATATAATAATGTGCTTCAGTAGTAGTATAGGTTTGTGTATCAGAGTGCTTAAGACACTTTAAAGCTGTCTTGATGTGACTAGTCCTCTCGTAAATATGCATCTGGCACGTCTTCATCCTCCATTGCAGTGCTGAGAGCATTTTGAAATCTATCACTCTCTTCAGCTTTTGAGTCTTCGAGCTGTTTCTCAGCTTCCTGCATCTGCTGTCGAAGATGTTCCACCTGGGACTGTGTGAGCTGCAGATTGTTCTGTGCTATCACAGAAGCTTGGTCAGCCCCTGGTGAGGACAAGCATGGTTTAGCTTTTCTCCATATGGCTAAAAGTGCAATTAAACAAATGACCACCAAGTGGCAGCAGCTGTCAAATTTCAATAGATATCTACACTAAATCATACTTATTTCAAAGTAATATGATGTAAATTCATGTGCATTATGGCTCTGTAATAACTGACAAGAAAACTTCTTGTTGGCATGCCCTGTGGTGACAATAAAAAAAAAAAAAAATCAGTATATTCGGTTCTAATATAAAGGTTAATGTGACACTGAAGACTGGAGTAATGTCTGCTAAAAATGTACAGGCCTTTCAATAACACGAATAAATGACATTTTAACATACATTTAAAAAGATAAATTATTTTTAATGTAATATTTTATAGATCATAATATTTTAATCAGTAAATATGACTTCTTAAAAAAAAAACTATAATTTATAAAATAAAATTATATAATATGTGACCCTAGACCACAAAACTACGCTTAAGTGTCAATTTTTGGAAACTGAGATTTATACATCATCTGAAAAATGAATAAATAAGCTTTCCATTGATGTATGGTTTATTAGCATCGGACAATATTTGGTCGGGATACAACTATTAAAAAAACGGAATCTAAAGGTACAAAACGCTGCAAAAATCGCTTTTAAAATTGTCCATATCCTAATGATTTTTGGCATAAAAGAAAAAGGGTTAATTTTGACCCATACTATGTTTTTTTGGCTATTGCTAAAAATATACCGCAGCGACTTAAGAATGGTTTTCTGCTCCAGGGTCACATATTATATAATATAATAATAACACTGATATATTTTTTATTACTATATATATTAGGGGTGGTTAATCTGTCTGATTTCCCGATTCGATTCGATTACGATTATTGAAGTCCCGATTCGATTACAATCGATTTTCGATTATTAACGATTCTCGATTAGCGATTATTGATTTTCCGTTTCACAACAGTAAGTAGTAAACAAACTGTGTAAATCATTACTAATAAATGGTAGAAACAAACCGAATGCATGTAGCGGTTGGGATTTTCAGTTTTTTACATGCAGCAGGCACTCTGATTCCATGTATGGGGCACATATATATTATTCATATGACACACAAACACAAGTAGACAAGACCGGTTTAGTTCAAAATCTATGCCCCGTGTCACATCGCCTCTGCTTCTGCTATGAGCAGCGCGGCCAGATCTGCCTCGCGCACGCGCCGAGTGTGCACAGCTCGGACTACTGTCAGTGTCATTGCTACTCTCCACCTTGCCTCCTAACTGTCCTATGAATACTTCGACCTCGTCTAATATACCCAGAGGCATTAGACAAAGTCTCCACTACAATACTGTCACCGCGATTGCGGAGAGGTGCGGTCAGAAGACAAATATACATGTCTAGCGCGGAAAAAATCTCCCGCCTCGTCCCCGCAACAATAACACGCCTGCTAATTTCGCAATGAACATCCGACCCCTGCAAACATTGTTCACACTTCTGACATTTGGCAAAGGACAATTTACATTGGGCAAAGGATTCACCGTTTGTGCTTGGTGTAGGGCTATACTTTCACTTTTAGTATCACCGTCATCTTCTGAATGCAGATATTCCCCTTCAGAATCAGTGTCCGCGAATATAAGTCCCAACACTTCATTGCGGGTTTATTGAAGCTTTATTGATGCCATTAGATAATAATAATAATAATAATAATAATAATAATAATAATAATCTAATGCCAATACTCGCTGACGTTGACAACATTGGTCAGATAAAATGGCTCACTCTCACACTAGCTCCGCTTTTTTTCGCACTGATTCAATGCGCTCGCGAAGATTTTGTTAAGAGGAGCATGACGTTTTTTTGAGTCAGAGATTAAGTATTACATGTATGCGATCTGGTGCAGGGGAGGTCGCGTGAAATTTGACACCCTATTTGACAAAATCGGCCGTTTTATTCAGTGCCGTAACTCGACCCTGGCACCAAGAGGGCTAGAGCTCCTGCCATGAAAACCAAAATGAATCCACTCGCTTGCTTTGAGCCCAGATGGAGCTGGGTGGATCGGTTGGTTGCTCGTTCCTGTTTTTTCCATTTTACACACCTGCTCTGGCTGCTTGCTAACTGGAACTGGGCGCGTTCGTGACGTTCAACTCCCGGTATAAATTGTTCACAAAATAAAATAATGCAAAAAAAAAAAAAAAAAAATCGATTTTTGAAAATTTAATAATCGATTCATACTCGTCCATAACATAATCGCGATTAATCAATAATCGATTTTTTTCACCACCCCTAATATATATTAACCAAAAATCTTGATGTTCAGAAGGGGGGAGTGGGTGGTTTAACATAAAAGACTTAAATGCCTGTTCTAGAAAATGAAAGCTACCTGCATTGAAAGCCGCCTCTGCTGCCATCTTCGAGAGATCGATGGCAATCATCCAGCAGGATTCAAATCGTTTCAAATCATTTCTCCTCTCAGTTACCTAATTAAATGAAAATCAACTTTGCAATCAATTTAATTCAAAAGAATGTATATAACCAGGTTCACAAAAACACAACCACCACTAAATACAGCAAATGGTACTTCTAATTTGAAAGCTTGTGAACAATAACTCACTGTATTTTTCAAGTCATTACCTCCTTACGCCTACTAAGAATGAGCTGCCAGATTGCATCCTCGTCTGCAGAAGAGAGTTGGCTGATGGAAGCCACATAGTGCTCGTGTAGCCTCACAAGATTGTTTACAGCCTAGAGAAGACAAGTATGTCAGGTTTGTTTTTGCAATTTTTTATTAATCAAGAAAATGAAAACAAATATTCCTATAGTTTTGATTACCTTAATATAACCTGTTAAGGAATCAAGCAGAGCTAATGCAGTTTGTGAGAGGTAAGTATTAGCACTGTCTGTAACAAGAGATGAGGCTCTCCGCACCAGATCTTCATGGGTCAACTTTTCTGGTTTCTAAACAAGGCAAAGAGGAATAAGTGGTTAAGAGGTTTGTCGGATAATAATTTAGTGAAAAAAGAAGTTTTACATGCTGGATTATAACATCACTATGTAGAAGACTGAACTCACAAATATTAATGAACTCATGTAGACATTACTAGGTCATCACCATAGGCCATTCAATCAAGCTACCGGTATTTGATTAATATATATGTGCCAAGCTTTAATAGGCTACTATTAATAAATTGACATCCTATACAGATGTACTTGACTTAAGTTGTATAATGTATATGTTTCATGCTGTTTTATTGAAATGCTTTATATTTTACATAAATAACCTGCAGACTGAATCTCCATGTTAACATTCATGTTATGTTCTGGACATTTATACCTGGAGAGAATTTACTTTAATCCAAAAATGCTAGTAGTGTTATCACGATGGACTACAATTTACTGACTTTGCACACACATGTTGTAACAACTTTACAAATTATAATTTTTTTTAATCATTTTTGTACTTTTGGGGGCATGTTACACTTGTTATACTAGTGGCATCATGACCATCCTGCAAAATTGCTTATACATTTCTTGATATGATATTTATTATCAAATAAAGAATCAATCTTTTTGTGAATTTAAAAGTTTTTTTGTTTTTGTTTTTCAGTTAGCACAGGTATTGCATTTCTTTTTGGAATTAATTGTTTGCAGGCCTCATCTGAGCTTAAGTGCCTCAGTTTGTGAGTAAAAATATATTATTCACCAATATTATCCACAAAAAATACCTTTTTTTCACTTAAAAAACTAAGGTGCATAAGCTCAGATCAGTGAGGCCTACAAACAATCAATACCAAAAAAGAAATATTCTATATTAAAAGAAAACAAAAAGATAGAATCCAAGATTTGGTGACAATAAAGCATAATGTGAGATATACAATCAACATTTTAAAAGGGTATTTTTTTGACAGGAATTCAGGGAATATACTAAATTAGGTCTTTCAGTACAGCACAAAGGTTGAAAATGTCAAACCTGAAATTTCTGCGCTTTTGTGTACTAAATATTAGCAGCTATCACTATTAAAAAGTTGTCAATATTCCAACCACAGTATTAATGGCGCAGACCTGGATGAAAGGAACCGCACACAGAGCACCGGTGACACTCAGGCTCATCCAGTTCTTCCGGAGGAGTCTGCGGCTGCTCGGACAGGAGCTTCTGCTCCTCAGGGAAGCTGCACAGCTACACAAAACACAATGACAAAGCGCATGTCAAAAACAAATCACTCAGTTCAAGGACAACACGTCATATACACGACCGTTTAAACACATGAGGATTAAATAAAATAAGCTACAAAACGAAAATAAGAAAGTCATAATAAAACTAAAATAATAGGGTTAGGAAGTAACGTAACGTACAACAGCTGCCAAAGCATCTGAGCGAATCTACAGACGTTTGATTTTATTGCGACGGAACAGAAGCCACAAATATACTACAATCAGGTTTCATGAAATTAAGTACGTACTGAAGAATGAGACATTTAAAAATATTACACACAACCTCAATCCAACAGCAAACAGTTTCCTTCTGTACGCCGCCATACTTGTTGAGATTAAGAAATGAAATTCTCCCTCTATCGGTGCTGACGGAGTATTACACCCTCAGATCATGTTTAATAATAATGAGACTTATGAATATTTAAGAATATTTTATACATAGCGAATTACACTACTACTACTACTACTACTAGTACTGCTACTAGGTATTATAATAATAATAATAATAATTATTATTACTGATTATGATGATACTGCTTAAATGATAACCTTAAGAGGCCTATTCATTTTAATAAAATTTTATTTTAGCCTGTGGTTATTAAAATGTTTTGTCAAAAGAACCTAATGGTAAACATTACAAGATCCAATTAAAATGTTGGGTTGTTTAAACCCAACTTTGGGTCAAATATGGATTAACCCAACTCTTGGGAAACATTTTTACTCTTAATTTTTTTTTTTTTTTTTTTTAAACCTTTAAAAAAAAAGGTTAAACCAACAAGCATTTTTAGAGTGTTACACAGCATTGAATTTTGTGAATGATCTGTAAGTCTCTTTTTTCATATATGCATTCAGTTTTATTTTCTCTGTCTAGCAGTCAAAAGGCCTACTGCCATAACTGCCACAACCAGGTCTGCAGGTACACTTATTCTTTCAGTAATGCCATGAAAATTAGTTTTACAGGTACCACAATGTGTTTTCAGTTTACCCTTAGCACCCCTCTCATATTGCAACATGACAGTAGGCCTATATTATTTCTCTATTTTCTTTTTCTGAGTCAAGTAGTTTCTACATGCAGTTTTATGATTTAGGCCTAAAAATATACCAAAGATAGATTGTTATTTAAGTATCTAAGATTAACCTCTCATTAAAAATGTGTAAGTGAAGGGTAGGTCCTGAGGACTATTAGTATCTCATCTCTGTCAGTCTATGTGGAAATGCCTATTCCCAAACAATCGTGTAAAAACAAACATATTTTTCAGCACATAAATAATGAATTAACTTTGAGGCGAAGGGGAGTTCCAGTGGGGGTGTTTGTATTGATACACCAGAGCTTTCAAGTCACAAAAAAAATGCACTTCCTTTTCTTAAAAATCACGCAAGGGAAATATAATGATGTGTTTTGAAAATGGCAATGACATTTCATGAATGTCATCATAAGTTTTTTTTTTTTTTTTTTGGTAGTAATAGATCCTATCAAAACTTTTTGTCAATATTAATGACATTTCCAAAAAGGGAACTTAAAAGTCTGTTTAAAGCTTACTTGCCAATTATGAAATACTCTTCAAAGCTCTGCATTGTTTGTTTGTATTTATAAATAATATATTCTAATGAATGTTCATTTATTGTTAAGTTATGAACTATGAAAAAAATAAGGCACAAATGTAAGGTCGATAGCACAAACAGAATTATAAATAAATGTTTTATTTAATTATGTACACTCTAAAAAAAATGCTGTGTTAATAATAACCCAACCTTGGTTATTTGGCAACACAGCGCTGGTTAAATATTGGACAGAATACATGCTGGTCAACAATCAAATGTCGAATGAATCAATGAATCAAAAGTTGGTGATAAGTAAGACATGTTCCTGGATCAACATCTTTTGTTGATCCTGGATCTACATTACTATTAAAAAATACAGACTTAACCCAATCCCTACCCCTAAACCAACCTTACTTATACGTTATTCGTAAAAAACAGTGGAAATGCTAGCTGATTAACATGGGTGTAGAAGCACCTAAACCTGATTATAAACCTAAAACTGACATTTCCTGAAAAATAATCTCTCGGTTCTGGGACTCTGTGCTATCTTAGTTGGAGTTATCAAAGAAGTCATTTATGTTTATACTGATTATATGACTTAATTGAATGTGATGGAGTTTTTGCTTTTTAATGTTCATAATTCTTCTCAAATGTTTAAGTTCTCTTATATATGGTCTAGTACTGTATACTAGTAGTTTTTAATCATAGTAATCCTACTAACAGCACATACAAACAACACTACACTTATAAAAAGATGGAGAGCATCAAGCCAAAGCATGTGACCAAACAGAATATAGTGGGATATCTTCTGAAAAACATGGAGGAAAATGACTTGGGATCACACACAGGAACACCTTCACAGGTGCATCTCAATCCACCAGTGGTACAGTCTGATTGAGAGTAGATTTAGATTCAATAACATTAAACATTCAGAACAGTAGGACATAAATGTATTCACCATACAGTTGTTATAACACACTGACTGAATAATACTGCAGGCTACAGTGTTCTTCTAACTGCAAATCTCCAGGCTTGCATTTTCTTGAAGGCACAGAGAGAGAAAGATCAGAGAGCTGTCACAGCATCATACTTCCTGATGTTCATTCATGTTTAAACCAGTAATTATAACTGATAAAAAGGAAGAGATGATCGGTTCATGTGCCACTTGAGGTGCTTCAGCGATCTGTCAGAAAGTGACAGTGAAATCTGGTTTGAAAATAATGGTTTTATAGGAAAATAAGCCTATAAATTATTTTAATATGTAATAAAAAATATTTGCAAAAAATTATACAATACTGTCAATTGGGCAAAAGGTACTAATATGTAGGCCTATTTTAGATACTAATATGTACTATTAAAGTACTATATTTTTAAAGTTGCCACAAAAGTGATGCAAATCAATTAAAACATCACACTGTCTATACAGGACTGGACATGCAGTCAAAGTATGATATAAAAGATGATGTCTTATGTATTGGTAAACCTCAACAAATGACACCACTTGTATCCAATGCATTATAAGAGAATGTCAAATTTGTTTCTTGTGTATATAGTATTACATTCAATAAGGTTAAATATATGACTTCTATACATTTATCAGTATGAATGTGTGTATAATGTATATGATCAATTCACAGTATGCCCATCTTAAATCAATATTACTGTACATCACTGCTGCAAAGTGTAGTGTGATCAAGGCCTAACAAAGGCTGAATTTAATCAAAATAAATCAGATGTATTCAAATCAGAAATATTACTAATAGGCTGATAGAATAAATTGCGCAGATGCATTGAAAAGGAGATACTGCTGCATTGAGTCAAACAGTATAGATAAACTCTTTTAACACACACAGACAAGAAACTGTTCATAGACCTTTACTGGTATAAAACAAAGTAATGATGGAAAGATGCAAATCAAATACTATACAATGTTACAGAGCATTGAGCAACAGCTATGGTGTAAACTCTCGTAATTGCATAAGAACAGTAAAAGGAAAGGCTACAAAGCTTGCTCAAACACATTACATGAGTTTTGTTGATGAACATAATAGAC
Organism: Carassius auratus; assembly: GCF_003368295.1. Taxonomy (NCBI): domain Eukaryota; kingdom Metazoa; phylum Chordata; class Actinopteri; order Cypriniformes; family Cyprinidae; genus Carassius; species Carassius auratus. The sequence continues at coordinate 15,255,445 of NC_039263.1, read as the reverse complement.
ATGCTGCATTAAAATGCTTTAATTGTTGCACATTTATTAGTTTGATTTTATCAGTCTAGACTGGAAGCTTGAAAGTAAACTGTAAAATTTCAAACAGTTTTCATAATACAGTACAAAATTAAACAAACAGACAACAAACATTTCAAATCTCATATATGTGGTCATTGCACTGGCAAATATTGTGACAGGTTAAATATCTTTGTATAATACATGCAATATTTTAGTGTGGTTGATCTCCAATATCTCATCACAATACAGAATCACATATTTAGCAATTCTAGAGATTTTTAGATAACATTCTAATAGATTTTATACAGTATTTAGGTTTTTTATTAGTCTCCTCCAACTAAGTGTATATCTGTATTACAACTATTGAGCTTTTTGAAACCAAAAGTGAAGTAGTATTTAAATAAACAGCTGAAGGCCTGATCTCTCAGACCATATATAAGAGGACTTAAACATTTAGGGAAGATCAAAAACACTACAAAGCAAAAATACATTACATGTAATGAAGTTATATAGTCGGTATACACATAAATGACTTCTTGGATAACTCCAATTAAGATAGAAGCAGCACAGAGTCCCAGTTGTATTAGATGCAGCAGAACAGTCTTGTTGGCTTTTTTGGCCGACGCTTTATCACTGGAGGCAGTTTTAGCCACAGCTGCTATAGAGGCATAAGTAAAGATAATAACAAAACATACTAACACAAAAAATATACATGTGAAAGCTATTTCAAGTTTCTTATAGATCTGAAGTCGGAAAAGAGTGGTTCTTGAACAGAATAAATTCATCACTGTGTTTGTAGAATCAATAGCATAGAAAATAATCATCTCAGACAAGCACTGAATCAAACCCATCATCCATACAACACCGATAGCTATGTGAATTCTTCTGTAGCTGGTGATTTTTGGATGTCTGAGAGGAAAGCAGATGGCCACATACCTCTCCAGTGACATTAAAGCCAGATTTAGTAAGGCTACCTGATAGAGAGCTTGTGCAGCCGCAAGCAGAGCGATACAGAGATTTTTCATTATAGTAATCCTACTAACAGCACATACAAACAACACTACACTCATAAAAAGATAGAGAGTATCAAGCCAAAGCATGTGACCAAACAGAATATAACGGGAAGCCTCCTGAAAAACTGTCTTTTTCCTCAAGGTGAAGATCATGACCCCGTTGACATAGAGGAAAATGACACATGGAGTCACACACAAGAAAGTTTTCACTGGTGCATCTCGATCGAGCAGTGATACAATCTGAGAGAGGTTCAACGTAGAACCATTAAAAGCCGACATATTTAAAAAAAATAAGACATGAAGATGTTGACCACAGATGTTGGTATAGCACACCCACTCAGAATAACACTGCAATCTACAGTGTCCTTGTAACCTCAGATCTCCAGGCTTGTGTGTTGCTGAAGCCACGGAGAGAGACTGATCAGAGTGCTGTCACAGCATCACAATTTAAAAATGGTTAAACTCATTAAATCATGTACGTGTTGAATCCCAGTGGCTGTTTAGTGTGTCTGTGGGGGCGGATGGAAAGGGGAGGGTTGTGTCTGTGTGTGTTCCAAAAAAATAAAAAATAAATAAATGAATAAAAAATATTACAAAAGCATGTGTTGTGTTATTTTAGGACCATTTACTTGTCTTGCACTAAAAAAAACAAATATATATAAGTTTGGGTTGTGAGTGGCTACAAATTCATTACAAATACATTTTTTTTTAAAATAAACAACTTAAATATAATTAGTTAATAGTTACTTATTTCCATTAACTCAGTGTTGTTGGTTGAACATAATTTCAACTTAAAAATGATTGATGCAAAGTATTGCATACATTTTGTTGAGTCCAAACATTTTTTTTAGAGTGCAGCACCCTGTTGCTATTATTTTAACAGTAAAAAGTGCTTAACATTTTGACAAATTTGATTTGTTTTGGTCATTCTTCATTCTACCCATACAATAAATTATGCAAATATTTTTCATTTTTAAGCAAAACTCAGAAAAGCATGGATAAAGAGGGCATGAAGTGGAAATTGGTATCAACTTTTCAACGGGGATCCAAGTATAGAGCAATACTCTAATGGAACTAGACGGCTGAAATCAGTCACACCTCTACTTTCTTCCAAATAATGCACATTTCATTCATATTATTATAAATACAGGCCTATAGTTCCAGCACATTTTCGTTTATATTAATTATAATTTAAATCAGACTACTTTTCCAATTGTATTTCTTAAACCATCATCTCAGACGTTATGTCAAAATGTTATGGAGTTTAAAATCAAAAAATGACTTTCTGTTACAGAACAGGGCATTGATTTCCTATCCACTGTAGAGGACATCAGGACTTAAATCATGTTTATCAGGCATTTTGGGACACACAACAAGTGAATATGCCAATAAATTATACATCAATATTCCTATGAAATAGTAGATATTAAAATGTTGACAATTCTTACTCCAATTATTACACTTCTTTTTTCATTAAATGTTGCTCCAACACATTAATATGGAAATTAGATAGATACATTGCATTGAATGGGAATATTAGGCTAATGTATGGCCATTTTATCCACATATTGCATAAATTAAACGGTGTATCAATTAATTCTGTTATATCTTTCATAAGATAGTTGAGAATCATCTTAATACAAATTTTGGTTTAAAAAATCCTGAAACCAAAAAGTTATTGGTGATTGAAAAAAAAAAAAAAATCCCATGGATTTTGCCTATATAATATCATGTCATTATATTTTTTAAACAACTGACTCCTAGAGTCAACAACAGAGGACATGGCATAACATTAATAAAATATAAAAAATTTTTTAGTTTTTTTTTTTTTTTGCCATTTGTTTCTTATGTTTAACAATGTGATGACATAAAAAAAACTAAATTAAAACTTTTTTTTTTTTTCTGGGTCTCAGGAGGATATAGCGTGTGATATTTTGGAGCATCCTCTGCCACTGGATTCTCTTTAGTGTGTTTTCACATTTGTGTGATGAAGAAGTTGTGCTATTTAGAATATTTATTCTGTATTTTATTAGTATATTATTCTTAATATTTTATAATATTGTTGCTCTCTGCTCTTGTTAATTTTTTATATATCTAATTATATATATTTTTGGCACATTTATGCATATAGTGTATATTTATTTAAGTTCTGATAACTTATACTGTCATATTTTGTGCAGAATTGTGTTCATTGTCTTTTGGCAATGTTAGAGGTGGAGATGGTGCAGCTTTAAAAATGTGTTTCCTGTTGTGATTGCAATAGTTAAATAACTGGATTCTCAAATGTGTTTTTCAAATGTTCTAATGAAGGATGTGTTCAACTGAGAAGTATAATTTTATATTTCACTCATGTTGTTATAATAAAATATAACTGTTTGTGCAGAGTTTTGTGGGGTTTGAAGTAGGTCTCACCCAGGGTGTAATTCAATGTAGAACCACCACTGCGGTCAGGGGTCAGGTATAGGGCATCATTTTCACTACATGGTTTTAATGATTTAGAATGGGTAGTATAAAAAAGCCCATCATTTTAGAAAAGCTTTTGTTCTGAGACCTCTTTCTCCATTGTATAGGCAAACATCACTGTGGGTGACATGACCAATGAAATCTTTAGAACTGGCTGTAAGGTGGCGTCTTTTGTGCTCCATTGGTTTCGGAAAAAAAATCAGGCAGTGGCTTGTAAAGTTCTGATGTGGCTTAATGCAAAACACACACACAGACACACACACACACGCACACACAAACATGGTCCACTTGCCAGATCATGTGCCAAACATGCAAACAAACCAGTTTATCTTTTTTTACAGGTTTAAATGATTTAATTTACACGTTTCATGCAAAAGCTAGTTTGTAATGCTAGTATTGTAAATGTGTTGCCATGAAAAATGAAAAAATTATAAACTGAACTGCAGTGCTTATAAAACATATTCCTATGTTAGCAAGAAAGAAATGTTTGACTAAGTTGTCAGTAACATTGACACAGTATTTTATTTTTCTTATTGTTAAACCTTTAAAAAGGCTGTTACTTCCGAACCCAGTTTGATGTTACATATGTTCCATAAAATTACAAACAAAATATCAAAAGAACCTCAGAATTAACTGTGATTATGTTTGTTACATGGCCAGAAAGGGTGCAAAACATTAACTAATAAAAACAACACTTGCATAGCCATATCTGTGGTCGTGCACTGGAAAACATTGTTTGTTAAATATACTTGCAAGTTATTTTTCTATTGCTGAACTTCTCTTGCTCATTGTGTAAGTTAATATTTAGCAATTATATACACATATGTAGTGAAAAGATAGTGACAATATATTATTTACTAAAGCATTTTAGATAACATTTCAATAGCCATCAGATACATCTGCTATTTCTCAACCACCTGATACTAAATGTATTTCTGTTTTACAACTGTTTTTCCTTTTGAAACCAAAAGTGAAGTAGTATTTAAATAAACAGCTGAAAGCCTGATCTCTCAGACCATATATAAGAGGACTTAAACATCTTGGAAAAATCATAAACACTACAAAGCAAAAATACATCACATTAATTGAAGTCATATAGTCAGTATAAACAAAAATGGCTTCTTGGATAACTCCAACTAAGATAGACGCAGCACAGAGTCCCAGTTGTATTAGATGCAGCAGAACAGTCTTGTTGGCTTTTTTGGCTGACGTTTTGTCACAGGCGGCTGTTTTAGCCACAGCTGCTATAGAGGCATAAGTAAAGATAATAACAAAACACACAGACATGAAAAACATACATGTGAAAGCTATACCAAGATTCTTGTAGATCTGCAGCCTGAAAAGAGTGGTTCTTGAGCAGAACAAACTCAGTGCTATGTTTGTGGTATCAATGGAATAAAAGACAATAATCTCGGACAGGGATTGAATGCAGCTTATCATCCAAATGACACTGATGGCCACGTTAGTTCTTCCGTTAGTGGTGATTTCTGCATGTCTGAGAGGAAAGCAGATGGCCACATACCTCTCCAGTGACATTAACGCCAGATTCAAGGTGGAGACCTGATAGATAGCTGTCGCAGCAACGAGAAGCACAAGGCAGACAATTTTCATTACAAAAACCCTACAAACAGCGCACACAAACAACACTACACTCATCACAAGATTAAACGTGTCAATCCAAAGCATGTGTCCAAACAAAATATAGCGGGATGCCTCCTGAAAAACTGTCTTTCTCTTTAAAGTGAAGATCATGACCCCGTTGACATAGAGGAAAATAACACATGAGGACACAGACAGAAATGTTTTCAAATCTTGATGCAACGGCAGTACAATCTGAGTGATGTTAGATGCAGAATCATTAAACGTAGACATCATCAACAAGATTATAAAGCACTGAATAATACTGCAAAAGTCCTTAAAGTAGCAAATCTTCTGGCTTGTGTCAGTGCTGTTGTTGAAGACACAGAGAATGATCAGAGACCGTCCCACTTTTATTATCATTGCAAAGTAGCTGTCATTAACTACGTATGAAACCCCAGTGGCTGGTTTGTGTACTTGTCAAAATGCCTGTTAAAAAAAAAAAGAAATAACCCTTTGTTTAGTGCCTGATTAATAGTATAACGTAAAAATAGCCAACCCCAATGGTTTATATTTCTTGGTTTGTTTCTGTCTTTGCAGTTATAATACAGGCTGTGTATTTACTTACATTTCTTCATGTTCACAATTGGGAAAAACACACTGTCACAGTGGTCGGAGAGCCACTTAATGGAATTAATATTTTGAATATCTTGTATATTAATAGAGTACTTTAACTCTTGGGCGGCCCTCATTTGGGAGTCATACTTAGTTTTGTCATGGTCAAAAGTGACCGGACACCTGAAATGTAACTTTTTTGCCCCCCAGTAAAATCAATGGAATATATTTTTATTCAATAATATTTGTTCTTTTTTATTTTGTATTTTGAGATTATTTTAAGGCATTAATGAACATTTATGCAATGAACATTTTTTCTCATTAAAAATTGTTCTTTTTTTTTCTAATTGTTCAAAATTATCTTTAGATTAATGTGGTATTTCAGATTTAAACAGAGCCTAGGCCTTTAAAATACATGTTTTTGAAGATTTTTTAGCACCACCTGGTCAGAACAAAGAAAGGAAAACATGTAAGCGCATGGTGGAACCACTTATTGCCAGTATAGGAATCTATAGAGAGATTCATGAATTCCCTTATTTTTTTTAGACATAATTGCTTACTCATATTAAGTAGTAGAATTGAATATATATTAATACATTCTAAAGAGTACTTTTTGTATAGTTTTAGTAATTTGTTTTGTTATAAATAATGATTTCATGCGTTATTTGCATTAACGTTTTTGCATTATGATTACAATCAAACCTGAATATTATGTTAGAAAGAGAACACAAATTTTTCGTTTTTGGTAACCTTTTTTGATTTTTAATTTAATTTTAAAAATGCAGTTCATTCAAAAAAATTATAGTTAAAGTAAACATTTTGCAATGAACATCTATTTTTGTAAAATGTCAGTGAACACTAACAAAAGGAAGGAATAGTAATCAAACAGAAACAACAATAACAAACAAGCGCAAGTAACAGGAAGCATTAAAAAATGAAACGGTAAATAAAAAAACATAAATAATAAAATAAAATAAGAGTTATAAATACTATTCTAACTTTATCCTTTGCGGGCTACTATGTAACTGCTGTGTATACTAACTACTATAAGTGTATATTACCTGCTTACAGAATATCAGCCTTTAATCTTACTCTCTCTTTCTCTGTGTGTGTGTGTGTGTGTGTGAGGTGTGTGTGTGTGAGCTTGTTTATGTGGTTAACGAGGACACAAATTTGTATAATGACATAGGTATGACACAGGTATTACAATGAGGAGGTGGTTTATGAGGACATTTTTAGTGTCCCCGTAATTCAAAACGCTTATAAATCATACAGAATTAGTTATTTTGAAAATCCAAAAATGCACAAAGTTTCCTGTGAGGGTTAAGTTTAGGTGTAGGGTTGGGGTAGGGCAATAGAAAATACAGTTTGTACAGAATAAAACCCATTACGCCTATGGAGAGTCCCCATAAACCACATATACCAACATGTGTGTGTGTGTGTGTGTATATGCAAAAGAGACAGACAATGTCTATCTTTTGCACTCTGGATATGTAATTTTTGATCTAGTCATTTTATTTCACATTCATAAAATGTTATAGTTAATTTGTTTGTGTGTGTGGGGGAGATAGAGTGAGAGAGAGAGAGAGAGAGAGAGAGAGAGAGAGACAGAGAGAGAGAGAGAGACAGAGAGAGAGAGAGAGAGAGCATTCCATCAACTGTCAAGGGTTGTGAGATTTGATGACAAGAGAACAAGGGCTGCAGGAAAGCAAAATGACAAACAGACACCTGTCTGAGAGATTTGGGAGACTTACATTTATGTACAGTCCTTGGTCATGAGAAACACCTGGACAAGCAAATAGTGAATGGAATGATGCATGGCCCTCAGGAACATGTTGGTCCATGCCTTTTTTTATTTTTTTATTTTTATTATTTTACTAATGCTCTTGGCACAGAGCTCCTGCAAAAAAGAAATATATTAATAAAAAATACACACAACTCTTGTCAGCTGATGAAGCATGATTGCTTTCAGTTTGATATACAGTTTCAGGTCAGAAAAGTCTTCAGTTATGTAGTTAAACCACCATTAATGTTAAATGACGTAGTTTTTTTTCCTTATTTAGGCCTTTATTACAATGTATAACAAGGGAAAAAAAGCCTGTTTTACATAGGCCAGATCATATGCAACAACAGTGCGCAGGTGATTTGTACCATAGCACTATGCCAGCAATCAAGTGGTCAATAGCAAGACTTTATTTTCTTTCATTGTTTTATTTTCTACAATAACAGGGAGTTTAACAGTAAATCAGGCAGTAAATGCATTCATATACACTCTTTAAGAAAAAAAGATACAAAGCTGTCACTGCGGTGGCACTTTCAAAAGGTAAGCGTACAGCATTAAGAGACTAATATATACCTTTTGGGGGTAAATAATGTACAAAATTCATGCACTTGTATTTCACTTCAGAGTTTAAAATTAAAACCCTCGTAAAACTCTATCCCATATTTGTGATTTTATTCAGAGATTTGTTCTGACAAACATTTGAACTAATCTCTATGTTAGATGCAATTATTTTAATCTGGTTGAACTCCATTATCTTATCACACAAGATCATATTTTGCAGTTTTAGATAATAATCTTTTTGTCTCAATAAAATGAAAGACAATATTATCAACTAATGCATTTTAAAGAACATTGTAACATCAATTAGATAGTAAACTATATTTTACAACCTCCTGCTACTAAATGTATCTCTGTATTACATCTGTTTTGCCTTTTGAAACCCAATGTGAAGTAGTATTTAAATGACGAGCCAAAGGCCTTGTCTCTCAGGCCATATACAAGAGGACTTAAACATCTTGGGAAAATTATAAAGACAACAAAGAAAAGATACATTAAGTTTACCAAAGTATTATAGTCAACATGAACATACATTGCTTCAAAAATGGGTTCCAATAAAAGGGATATGAGACCAAGAACCATTTGTAACAAATGCAGCAGAACAGTCTTGTTAGCTTTTTTGGCCGACGCTTTATCACTGGAGGCAGTTTTAGCCACAGCTGCTATAGAGGCGTAAGTAAATACAATAACAAAACACACAGACACAAAAAATACACAAGTGATAGATATTTCAAGTTTCTTATAAATCGGAAGTCTGAAAAGAGTGGTTCTTGAGCAGAACAAATTCATAACTGCACTCGTAGAATCAATAACATAGAAAGTAATCATATCAGAGAGGGGCTGAATCAAACCCATCATCCAAACAATAGCAATAGCCATTTTAGTTCTTTCAGAAGTGGTGATGTCTGCATGTCTGAGAGGAAAACAGATGGCTATATACCTCTCCAGTGACATTAAAGACAGATTCAGCACAGAAACATGTAAGAGGGCTGTTGTAGAAATGAGAAGAAAAAGACAGATATTTTTCAGAATTGACATTCTACTGACAGCACATATATACAACACTACACTCATAAATAGATTAAGCGTGTCGACCCAAAGCATGTGACCAAACAGCATGTAGCGAGGCATCTCCTGGAAAACAGTCTTTTTACTCAAGGTGAAGATCATGACCCCGTTGACATAAAGGAAAATAACACACGGGGTCCCAGACAAGAACATCTTCAGTGCATTTTGATCCATCACTACAGTCTGAGTGATGTTAGCTTGAGATTCATTCAAATTAGACATCTAATATAAGGCATGGAGATCAAATTGACCCACAGATGCTGTTATTAAATACTGGTCCAGAATAATACTGTAATGCATTAAATCCTTCCTTCATGCTGCAGATCTTGAGTAGGGCTTTGCCACTGTTGTTGAAGTCACAGAGAGAATGATTGCTGAGTGCCACTAGAACATCACATTTTAAATACCATTTTCCAATATCTTGTCATAAGTTACGTATTGAGTCCCTCTGGCTGGTTTGTGTGTGTGTGTATGTGTGTGTGTGTGTATATGTGTGTGTGTGCATGCATGAGCTGTTAAAAGTTGTATGTTTGTAATAAACAAATTCATCCGTAAGAATTATAACTATAAAAATCTATCAACATTTGTTTAGAACTGTTTAGAATGCATTTGTTTTGTACAAACTTGAAGGTTTTCACTTCACAAGATGTTAATTGATTATATTTGAGTATATTTTCAGCAAATTTAAACCATTTGAGGAAACTGGGAGCATTAAGAATATTTATGAATACTTATGTTCTTCACTGGTTAAAGGTTTTTTATGGAACCATTTAGACAGAAAAGATTCTTCTATCTATGGCATCATAAAGCATCTTTCAAGAAGGCCAACTAAATTTTGTTCAGTCACTATAATGGCTTCTTTTCTAGGCCTCAGAACGGTGTCAATAGTCCTCCTGCAGGCCTCTTTCATTAGTACAGATAAACTTATGCTTGCCTAATAATTAGTAGTAATGGTAGAAGTAGAAACAAAGTACACATTCACACCTGCTGTGTCTGAGAGAAACATTTTTTAAGTCTTCAAGTTTGATTTGATTTGCCTAATGTAATATATATACTAAAATGTATTTGAAATACATTTATTTCATGCTAATATACTACAAATACATTTACATAGTTATGCACTTTATAAAAATACCCTGCAGTTGTATTTTTTTTTTTTTACTGGTGTATGTAAAGTCTGCTAAATTGTAACAGCTAATTTTGTACTCAATGCACTTTAATTGTGTAGATATAGTTTTGAAGTCCAACTACAGATATAATGGGCTATATTTGATTGTGTTAAAGAGGAACTATTGCAAGTATACTTTAGGTACACTTTAAATATCTTGCATTTAAAGACAGATATACAATCCTTATTAATAATGGCATTAAAACACATTTTAGACTTAATATTAAGAAATGTGCATTGTGAACAAGTTTAACTGTGATTTTTATATCAGTAAGTCCTGACCGATAAGTCAACAAATGTTAATACATTTGAATATAATACTCTTATATTATATTTATAATACGCTAATGTGCTTCAAAATAGGATATGCACTTATGGTGTTGGTATGAACTATCATAACCACATCATGTCAGTCTTAGAGGTTACATCAGAATCCACTCACACACAGTCCCTTGTGTTTCCATTAAGAGTCTCATTAAATATTTACTATTTGTCTGTGTTTTTGTACAAATGTGGTCTCTGAGGCTTTGAGATGTGGCGTTGATGTCTACCTGAGGTGGATACTTTGGGCCACAGAGAGAAGAGAACCTTATGTTTTGCACATGTTGTTATTGAGTACGCCGTGTAAACATCAAAGTGTTAAAAAAACATGACATCTTCAGGGGACGTTCTAAGAAGGTGATGTGTAGTGACAGACATGCAATGAAATGCATTTAACTCTCCATTTGTCAAACAAAATACTAATGTTAAGAGCTAAGTAACAAAGTTTTCAAAAAGATAAACATGATCTATAAAACCTTTTTGTTCTTCACTATGCACATGAACATGCTATGCATATAACTATTCTTACATGTGAAGCATTCTAGCCTACTTTAGCCAACAGAAAGAAAAAATAAATGAACATTTAAACAGTTATAATGTTAATGTTAAAATGAACTGCCCCCCCCCCCAAGTCAAGTCAGGTCACCTTTATTTATATAGCACTTTAAACAAAAAAGATTGTGTCAAAGCAACTGAACAACATTAATTAGAGGAAAACAGTGTGTAAATAATTCAAAATGACAGTTAAAGGCAGTTCATCATTGAATTCAGTGATGTCATCATCTCTGTTCAGTTTAAATAGTATCTGTGCAATCATTTGCAATATCGCTGTACATGAAGTGACCCCATCAAGCCAGAGGCGACAGCGGCAAGGAACCAAAACTCCATCGGTGACAGAATGGAGAAAAAACCTTGGGAGAAACCAGTCCCCCAGTTGCCCAAGGCAATTCCTGGCATATCAATGCATATATGTGCTTTCAAAAACAGTATCATAGCTATTAAATATCTAATGATTTTAAATCTGTATTCAAGGCAAAAAGAGGTCATAAAGTGGTGTCTTTGCTTTAAAATCAAATTAGTATCATCTTAATTAAAGCGATGAAGGATTTTGAGAAGTCTGACTGTAATCAATGCTGGGTACTACTGTAAGGTTAACCCTGCCTGCTTTAACAACTGAAGAGCGATAACAATACGGTGCTTCTTCCTCGTTGCTTGCAATGCAACACAAGCAGGGGCCTCTAGATGGCAGCAACAAACCTTGTCAAACTAAAACTATCCACCAGCACAGAGCACGAGGAAGTGAGTTGCTAAGGAAATCCTCCCTGACGACCGGAAGGCGCTGTAAACAAGGAACAAGGCTGGATCAGCGTTATCAGCTCATTGCCGCGTTGCCGATCAATGACTCGAATGTGGTGATTGTGGTACGCGTGTGAATTGAAACTGTTCCTCTTTGTTAAACGAGTGCAGATGGGTTGCTAGTGAGCTCCCGTTAGCGATCTGCTAGTTTGAATTTACACTAGTTACCATGTATCTGCAGAAAGACTCAACTTAAACCTTAAGGCTGTTATCTAAACCTGTTTAAATACATCTACAGACCCTGTTACGAGTTTTCAAAGTGTATGTATAGCTGAGACGTATGATATTTATGATGTTTGTCAATGATAAAGATACAGTATGAATTATCAATCACAAACATGTAACGTTAATTTATACAGAAACGGTTAAGATATATGTTGGCGCAGAAAAGAACGATTTGTCAGAAAATGCATGAATCTAAATATAGATGAATAGTGTTGTATGCTAATAGAGTGTATGACATTGGTTATATAGTCATTTGGACTGATGGATGTGATAACTAACATACTACATATTGATATTTCAGGACTCTTATGGCAGAATTGCATGTAATTGGACAGATCATCGGGGCCACCGGATTCCCACAGAACAGCCTCTTCTGCAAATGGGGTGTACACGCAGGTATCCTTTTTATTTTCGTATAAAATATTTTATACTCTTTAAAAAAAAAAATAATAATAATAATAATGTACACACCCCTACAGGGATGTCGTGTTAATAAAAAAGTAGAGGAAATAGAGGGAAATTTTATGTATGCAAAATCATTGCATTTGAATAATTTTGCATTCTCTCCCAAAAGAATTGCTCTCAAAAAAAAAAAAAAAAAGAGAGAGAGAGTTTTGTGAGAGAACACAATGTTTCATGGGGAACACACTTTCAAAAGGTAACACAATTTTTTGGTGAGAGAACATGATCACTTTGAGAAAAAAAAAATCATCCCATCTCATAGTTTTTTTTTTTCATCTCCATATTCACTTATGGGGTTTGTACAGTGGTGACTGAAAAATACTGGTCTTATAGATAATTATTGTGTTTGTCTTGCATTTCGAGGTGTGAAGAATTATTTATGTTTTTAATTTTGTGAATTTAAATTTAATTTGAGACATCTCAAAGGTTGCATTAATATGAATTACTAAAACCTTTTTCACCTTTTTTTGCCATTTAGGAGGAGCATGGAGACTTCTTTCTGGTCTGAAGGAAGGCCAGACTCAGGTGGACATGCCTCAAACTGGGGACATGGCATACTGGAGTCATCCCATTGATTTGCACTACACTACTAAGGGCCTACAAGGTATTCATCTTGTATTTTAGTGACAAAGAAAGAGTTTATAATCACTTAAGCATGATTTAAAATATAGAGGTGTTTTTCCACCTGTAGGATGGCCAAAGCTTCATCTCCAGGTGTGGCATCAGGACTCTTTTGGCCGATGCCAACTGTATGGTTATGGTTATATCCACATACCATCAAGCCCAGGACAGCATCGTCTGCAGTGCGTGACATGGCGACCGCTGGGATCCTGGCAGGATCAACTTGCTGAGATGTTTGTTGGAGGAGGTCCACAGCTGCGCTCGCCAGATCTCATTTACAGCGGCGCAGACAGATACAGACTCCACACTGTTGGCATGGGCACAGTTGAACTAGAGCTGTGTGTTATTCTGCGCCACTTTGACAGATACGGTGTGGAGAGCTGAGAACGGACAACAGGTTGTCATATATTTCAGGTCTATGATATATGGAGTGGAAAAGCAGGTAAAATATTTTGGTATATTGAGCAGGAGGTCGTAATATAGGGTGTGTATTAATGTAAGTGTTACATGTCATACAAAGAGTTGAGTGAAATGGTGATTGATAGATTTATCTCTACAGACTTTTGTGCTTTGGATCTCAAAGAATACTTTTGTATTTCATTTTGTACACTTTGTATGTTTTATAGAATTCTATTTTGTGTTGATGCAATTCAGTTTATTGGCAGTTTTCAAAACTTACATTAAAAGAAATAATAAAAATAAAAATAAATAAATAAACATGACGCAGTTCATAGCATCAGTACGGTTTTATTTCTTCATAGATGTAGACACATCTTTCAGTAATATTTTGTAGCAGGCTCTGTGTTACGTAGATAGCGAGAATCAGCTCTTTGTCACATTTTGCTCATTTCCTGTGTGGAGTTTCAAACTGTTTTAGTGAGACTTAAAAAAGACAAGGGCGTGTAAGATCACAGCTCATTTTTGACACACACTCTGTATAAATCAACTTTTCTAAAAGGGTGTTTTTACCGTCCTGTTTCAGAATTGTTTTGAAAGGGCGTTAAAGAGTATTTTACTGCACTGTTTTGCATCTTGCTTCTATTGAGGTTCATCAGTTCCTCTATAAAACTCTTGTTTCTTAATATAGAAGAAAGAAGGATGGGGGAGGGTGTTTTTTTTTTTAAGTTGATGAGAGTGTAGATGTCCTAATTTTTAGTACCTCTGCTAATTTGTTGTTTAAAAACTTTCTGTTTTCTTCTAAGGGTTGAAAGTAGGATACCTCCTTTGGGATTTGAGTCATCATTCTGTAAACACGAGATGTGGAAGATATTCTAACAGATGAACTGCAGCCCTAGCATAATTTCGGAGTTGTGCCATTTAACTGTTAGCTTAACATACCCAACTAACCTCATTAATTACTTGGTCATTAAACATTTTTTACATACAAAACTTTTGAAAAATATACTTTAAATAATGAATAATAACACATAACATAGCAGTATCCTAAAGGCCACAATGTACATGTGTCGAAGTTTAGCACAACAGCAGAAAACATTTCCATGTCATAGCAGGTGAAGTCCCAGAGCACACCCACCTATTACACTATATAGCTACTTTACTTGAAGTTTATAGTATAAATCGTTCTAATTCTTTGAAAATGGTGAATCCATGAATTCAAACTACAACGATAATGATGCAGAAGATCAATATAATAGGAAGAACTTTCAGAACGTTTTACTTTTTTCTAGCTGATTAGCAATACGAACATTGATCTAAAGGAAAATCTTTCATAACATCTTTTTTTGTTTTGTTCTAAATGTTTAATTCTTCAGTGGATGGCAATAACCAGCTGACTCCAGGCATATGAATCCATCATGAGATAAACTAAACCCCTTTGACTCACATATTGTCCACGGTTTGGGTTAAATCTACAGGGGAAACTACTGTGATGCAAAGGAAGTGTTGTGTCATTTGGTTAAACTGTGCTGCTTCCTTTTCCCTTTTTTGTCATTCCTTGAGTTGAGAGCAAACTAAGTGTTTTCAGAACAAGGGTACGGCAAACGAAAATAACTACTACCTTGAACCTCAAATACTTGTATTTGTTTGTTCCTGTTGAACGGGACCCAAGGAACCATTGAAGTTATTGAATGGAAACTGTACTGTAAATGGAGCATGGTGGCTTGCAAGGACATCTATTGTGTACTTTCGGTGGACTTCTGACTTCTTAGGTGAGTTTTGTTTGTTTTATTTCAGATCGATTGAGTCTGTTTTGCCAATATGGGCATCAGTATCTCTATGATGTTTGGGTTCTGATTCAGGCCGTTGGGTTTGAGGTAAAGAAGACACCCCCAGCTCACGCTGTAGCAATGCTAAATTGACGCCAGCATTGTATCTAGAAGTGCTCAAGACCTCTAATTTCAGTAACCATCTAGTGCCACATTCAAAGACTCAACGTAAATTCCAGCGAAGCTGACTATGAGAGCGGAGTGTTTATTACTGGCATTGCAATGCCTGTTGGGATTTGTGCACTATTGCGGAGCATTGTCAACATGCAGTCCTTTAGACCTGGAACTAATAAAGAGAAAGCGCATCGAAGCCATTCGAGGACAGATTCTCAGTAAGCTACGACTGTCTAAAGAACCAGAAATTAGTGAGGAAGAGGTGATAGATATCATCCCAGCAGAACTCATCTCAATATACAACAGCACTGTGGAGCTAAATGAGGAGCAGGCGGCGAATCCTGTACACCAACCTATAGAAGATCCTGTAGAGGAGGAATACTATGCTAAGGAAGTTCACAAGTTCACCACGTTAACAAGTGAGTGGGTCTGTTGTTTCTCTATTGTCTAGTCTGCTGATTATTGAATGATTAACAGTCTCTTACTTTGTGTTATGGCTTAAATGCCATGTGCCTGATGATTTCCTCAGAGAATTTAGGGCGTGTGCAAATTATCTGACCACAAACAGGAAGGAAGGCTGCTAAGTGAATGCTAATGAAGTTACTCAGATCCTGGATTTAGAGTTCCTTGGTAAACTACCGTATCGCTTGATTCCAAACATCTCTTAAAACCTTATTTGGATGCAAATGACACCAGTTGTTTAGGGAGATTTTGTTGTTTGGTGTCTCAAACAAACTTGCAAAACCACAGACAATGACAACAGTCACTCATTTTGAGGTTTCCCATGCCTACAGCAAACATTTAAATTCACACACACACACACACACACATTTACCTAGCTATCTAAATGGGGACATTCCATAGACGTAATGTTTTTTATACTGTACAAACTGTATATTTTATTGGCCATATATTCTACGCCAACCCTACACCTAAACCTACACCTTACAGAAAACTTTCTGAATTTTTAAAATAATAAAAAAAGAACGTGTGTTTACTTTATTTTTAAACCAGTTTTACAAGCGAGGATGTCCCTAAAGGGAGGTTTTTGGAGATTTATTCAAGTTTTGCTCTCTTTTGGGTGCACATTTGTCCCCAAAATATGGTTAAGTAGGTAAACACACACACACACACACACACACACACACACAAATAGTCCTTTGTTCTTTCTTTCTGTGCTCCATTCAAACAGTGTCTTGTAAAATATAAAAGGACATCAAATTCATATTTACAAACATATTTCCAACATTTTTGCTTTCTATCTCAGCATCATTGGACGGAACCCCAAACAAGCTTCGGTTCAACATCACAGATATAAGCCACAAATTGGGTTTAAACAACACAGTCTCCCAGGTGGAGCTCCGTATGCAAATCAAGGATGTTTCAATAGATCCTGGTTCAGAGCAGAGACTGGAGCTTTATCAGGTCACTAGGAACATATCACGCTACCTGGAGTCACGTTTCATTTCCAGTCAAATGTCTGAGAAGTGGCTGTCGTTTGATGTCACACAGACCTTGAAGGACTGGCTGCAAAGGAATGGTGAGAAACAGTTTTTGCACCCCCCTCCCCCCCACCACACACAATTTGTACACAAATTGAATTGACTGCATACATCAGTTAAGAATCAAATAATGATGAAACATTTTTATTTATTGTTAGTATGTCTATTAATAAATACAAACCAGTGTTGTTATTAACTACAACTAAAACTTGTATTTAAAATTTGCCAGTAATTGAAATAAATTGACATTACAATCTTTATTTTAAAAAAGTATAAATATAAAATTTTCATAATACTATTAATAAATTTAGTTAAATTAATTTAAATTATTAATAAACAGTACATAAATATACAAAAATAACAATGCTGCGATCCAACATCTGCAGAATGTACAAACTTGTTACCCTTTCTGGTGTAGTTATTTTTTTATTTGCACTTTAATTCTAGAGATTTTATCTGTTTAGTTTTCATGCTGATGTAATGTTTATATGACAGAAGATAACAAACACACAAGTCAGGTTTCTAAGCGAATGTCCTAAAACTTTTCTTACAGAGTTGAAAATTGCTAATGTTATATATCATATATATATATATATATATATATATATATATATATATATATATATATATATATATATATATATAGTGACAGTAAAGACATTAAGACAAAACACAGTTTTCCACAAAGATTATAAGTAAATAAAACGGTACAGTACAAAATAATTTTTACATCATTATCAGCTAGTTAATCTGTAAATCTTCAGTTGATCTTTTCTCTTTTTATATTACTGATGCTGTAACTAATGTATGTGTTTAAAGAAGTGGTTATTACACATATGCATTGTTTGCATCATTAATAAAACTTTCTCTAAAATTCGATTCATAGAAGCAGAGCAAGAATTTCAATTGAAGATGGCTGATAGTTGTAATCCTGAGAAGCAGTTTCCATTCAAAATAAAAGGTTTGTGAATTAAAAATAAAATCCTGTATGTCTTGATGTCGATAGGACAAGCTAACATTGCTCTTTGTGTCTGCAGGTTTGTTTCGTCTAAGAGGTGATCAAGCCCCATTAGCAGAAAATATGCCTAAGCCTCACATTTTGGTAATGTCACTTCCTCTTGATGGCCAAGGCTCATCAAAATCTCGCAGAAAACGTCAAACAGAAACAGATCGAGTTTGTACTGAGTGAGCCTTTTATGAGTCAACATAAAATTAAATTGACATTCTTTATTCCTACTATATCAAACGCCTCACCGTGTGCCATCTTCATGTTACATGCAGTAAGTCTGAGGGCTGCTGTGTGAGGAGTCTTTACATTGACTTCCGCAAAGACCTGGGCTGGAAGTGGATACATGAACCTTCTGGTTATTATGCCAACTATTGCACTGGCTCTTGCTCTTTCGTATGGGCTTCAGAAAATAAGTATTCACAGGTAGCATTCTGGACTGTTGTATGCATGATAATGTTTTACAACTGGACTGTTAATGAAAATATGGCTCTGAAATGGTCTGGTTTTCTTTACCTGCAGGTTCTTGCGCTGTATAGGCATCACAATCCTGGTGCATCTGCTCAACCCTGCTGTGTACCGCAGGTTCTAGACCCACTGCCCATCGTTTACTACGTGGGCCGCCAACATAAGGTCAGAATTAAACTCAATGATGTTTTTAATATCACTTCCATCAAAGGGTCAACAGATTATTTCATTGAAATAATGTTAAAACTTTCCACAGGTAGAACAGCTGTCAAATATGATTGTGAAGACCTGCAAGTGTTGCTAAAGGCTCTGTCACCGTTCGGTCCCGATGAGCAAAATCAAGAGAGGAACATCTTGAGGCAATTGTAACGCAGTATTTTTCGAGGGGAATTATTTTATTCCTTGTCCTTTTTTTTTTTTTTTTTTTACTCCAGTCACACTTAGATGTATTGATTGTTTTGTACTGTTGTACATTTATGTTGTGTATAACACTCTACATATGCTGTTCATGTTGTCATAAAAGTGGTCATATTCATTGTTTGATATTAAGGTGCCCAAAGTGTTTCCCAAAATTTTTATCACAGTTCAGGTTTAGATTATTATGTCTCTTTTGTCAGAAACAACTGACTATTGGACATATGTGTACTGTACAGGATGTATTAATAAATGGAATATAACAATTGTCCTTGATATCTGTACTTCTAGGTCAACAAGCATTGCTTACTTATTACTTAGGCTAATTATGCTGTTGATATTGAAAATCTTATTTTTTAAATACGTGCTTGAAGAAATTATTTTAAATATTTTTTTTGTAATTAATCCTTCTGAAAACAAAGAATACACTGTTTTAATACCATGAGGTATTAGCTCCAGAATTCAGCACTGTTGCAACAATGTAGATCAGAGTTTTGCAAGTCTGTGCTGTTGTTGTAATTTTATTGTGGTATACCGTATTTGTGATCACGACTGATTTTTTTTTAGTGCATGTTGTTCTGTTTTTTCCAGAATTCACATTTGTTACAGGTGTTCAGGAAAGACGATTTCCTGCCTGCTATTTTGTTGTGGCTTCAGGGCTGGCAAGGCTTTTTCTTGTTTATTTTTATAAATTATATGAATTTAAAGTTTTTTCACCACATTTTATGTCATTTATTTTACTCTTTCTAAAATATAACAGAATTAGAGACAGGTAATTCTGTAGAATTATGTTTATCTACCAATTTGTTGTTTACATTGTCTCCTTGGCCTCAGAAACTATACAGCCATTCCTGATTAAAGTGGGCTGCCAACACAGGCATGGATATAGACAAATACATTTGTATATATAAGTAAAAACGCTAAACAGACTTTAAACGTGGTACCAGCACACTTTAATAAAATTAATAATAAAATGAATTATAAATGAACAACCAATACAACAGAAGCTGTAGATATTCCATAGGTTTTTGTCCTATGCTTCCATCTAGTGGAGCAAGTGGGATGACGCTATTTAGTATTATTTGCACTTTCCACACAAACGAATGTAGATGAATACTCGTTCTTCGACATGTTTCTAAAATGATTAGATGTTTGTTGATAAAATATTTTCTGACATTCTGATCTTTTAACGTGGAATCTCAGTTCCAATAATTATTATACTTGCAATGGAATGTGTTTTACGGCTTTCCAGGCCTCATGTTAATTTACAAATATCTATGGCGCCTTCTACTGGATAGAAATGTACCATTTGTTATTTTAATGTCACTTAACGAATAAAATCTATATATATATATATAAAAAAAAAAACACAAGATGAGTGGGGATTTGATTACCAGAGTGGATCACAGTGTTTTATCACATACACCAAACTTTAATCTACCAGTTGGTGGAGTAATCAAATACATTAATATATATATATATATATATATATATATATATATATATATATATATATATATATATATATATATATATATATATACATGTATTACATTCTCTGCATTGATAACTGCTTTTTGTTGACCAATAAGGTTTAGATACTGCACATTTTATTACCAGTTTCTCAGCTAGATTGCTTTATGATGGATTTGATTTCTCAAGAGCAGAGGTTGCACAAACCTTGCAAAACATGACAGTTGTTTTACTTCATGTCTTGAGCCGGGTATAACTGTGGATGAATTGCAAGGCACAAAACTCAGAATTCTATAATACAGTAACTATTTCTCTATCTAATGCTTTGAGTATCCTAAAATAAGCACATGACTTAAGCAGCAATAACCTTTGAGCACGAAGAATGCGAAGGCAGTCAAGCTTACAACAAATCATTTTAATGGTTACAATTTAAGATCACACACGTTTTGGCAAACTAAATATGCATTTTGCTTCACAAAATAGGAATGTATATAGAGATTTTGGTTTGTACAGCTGGTTAAATCTGTTCTGTGGAAGAACCATTCAAGGCCAAAATTGGTTTATCTTCTGTTTATCTGCTAGATAAACAAAATGACCCTAGAAACTGAACAGATACTGAAAATAAGATATGGTGAGTTGATATCTATGAATAATAAATCACGCAATTACTTTCAAGAAAAGTGAAGCAATTACAAATGTAATTTAATGTGGTAGAAGTTAACAGTATTCTTTTCATGTCAGCATATTTTGGAAAAGTCATTTATTATCAGATGTAACCATGACATTCTTTTCAGATGGAATGAACTGATGACGCCTCCTTTCTTCACGCTACCATTCTTGTACAGTCTTGTCCCACACTAGCTGTCCGTGTGGCTCTTTGACTCCTTCAGGCAGTGTTGCCAGATAAACAGGAGTTTCTGCCCCTTCCTCTGGACTCTTGGTGGCATTTGGTCCAGCCATGTCTGTTCGAACCCATCCTGGACAGCAAGCATTCAGGAGGATACCATCACCTGGCCTTGTCTCGGTAAGAACTTTAGCCTGGATCCTTGATAGCACAGTCACACCAATCTAAAACAGACAGTAAACAAATACAGGTTTAGTCTGGGCCTGCTTATTGCTAACATGCACTGCCAAACAAACCAGACACCTTTTGTCAGATAAAAAAACGGCTGTTTGTTACCTTGGTGGTACCATAGGCAGTGTTTGGCCAGCCCTGAGCCGTATGATCCCCTGCCTGTGCAGCCTGAACAAACTCTCCCATCAGCAGGCACAACTCCTCCTCAGATAAATCTTTATTTCGGAATCTGATCAAAGGTAAACATAAAATCAAAATAAATATTCTACATGCTAAGGTACTTTAAGTAATCACTACTATGAAATCTGAGTCACACACTTTGCCTGTAGTTCAGGACTGCACTGGTCAAGGGATTTCTTGCTAACAAAGCTGGACACGTTGACCACCCGAGCATTGGGTCGAAGTATCGGCAGAAGAGCATGGCACACCCACAGTGTTCCCCAGAAGTTGGTGCGCATGGTCACCTCAGCCTGTTCTCCAAATGGCTCTGTTGCTGAATCTAGATAAAGAATATTTCAAATGGCTGTAATACCAAATATATAATATAATAAAAGTACTTTTTTAAAAAGCTTATGTTATTAAACCAAATGGTATCCTTCCACTAGAAGATATAGTCCCCAAGGAGTCATTCACACAGAACATGTTTTTAAAATGTTGAAGTCCTTGGATCTTGAGTGGTGCAACTTGCAAAAGACTCATGTATACTTCAAACAATCTGTCTAGCACAGTTCCATAGAAAAATAATTAAAATGCTACACAGTGAAAAACTAAATAATAATAATAATAATTTTAAATTATTAAGCCAATTCCTAAATCTTTTAGCCAATATCTTCATTTGGTGGAAGGTATCCTTCCGCTAGAACAGGGATGGGCAGATTGGACACCTCCAGTCCTAGAGGGCCACTGTTCTGCAGAGTGTAGTTCCATCCCTGAGCTTACCTGAGCCCCATTCCTGAAGTTTGATTAATTAGGGATTAAGACAAACTCTGTCTAGTGCATGTTTAAACACAAAAACAACTAGGAAGCATTGCAGTGGAATGGAACAGGCTTTCTGTGTGAGCCTTACATAACAGAATCTTAAAAGATGTTTAGCACAGAATGCTGAATTACCAAAATAATGTAATGTAATGAAATTTAGGATACTGAGCAAAGATCATGATCCGTAAACATATTTTGTAAATTCCCTACCGTAAAGTTATTTAAACTTATTTTTTTATTAGTATTATGCATTGCTAAGAACTTCAATTGGACAGATTTAAAGGTGATTTTCTCACTATTTAACGTTAGATTTTTTTTGCACCCTCAGATTCCAGATTTTGTATCTCGGCCAATGGACCTATCCTAACAAAATATCAACTGAAATCTAATTTATTCAGCTTTCAGATGATCCAACTTATAAAATTGACCCTTATGACTGGTTTTGTGGTCCAGGGTAATGTAATGTAATGTAATATAATATAATATAATATAATATAATATAATATAATATAATATAATATAATATAATATAATATTAAAAACACTGTTTTAATAAGGCAATTGCTAAAGTTGTATCCATCCCACAAAAACAATATATGTTGCAGTTGAATAAAAAACCTTATGGTCCACAGACGAGTTTTAAAAAAGTAACGTTAGATATCAAAACTTGAGCGGCGCCGTTTTAGAACTCTATCATGTGCAAACGCTGCAAAAGACGTAAGTGCTAGCCTATTACAAAAATATTATATTATAACATAATAATTTACTGTAATATATTATATAACATCTATTATATGTTGAATGTTTCATTGACGAATGTGTTAATTGTTCTTTGACATTTCTCTATTTAAAAACAAGATATTCAACACTAACTTTTGAAGGCCATTCCCGCGTTGTTAATAAGAACATCCAGGCCGCCGTACTTCTCCTCCAGAAACTTCTTCAGTTTCAGAGAGCTTCCTTGGTCGCATATATCAAGTTGGTGGAAGATTACGTTCTTGCATCCCTCAGATTTCAGTCCAGCAACCGCATCTTGTCCCAGTTTCTCATTCCGTGCAGTAAGGAGTATATCACCAATGAAACCTGCTTTGCACAACCCTTTCACAATCGCCAGTCCAATGCCTTTATTTGCCCCTGTAACTACAGCTACTCTTTTAGACATTGTGGGTTTCTAGTCTGCCCTAAAGTCACGAAATAACAAATCTGTTGTAGAGCTTTCGAAATGTTAGATTCTGAAACGTTCCGCGTTTGCACAGCGCGCGCAGCTCCTCCTTTAAACCGACAACAACAAAAGAAAGTGCAAGTCATGCTTACTGTCGATAATGTGCTGATAAACTTTATTCATAGTTTATCGACCTCTGGTAATTTAAATGAACTTTATACTAAATGTTATAAAATATTAGATTATAGACAGTTAACAGCAGGTTGATAGTAATCGGGATCAGTAGACCGAAGTAAAATTGACGCAAAACGGAGAAACACATTCAAACAGGGCCCTATGGCATTACATTGAAATAACATTTGTCCCTTTTTGTACTGGCTAATTGTCATGGGGTAATAAAACGTAGATAATCCATATGTAAAAAAAAAAAAAATAATAATAATAATAATAAATTGAATTAGTAACTTTCGAGATGGGACATTTATTATTATTATTAATAGGGTTTTACAATAAATATATTTTCAGTGTTTCCTCTTACAATTTTTATGTTTAATTATATGTGTTGCTTGCTGTTTATTTGTGCGTAGTTATGAAAATTAGTAACATTTTTGAGTGAAAATTGTTTCTACACCAGTTTTTTTTTTTTTTTTTTTTTTTTTACCAGTTTTTCTATCTTGTTTAGAATTGATGCAAAACAAATTTAATGTCAAGAAAACATTACCAACTCGACAGGTTAGTCGTCAGAAACTGTGAGTGTGGGTCAAGAGGGCATGTGATGAAAGCATTTCAAATCTAACTTGTTTATTGTGATTTGTCTTTTGCTGCCATCTGCTGTTTCAAAAAATGTTATGCCAAAATAATGTAGCCTACACGTTGCACATCAGGGCAGCAGGTGGTGCTGTAAAAGCATGTATCTTTTGAAAGTACTGTGGAAAAGTACATCGGAAAAGCATGGTAATATCCAAACTGGTTATTTACATTTTGTATAAATTCAATTTTTATTTTCTGGCTTTATTGCTTATCTAAGTAATGTGATTTAAATTCAGAGGTATATTAAGCAAACAAATACACATCAGATCTCTCCAGATTCAACTTGTAATTGGAATGTGGATTTGCTGATAGGATGCTCTGGAGCATCAACATTTAACTTTAAGGAAATGCTCTAAAATGAGTCTGAAAGAAGTAATTAATAGAAAACTGCAGGGAACTTAGTTGAATTACTTTTTTCTTCAATGGAGACAGAGTGTTTACTGACTACTGCTTCTGAAGGCAACAAATGCCATTGACAAAAACAAAAATATAGAAGAGTATAGAAACAGAATAACCTAATTAAAAACTTTTAGGTTGCATAAACAGTATAAAATGTTTATTATAAATAGAATAACATTGATAAAAAAATAGGCATTTGTTATAAATTAGCACTAATGTATGACACAAAGTGTGTTCAGAGCCAGGGCCTAAATTGTTTTGGAGGCCTGTAAAGAGCACATCTGTTATGGTGATGCCATTAGAGAACAGCACATGGTCTAACATTAGATATGTTTACGCTTTTTTTTTATTATTTTATCCACATTTATTACAAATAATTTACATTCTATACATCATTTTTGACCAAGTGAAATATGACAGGTCTATTCTGACTATTTAATAATCTCATGAAAAAAAAATGCATATCCAGTTGCATGCACAGTTGTGCATTTTAAATGCAAGGCATACTGTATATTATAAGTACAAGATGCTCTTATTTGGAAAGCATGATGGGGTTATTTCATATCTTCGGATGTCAAATTTACATTAGTTAATTCAATTAGGATTCAGTTTAAATTAAAAACACAATTTAAAGTCACATACACAGTTAACATCAGACTTCAGTGGCTTGCTTCTCATACTGAGAACAGTGTTGCATCTTTTTTACACTCTCACTTGTGTTCCAAAGATCCTACTTTAGAATGATAATCCTTTTTTTTTTTTTGAGCCAACCAGTCTAAAAAATATTGTCTCTTAATGATTTAACACTCATCCCATAGATGACTGGATTTAGAATGGGAGAAAATATCAAGGAATAAAGTGACATAAACATTTGTGTTTCAAAGGAAAGATAACTTGTGTCAAAGCGACTTTGGTACATTTCAACAAAACATCCCACACTATAGTTCAGTATTGCAAATAAGTGTGGACTGCATGTCTTTAGTGCTTTTTTTTTGGACTCTTTAGTGGCAGTAAAGCATATTTTCAGAATATGTGCGTATGAAAAGAAAGTCATTGCAAGCTGAGGAAAAGAGTTTATAACAAGAAAAATCAGTCCCAAAATGCTCTCAATATATGTGGTCCCACATGACATTTTGACCAGATAAAAGTTAAGGCAGTAAACCCTCCCCAGGCGGTTTTGACAGATTGTTAAGCGCAGGGTCATACTAAAAACATAATGAATGTCACTAAAGGATACCCCCATGAGAATGCAATCAGTTTATACACTTTTGTGATTGTCATAATACTGTGATACTGCAGCGGGTAGCATATGGCCACATACCGATCGTAGCACATCACAGACAGGATGGTGAACTCTATGATAGCATATGTGTGCAGAAAGTAGACCTGAGCCTTACAACATGCCAAAGATACCTCATAAGAAGGAGA